>NC_092341.1:23406000-23720333 GCF_046630445.1 Rutidosis leptorrhynchoides | reverse complement strand
CATACTTAATTTACTAAATAAATATTATATATATAAGAAAAATATATTTATTACATGTAACATAACTATAGTGATATTTTGTAATAAATACTAACTATTTATTTAAAGTATAAAATAAATATAGATAATTAAGTTATTAATGAAACATATAAGTTACTAAAATAACAATTAATAAATAAATTATTTGGTTACGATTATGTGTGTTAATATATTTATAAATGATATAGGTTCGTGAATCCGAGGCCAACCTTACACTTGTTCAATGATGTTATATGTATTTTTACTACAAAATACAGTATGGTGAGTATATAGTCCCACTTTTAAACTCTAAATATTTCGGGATGAGAATACATGTATTTTTGTTTTACGTTATGGACACAAGTAACTGAAAATATATTCTACGTTGAGTTGTACCACTGGCATACTTCCCTGTAGCTTGGTAACTAATATTTACAGCGGTATTGTAAACGCGAATCCTGTTGATAGATCTATCGGGCCTGACAACCCCAACCGGACTGGACGACCAGTATTCAACGGTTGCACAGTACTTCGTTTCGTGACTACACTTGGTACAGTGTAGTAAGATTTCATAATAAAGGGAATATGCGACGTGATTAAATGTTAAGTATGGTTACCAAGTGCTCAACCACTTAGAATATTTTTATTAAAATGTTTACATATGAAATCTTGTGGTCCATTGTTATAACGCTGCTAGCATCAAACCTATATACCTCACCAACTTTATGTTGACGTTTTAAAGCATGTTTATTCTCAGGTACGAATTAAGTCTTCCGCTGTGCATTAGCTCATACTAAAGACATTACTTGGAGTCGATCATCGCAATGGAACCAAATGTTGAAGACTTCGTCCGGGAGGATAAGGTCGAGGTCTTTACAGGTGGTATCAGAGCGTTGGTCTTAGTGAACCAGGTCTTGCATTAGTGTGTCTGACTAGTAGTTGTTAGAATACATTAATGAGTCTGGACTTTGACCATATCTATATGTCAAAAGTTTTGCTTATCATATTTAGTCGGAAATCATCTGCTTATCCTCCTTAGGAATTGCCTGCTTAGTATTCTTAAGTCTAGACACGTCTTACTGCATTTAGTGCATCGATAGTGTATAGACAAAATTCATATCTTAGCACATCTGTAGACTTGCCTGACATATGCCGTAGGTTCCTCTGTAGTCTACAAAATCTTTAGTATCATATATATAGATATTCTATATAGCTAGAATATCATCCGATATCCGAAAATCATTTCACATCGAAGATCTCTTCCATCCACCAAATTGCCCTTTTCAACCTGAAGCGCTTACTGGCGAACCTGTTCGAGAAACCATTTTCTCTCCCCTTTTTCCGAGTATCCCATCACGATTACATACTATCCCATAGTTCAAATCTTATTCATTCACTCGCTTCAACCGTCAATCATTCCGTAGTACTAGAATAAGTTAACGAACTACGCGCTCGTGTAACGACTTTGGAGAACCTGGTGCGAAGGTTACGAACACCAGCAGCATAATCAGTACCACCATCATCGACGTTGACAGTACCCTTATCATCTCTAAACCATAACCGTGCCGTAACTCTCAATATCACAATCCGTACCTCGAATATCAACATTACACGCCTCAATATCACCATCTGTACTTCGAGTATGAACTTCGTTCTACACAACGATCTACATCGGCTATCTTCGCTTTACGTATCATTCTACCTCATTTTTCCTCGTTCGACATGGTGAATATATAATTTCTAAAGTTTTAGAGATTATGTAATCTAGTATTAACGGTAAATCAGATGAGTTTTTGACTCATTAAATCCATGATTACATCCGATGAAAATATATATGGAAGTATATTTTCATAAAGATTGTAATTAAAAATTCTTTTGTACAAACTGTTAATGATGAAAATATTTTAACGGGTGGGTAGTACCCGAGGAATATTTAGAATTCACATTAATAAGTTACACTGTACATTCTTCGAATCTGATTCAACGATCATTTACTATCCTACTTACAACTACCGATATACGTATCCGTTCACCACAGAATAACCATTTCTATTCAAATTTCATATTTGGATTTTGACCTATCAGAATCCAACAAGTGGCATAACGAAGAAAACATTGGACAAAAATAAAAAGTGTTAGAAACAAACGAATTAATTAATTGGAATTGTGATAGGATTTCACGCTAACTGTTTCGGCTAACTGTTCCCAGCTAACTGATTAACATTTAATTTATCGCAATTTACATTCTCGCAATTTTATTTATCGTCATTTAATTTCTGTTATTTACTTTTACGCACTATAAATAACGGGACACGTATGCAAAGTTTCGACTTATCATATCGACCCATCTATATATATATTTCGGAACAACCGTAGACACTCTATATGTGAAGGTGGGAGTTGGCTATACAGGGTCGGAGTTGATTCTAAAATATATATATACTTTGAGTTGTGATCGACACCGAGACCGGTACACGGGTCACGATACGTATTATTTAATTCGAATATTATATATTAAATTATATATGAATCATTGAACCATCGGACTATTGGACTGCTAACTTTGGACAATTAAAATGAATTAAATTAAAATATTGACTATAACATATGAAACTAAATAATTCTTCAAGTTTGCCACTTGATTTTATCCTAAACCTCATATGTATCTCGACAATTACAATTCGCGTTCAAATCTTTCATGATTCTCGAAAATATCTCGATCGAGAAGTTGAACCAGCCGCACCTCGTCTATGGAAGAAAGATTCATGCATACAGCTATGCACCAGAAAAACTTTCGAAACCGAAGTTATAGTTAAAACTTATCCGCGTCAAATTCCTTATCATCCATTAGCAAAAACAACCCTACAATTTCTTTTTAGGAAGCTAATTTTGTCACAGCTTCACTTCGACTTCTCAGTGAGACTACTCCTATTATAATCTCGATATATGAACGTTATCCTTTCGCCATCGTTATCAGGGAACCTTTCATATTCCGCGACATCATTGTCAGATGTATCAGCAATTTGTTATCTCTTTGGCAGAACTCGCAATTAGTATTTTGAAAATCTCGCAGAACTTCTCCAGTTATACCTATAGCGTCTATCACTAAGAATTTCATACTTTGAATGTGAAGTTTCTGAAAAACACCCTGGACTATGAAGTAATTCTTGAAATGCTGATGAAGCAGCAAAAACTGTAAACGACTTTAACGGTCAAAAGTTTGATGATAAAGTACAGTGTATTGGTAAAGATCCGAAAAAGAGAAGGTTGAGAACTGGAAAAAGGTTTGAGCAAAGTATGAAGGAGGCCGTGAACAAATTGTGAAAACTAAACCTGACTTCAAAGAATTTAAAAGATTCAGTGCCTGCTGAAATCCTTAGTACATACCCTACTCCTTACTCTAAAACCTTTGCTGACACTATTCTTCATCATCATCCTTCGGCATTAGAAGTTCCAAGATATTATCATATCTTTCATTATAAATATCCTCAATGTTTCTGAAGATATTTTTATAACTATTCTTATCGGAAATCATCTATCTTCTCGCACTATCTGAAATGTCCCGTTCTTATTGATTAAAAACGTTCCATATTAATTGATTTCGTTGCGAGGTTTTGACCTCTATATGAGACGTTTTTCAAAGACTGCATTCATTTTAAAACAAACCATAACCTTTATTTCATCAATAAAGGTTTAAAAAGCTTTACGTAGATTATCAAATAATGATAATCTAAAATATCCTGTTTACACACGACCATTACATAATGGTTTACAATACAAATATGTTACAACAAAATAAGTTTCTTGAATGCAGTTTTTACACAATATCATACAAGCATGGACTCCAAATCTCGTCCTTATTTAAGTATGCGACAGCGGAAGCTCTTAATAATCACCTGAGAATAAACATGCTTAAAACGTCAACAAAAATGTTGGTGAGTTATAGGTTTAACCTATATATATCAAATCATAATAATAGACCACAAGATTTCATATTTCAATACACATCCCATACATAGAGATAAAAATCATTCATATGGTGAACACCTGGTAACCGACAATAACAAGATGCATATATAAGAATATCCCCATCATTCCGGGACACCCTTCGGATATGATATAATTTCGAAGTACTAAAGCATCCGGTACTTTGGATGGGGTTTGTTAGGCCCAATAGATCTATCTTTAGGATTCGCGTCAATTAGGGTGTCTGTTCCCTAATTCTTAGATTACCAGACTTAATAAAAAGGGGCATATTCGATTTCGATAATTCAACCATAGAATGTAGTTTCACGTACTTGTGTCTATTTTGTAAATCATTTATAAAACCTGCATGTATTCTCATCCCAAAAATATTAGATTTTAAAAATGGGACTATAACTCACTTTCACAGATTTTTACTTCGTCGAGAAGTAAGACTTGGCCACTGTTGATTCACGAACCTATAACAATATATACATATATATTAAAGTATGTTCAAAATATATTTACAACACTTTTAATATATTTTGATGTTTTAAGTTTATTAAGTCAGCTGTCCTCGTTAGTAACCTACAACTAGTTGTCCACAGTTAGATGTACAGAAATAAATCAATAAATATTATCTTGAATCAATCCACGACCCAGTGTATACGTATCTCAGTATTGATCACAACTCAAACTATATATATTTTGGAATCAACCTCAACCCTGTATAGCTAACTCCAACATTCACATATAGAGTGTCTATGGTTGTTCCGAAATATATATAGATGTGTCGACATGATAGGTCGAAACATTGTATACGTGTCTATGGTATCTCAAGATTACATAATATACAATACAAGTTGATTAAGTTATGGTTGGAATAGATTTGTTACCAATTTTCACGTAGCTAAAATGATAAAAATTATCCAATCTTGTTTTACCCATAACTTCTTCATTTTAAATCCGTTTTGAATGAATCAAATTGCTATGGTTTCATATTGAACTGTATTTTATGAATCTACACAGAAAAAGTATAGGTTTATAGTCGGGAAAATAAGTTACAAGTCGTTTTTGTAAAGGTAGTCATTTCAGTCGAAAGAACGACGTCTAGATGACCATTTTAGAAAACATACTTCCACTTTGAGTTTAACCATAATTTTTGGATATAGTTTCATGTTCATAATAAAAATCATTTTCTCAGAATAACAAGTTTTAAATCAAAGTTTATCATAGTTTTTAATTAACTAACCCAAAACAGCCCGCGGTGTTACTACGACGGCGTAAATCCGGTTTTACGGTGTTTTTCGTGTTTCCAGGTTTTAAATCATTAAGTTAGCATATCATATAGATATAGAACATGTGTTTAGTTAATTTTAAAAGTCAAGTTAGAAGGATTAACTTTTGTTTGCGAACAAGTTTAGAATTAACTAAACTATGTTCTAGTGATTACGAGTTTAAACCTTCGAATAAGATAGTTTTATATATATGAA
The DNA here is from genome assembly GCF_046630445.1 of Rutidosis leptorrhynchoides. Classification (NCBI taxonomy): domain Eukaryota; kingdom Viridiplantae; phylum Streptophyta; class Magnoliopsida; order Asterales; family Asteraceae; genus Rutidosis; species Rutidosis leptorrhynchoides. The sequence goes on along the minus strand of NC_092341.1, from coordinate 23,714,859 downwards.
TCGAATGATGTTATGAACATCATTACTACCTCAATTTTAGTATGTAAACCTACTGGAAGTGACAAGAAATGATCTAGCTTCAAAGGATCTTGGATGGCTTGAAAGTTCTTGAAGTAGGATCATGACACAAAAACAAGTTCAAGTAAGATTTTTGCTCGAATTAAGATAGTTTATAGTTATAGAAATTGAATCAAAGTTTGAATATGAATATTACCTTGAATAAGAAAGATAACCTACTGTATATAACAAAGGTTTCTTGATCTTAGATGATTACTTGGAATGGATTAGAAAGCTTGGAAGTAAATTAGTAAACTTGAAGGGATTTTTGAAGTATTCTTGAAGTGTTCTTCCTATGATGATTATAGCTTGATTCTTGAAGTGATTTTTGATGAAGATGATGATTAACTACTGGAAAAATACGTTCATAATAGTGTGGGTGTGTTGAGAGAGAATTAGAAAGAGATTTGGAAGTGAAATGGAGTGAATGATGAGTGTTAATTGGTGAGTGGTGAGTGGGGTTAAAAGGAGTTCTAGTTAGTTGACTAGCTCATGGTAGAAGTTAAAATTGATTAGTCATACATGACATAATCAAGAGTGGAATCCCATGCTAGTTCCTATTGGTATATACCCATAGTAAGTACGTTTTGAAGCTGTGTATAATACGGGTAAGAATACGACTAGAATTCTTGATGAAAGAAAAGAATGGGAAAGTAACTGTAACCATTTTCGTTAAGTATGAGTGTTTCGATATATGTCTTGAAGTCTTCTAAAAGTATTTTAATACATCTAAATACACTACATGTATATACATTTTAACGGAGTCGTTAAGTCATCGTTAGTCGTTACATGTAAGTGTTGTTTTGAAACCTTTAAGTTAACGATCTCAATTAATGTTGTTAACCCATTGTTTATTATATCTAATGAGATGTTAAATTATTATATTATCATGATATTATGATATATTAATATATCTTAATATGATATATATATATACATTTAAATGTCGTTACAACGATAATCGTTACATATATGTCTCGTTTAAAAATCATTAAGTTAGTAGTCTTGTTTTTACATATGTAGTTCATTGTTAATATACTTAATGATATGTTTACTTATCATAATATCATGTTAACTATATATATAACCATATATATGTCATCATATAGTTTTTACAAGTTTTAACGTTCGTGAATCACCGGTCAACTTGGGTAGTCAATTGTCTATATGAAACCTATTTCAATTAATCAAGTCTTAACAAGTTTGATTGCTTAACATGTTGGAAACGTTTAATCATGTAAATATCAATCTCAATTAATATATATAAACATGGAAAAGTTCGGGTCACTACAGTACCTACCCGTTAAATAAATTTCGTCCCGAAATTTTAAGCTGTTGAAGGTGTTGACGAATCTTCTGGAAATAGATGCGGGTATTTCTTCTTCATCTGATCTTCACGCTCCCAGGTGAACTCGGGTCCTCTACGAGCATTCCATCGAATCTTAACAATTGGTATCTTGTTTTGCTTAAGTCTTTTAACCTCACGATCCATTATTTCGACGGGTTCTTCGATGAATTGAAGTTTTTTGTTGATTTGGATTTCATCTAACGGAATAGTGAGATCTTCTTTAGCAAAACATTTCTTCAAATTCGAGACGTGGAAAGTGTTATGTACAGCCGCGAGTTGTTGAGGTAACTCTAGTCGGTAAGCTACTGGTCCGACACGATCAATAATCTTGAATGGTCCAATATACCTTGGATTTAATTTCCCTCGTTTACCAAATCGAACAACGCCTTTCCAAGGTGCAACTTTAAGCATGACCATCTCTCCAATTTCAAATTCTATATCTTTTCTTTTAATGTCAGCGTAGCTCTTTTGTCGACTTTGGGCAGTTTTCAACCGTTGTTGAATTTGGATGATCTTCTCGGTAGTTTCTTGTATAATCTCCGGACCCGTAATCTGTCTATCCCCCACTTCACTCCAACAAATCGGAGACCTGCACTTTCTACCATAAAGTGCTTCAAACGGCGCCATCTCAATGCTTGAATGGTAGCTGTTGTTGTAGGAAAATTCTGCTAACGGTAGATGTCGATCCCAACTGTTTCCGAAATCAATAACACATGCTCGTAGCATGTCTTCAAGCGTTTGTATCGTCCTTTCGCTCTGTCCATCGGTTTGTGGATGATAGGCAGTACTCATGTCTAGACGAGTTCCTAATGCTTGCTGTAATGTCTGCCAGAATCTTGAAATAAATCTGCCATCCCTATCAGAGATAATAGAGATTGGTATTCCATGTCTGGAGACGACTTCCTTCAAATACAGTCGTGCTAACTTCTCCATCTTGTCATCTTCTCTTATTGGCAGGAAGTGTGCTGATTTGGTGAGACGATCAACTATTACCCAAATAGTATCAAAACCACTTGCAGTCCTTGGCAATTTAGTGATGAAATCCATGGTAATGTTTTCCCATTTCCATTCCGGGATTTCGGGTTGTTGAAGTAGACCTGATGGTTTCTGATGCTCAGCTTTGACCTTAGAACACGTCAAACATTCTCCTACATATTTAGCAACATCGGCTTTCATACCCGGCCACCAAAAATGTTTCTTGAGATCCTTGTACATCTTCCCCGTTCCAGGATGTATTGAGTATCTGGTTTTATGAGCTTCTCTAAGTACCATTTCTCTCATATCTCCAAATTTTGGTACCCAAATCCTTTCAGCCCTATACCGGGTTCCGTCTTCCCGAATATTAAGATGCTTCTCCGATCCTTTGGGTATTTCATCCTTTAAATTTCCTTCTTTTAAAACTCCTTGTTGCGCCTCCTTTATTTGAGTAGTAAGGTTATTATGAATCATTATATTCATAGATTTTACTCGAATGGGTTCTCTGTCCTTCCTGCTCAAGGCATCGGCTACCACATTTGCCTTTCCCGGGTGGTAACGAATCTCAAAGTCGTAATCATTCAATAATTCAATCCACCTACGCTGCCTCATATTCAGTTGTTTCTGATTAAATATGTGTTGAAGACTTTTGTGGTCGGTATATATAATACTTTTGACCCCATATAAGTAGTGCCTCCAAGTCTTTAATGCAAAAACAACCGCACCTAATTCCAAATCATGCGTCGTATAATTTTGTTCGTGAATCTTCAATTGTCTAGACGCATAAGCAATCACCTTCGTTCGTTGCATTAATACACAACCGAGACCTTGCTTTGATGCGTCACAATAAATCACAAAATCATCATTCCCTTCAGGCAATGACAATATAGGTGCCGTAGTTAGCTTTTTCTTCAATAACTGAAATGCTTTCTCTTGTTCATCATTCCATTCAAATTTCTTCCCTTTATGCGTTAATGCAGTCAAGGGTTTTGCTATTCTGGAAAAGTCTTGGATGAACCTTCTGTAGTAACCAGCTAGTCCTAAAAACTGGCGTACGTGTTTCGGAGTTTTCGGTGTTTCCCACTTTTCAACAGTTTCTATCTTTGCTGGATCCACCTTAATACCTTCTTTGTTCACTATGTGACCGAGGAATTGAACTTCTTCCAACCAAAATGCACACTTTGAAAACTTAGCGTACAATTCTTCCTTCCTCAATACTTCTAACACCTTTCTCAAATGTTCACCGTGTTCTTGGTCATTCTTTGAGTAAATAAGTATGTCATCAATGAAAACGATGACAAACTTGTCAAGGTATGGTCCACACACTCGGTTCATAAGGTCCATGAACACAGCTGGTGCATTAGTTAAACCAAACGGCATGACCATAAACTCGTAATGACCGTAACGTGTTCTGAAAGCAGTCTTTGGAATATCATCTTCTTTCACCCGCATTTGATGATACCCGGAACGTAAGTCAATCTTTGAATAAACAGACGAGCCTTGTAGTTGATCAAATAAGTCGTCGATTCTCGGTAGTGGGTAGCGGTTCTTGATGGTAAGTTTGTTCAACTCTCGGTAGTCGATACACAACCTGAATGTACCATCTTTCTTCTTGACAAACAAAACAGGAGCTCCCCACGGTGATGTGCTTGGTCGAATGAAACCACGCTCTAAAAGTTCTTGTAATTGGCTTTGCAGTTCTTTCATCTCGCTGGGTGCAAGTCTGTAAGGAGCACGAGCTATTGGTGCAGCTCCTGGTACAAGATCTATTTGAAATTCAACGGATCGATGTGGGGGTAATCCCGGTAATTCTTTCGGAAATACATCGGGAAATTCTTTTGCAATGGGAACATCATTGATGCTCTTTTCTTCAGTTTGTACTTTCTCGACGTGTGCTAGAATAGCATAGCAACCTTTTCTTATTAGTTTTTGTGCCTTCAAATTACTAATAAGATGTAGCTTCGTGTTGCCCTTTTCTCCGTACACCATTAAGGGTTTTCCTTTTTCTCGTATAATGCGAATTGCATTTTTGTAACAGACGATCTCTGCTTTCACTTCTTTCAACCAGTCCATACCGATTATCACATCAAAACTCCCTAACTCTACTGGTATCAAATCAATCTTAAATGTTTCGCTAACCAGTTTAATTTCTCGATTCCGACATATATTATCTGCTGAAATTAATTTACCATTTGCTAATTCGAGTAAAAATTTACTATCCAAAGGCGTCAATGGACAACTTAATTTAGCACAAAAATCTCTACTCATATAGCTTCTATCCGCACCCGAATCAAATAAAACGTAAGCAGATTTATTGTCAATAAGAAACGTACCCGTAACAAGCTCCGGGTCTTCCTGTGCCTCTGCCGCATTAATATTGAAAACTCTTCCACGACCTTGTCCATTCGTGTTCTCCTGGTTCGGGCAATTTCTAATAATGTGGCCCGGTTTTCCACATTTATAACAAACTACATTGGCATAACTTGCTCCGACACTACTTGCTCCGCCATTACTCGTTCCGACACCATTTGTTCCTTTCGTTCTATTAACCCCTGGTCCGTAGACCTCACACTTCGCCGCGCTATGACCATTTCTTTTACACTTGTTGCAAAATTTGGTGCAGAACCCCGAGTGATTCTTTTCACACCTTTGGCATAGCTGCTTCTGATTGTTGTTGTTGTTGCGGTTATTATTGTTGTTAGGATGATTGTTGTAGTTGCTGTTGTTGTTGTTGTTGTTGTTGGGCCGTTTGTTGTAGTTGCGATTGTTGGGATAATTGTTGCGATTATTGTTGTAATTGCTGTTGTTGCTGTATTGGCGATTCTTATCACCGTTTTCCTCCCACTTTCTTTTGACTTGCTTCACATTGGCCTCTTCAGCAGTCTGTTCTTTAATTCTTTCTTCAATCTGGTTCACTAGTTTGTGAGCCATTCTACATGCCTGTTGTATGGAGGCGGGCTCGTGTGAACTTATATCTTCTTGGATTCTTTCCGGTAATCCTTTCACAAACGCGTCGATCTTCTCTTCCTCATCTTCGAACGCTCCCGGACACAATAGGCACAATTCTGTGAATCGTCTTTCGTACGTGGTAATATCAAATCCTTGGGTTCGTAACCCTCTAAGTTCTGTCTTGAGCTTATTGACCTCGGTTCTGGGACGGTACTTCTCGTTCATCAAGTGCTTGAATGCTGACCACGGTAGTGCGTACGCATCATCTTGTCCCACTTGCTCTAGATAGGTATTCCACCATGTTAACGCAGAACCTGTGAAGGTATGCGTAGCGTACTTCACTTTGTCCTCTTCAGTACACTTACTTATGGCAAACACCGATTCAACCTTCTCGGTCCACCGTTTCAATCCGATCGGTCCTTCGGTTCCATCAAATTCCAAAGGTTTGCAGGCAGTGAATTCTTTGTAGGTGCATCCTACACGATTTCCTGTACTGCCAGATCCAAGGTTATTGTTGGTATATAGCGCAGCCTGTACTGCGGCTATGTTTGAAGCTAGAAAAGTACGGAATTCCTCTTCATTCATATTCACGGTGTGTCGAGTAGTCGGTGCCATTTCCTTCAAAATAGTCAAATGGAACAAGTTAATCATACAGAATATTAAGAGTAGTTAATAGTATTTCGTAGCATAATATGAACTCATTTATAAAAGCTTTTTCTTCATATTAGCGTTTTATAAGTTTAAATTCGGGTAGTACCTACCCGTTAAGTTCATACTTAGTAGCTAATATACAATTCAACTACTACAATTCTATATGAAAAACTGATTATAATAATATTTCGCGTTCAAACTTTTATACAATATTTTACAAACTTACAATACCGCTTATTTTACATAAAGCATGAAATATAGCACACAATAACTTTGATACAAGATAGTTGTGAAGATAATTCTAGCTAGTACACAAGTCGTTCAGCAAAGGCAATAAAGACACGTAATTCATACGTCCAGAAACAAGTCATGCATTCTGGTTTTACTATGACTACTTCCCATCCTTGGTCTTGTGGAACATAACCGTTATGGCCGTTGATAAGACAGCGTGTTGTAACGTCGTCAAAGGGACGAGGGTTACGTAATGACCAACAGTCTCGTAATAACCTAAAAACCTCATTTCTTACCCCAATTACCGACTCCGTCACTTGAGGGAACGTTTTGTTTAATAGTTGTAGCCCGATGTTCTTGTTCTCACTTTGGTGAGAAGCGAACATTACTAACCCGTAAGCATAACATGCTTCTTTATGTTGCATGTTAGCCGCTTTTTCTAAATCACGAAGTCCTATATTTGGATATACTGAGTCAAAATAATTTCTTAACCCGTTGCGTAAAATAGCATTTGGGTTCCCCGCAATATATGCGTCAAAGTAAACACATCGTAACTTATGGATTTCCCAATGTGATATCCCCCATCTTCCGAACGAAAGCCTTTTATAAACCAAATCATTCTTGGAACGTTCTTCGAATGTCTTACAAACTGATCTCGCCTTAAATAGTTGTGCCGAGGAATTCTGACCGACTCTAGACAAGATTTCATCAATCATGTCTCCGGGTAGGTCTCTTAAAATATTGGGTTGTCTATCCATTTTGTGTTTTTATACTGTAAAATAGACAAAAGTTAGATTCATAAAAAAAAATACTTATTAATACAAGCAATTTTTACATATATCATAAAGCATAAGCACACTATATTACATATATTACACCACACGAATACAACTATCTTATTCCGACTCGCTTGTTTCTTCTTCTTCGGTTTTGGTTCGTTTTGCCAAGTTTCTAGGGATATATGATGTTCCCCTAATACGAGCCGTAATTTTCCACATTGGTTTAGAAAAACCTGGTGGTTTAGAGGTTCCCGGGTCATTGTTACAACTTAAGGACTTCGGGGGTTGACGATACATATAAAGTTCATCGGGGTTGGAATTAGATTTCCCTATTTTTATGCCCTTTCTCTTATTATTTTCTTTTGCCTTTTTAAATTCAGTTGGGGTAATTTCTATAACATCATCGGAATTCTCGTCGGAATCCGATTCATCGGAGAATTGGTAATCCTCCCAATATTTTGCTTCCTTGGCGGAAACACCATTGACCATAATTAACCTTGGTCGGTTGGTTGAGGATTCTCTTTTACTTAACCGTTTTATTATTTCCCCCACCGGTTCCGATTCTTCTTCCGGTTCCGATTCTTCTTCCGGTTCTGATTCTTCTTCCGGTTCCGACTCTTCTTCCGGTTCCTCTTCGGGAACTTGTGAATCAGTCCACGAATCATTCCAATTTACATTTGATTCTTCATTATTATTAGGTGAGTCAATGGGACTTGTTCTAGAGGTAGACATCTATCACATAATATCAAACACGTAAAGAGATTAATATATCACATAATATTCATATGTTAAAAATATATAGTTTCCAACAAAAATGTTAAGCAATCATTTTTAAAGAAAACACGGTCGAAGTCCAGAATCACTAATGCATCCTAACAAACTCGATAAGACACACTAATGCAAATTTTCTGGTTCTCTAAGACCAACGCTCTGATACCAACTGAAATGTCCCGTTCTTATTGATTAAAAACGTTCCATATTAATTGATTTCGTTGCGAGGTTTTGACCTCTATATGAGACGTTTTTCAAAGACTGCATTCATTTTAAAACAAACCATAACCTTTATTTCATCAATAAAGGTTTAAAAAGCTTTACGTAGATTATCAAATAATGATAATCTAAAATATCCTGTTTACACACGACCATTACATAATGGTTTACAATACAAATATGTTACAACAAAATAAGTTTCTTGAATGCAGTTTTTACACAATATCATACAAGCATGGACTCCAAATCTCGTCCTTATTTAAGTATGCGACAGCGGAAGCTCTTAATAATCACCTGAGAATAAACATGCTTAAAACGTCAACAAAAATGTTGGTGAGTTATAGGTTTAACCTATATATATCAAATCATAATAATAGACCACAAGATTTCATATTTCAATACACATCCCATACATAGAGATAAAAATCATTCATATGGTGAACACCTGGTAACCGACAATAACAAGATGCATATATAAGAATATCCCCATCATTCCGGGACACCCTTCGGATATGATATAATTTCGAAGTACTAAAGCATCCGGTACTTTGGATGGGGTTTGTTAGGCCCAATAGATCTATCTTTAGGATTCGCGTCAATTAGGGTGTCTGTTCCCTAATTCTTAGATTACCAGACTTAATAAAAAGGGGCATATTCGATTTCGATAATTCAACCATAGAATGTAGTTTCACGTACTTGTGTCTATTTTGTAAATCATTTATAAAACCTGCATGTATTCTCATCCCAAAAATATTAGATTTTAAAAATGGGACTATAACTCACTTTCACAGATTTTTACTTCGTCGAGAAGTAAGACTTGGCCACTGTTGATTCACGAACCTATAACAATATATACATATATATTAAAGTATGTTCAAAATATATTTACAACACTTTTAATATATTTTGATGTTTTAAGTTTATTAAGTCAGCTGTCCTCGTTAGTAACCTACAACTAGTTGTCCACAGTTAGATGTACAGAAATAAATCAATAAATATTATCTTGAATCAATCCACGACCCAGTGTATACGTATCTCAGTATTGATCACAACTCAAACTATATATATTTTGGAATCAACCTCAACCCTGTATAGCTAACTCCAACATTCACATATAGAGTGTCTATGGTTGTTCCGAAATATATATAGATGTGTCGACATGATAGGTCGAAACATTGTATACGTGTCTATGGTATCTCAAGATTACATAATATACAATACAAGTTGATTAAGTTATGGTTGGAATAGATTTGTTACCAATTTTCACGTAGCTAAAATGATAAAAATTATCCAATCTTGTTTTACCCATAACTTCTTCATTTTAAATCCGTTTTGAATGAATCAAATTGCTATGGTTTCATATTGAACTGTATTTTATGAATCTACACAGAAAAAGTATAGGTTTATAGTCGGGAAAATAAGTTACAAGTCGTTTTTGTAAAGGTAGTCATTTCAGTCGAAAGAACGACGTCTAGATGACCATTTTAGAAAACATACTTCCACTTTGAGTTTAACCATAATTTTTGGATATAGTTTCATGTTCATAATAAAAATCATTTTCTCAGAATAACAAGTTTTAAATCAAAGTTTATCATAGTTTTTAATTAACTAACCCAAAACAGCCCGCGGTGTTACTACGACGGCGTAAATCCGGTTTTACGGTGTTTTTCGTGTTTCCAGGTTTTAAATCATTAAGTTAGCATATCATATAGATATAGAACATGTGTTTAGTTAATTTTAAAAGTCAAGTTAGAAGGATTAACTTTTGTTTGCGAACAAGTTTAGAATTAACTAAACTATGTTCTAGTGATTACGAGTTTAAACCTTCGAATAAGATAGTTTTATATATATGAATCGAATGATGTTATGAATATCATTACTACCTCAATTTTAGTATGTAAACCTACTGGAAGTGACAAGAAATGATCTAGCTTCAAAGGATCTTGGATGGCTTGAAAGTTCTTGAAGTAGGATCATGACACAAAAACAAGTTCAAGTAAGATTTTTGCTCGAATTAAGATAGTTTATAGTTATAGAAATTGAATCAAAGTTTGAATATGAATATTACCTTGAATAAGAAAGATAACCTACTGTATATAACAAAGGTTTCTTGATCTTAGATGATTACTTGGAATGGATTAGAAAGCTTGGAAGTAAATTAGTAAACTTGAAGGGATTTTTGAAGTATTCTTGAAGTGTTCTTCCTATGATGATTATAGCTTGATTCTTGAAGTGATTTTTGATGAAGATGATGATTAACTACTGGAAAAATACGTTCATAATAGTGTGGGTGTGTTGAGAGAGAATTAGAAAGAGATTTGGAAGTGAAATGGAGTGAATGATGAGTGTTAATTGGTGAGTGGTGAGTGGGGTTAAAAGGAGTTCTAGTTAGTTGACTAGCTCATGGTAGAAGTTAAAATTGATTAGTCATACATGACATAATCAAGAGTGGAATCCCATGCTAGTTCCTATTGGTATATACCCATAGTAAGTACGTTTTGAAGCTGTGTATAATACGGGTAAGAATACGACTAGAATTCTTGATGAAAGAAAAGAATGGGAAAGTAACTGTAACCATTTTCGTTAAGTATGAGTGTTTCGATATATGTCTTGAAGTCTTCTAAAAGTATTTTAATACATCTAAATACACTACATGTATATACATTTTAACGGAGTCGTTAAGTCATCGTTAGTCGTTACATGTAAGTGTTGTTTTGAAACCTTTAAGTTAACGATCTCAATTAATGTTGTTAACCCATTGTTTATTATATCTAATGAGATGTTAAATTATTATATTATCATGATATTATGATATATTAATATATCTTAATATGATATATATATATACATTTAAATGTCGTTACAACGATAATCGTTACATATATGTCTCGTTTAAAAATCATTAAGTTAGTAGTCTTGTTTTTACATATGTAGTTCATTGTTAATATACTTAATGATATGTTTACTTATCATAATATCATGTTAACTATATATATAACCATATATATGTCATCATATAGTTTTTACAAGTTTTAACGTTCGTGAATCACCGGTCAACTTGGGTAGTCAATTGTCTATATGAAACCTATTTCAATTAATCAAGTCTTAACAAGTTTGATTGCTTAACATGTTGGAAACGTTTAATCATGTAAATATCAATCTCAATTAATATATATAAACATGGAAAAGTTCGGGTCACTACACTATCTGTATCACATCATAAAAGAAACTGTGTTAGTTTCTAAATTCTGAAACCTTCGAATTTAAAATATGAATGTTTTGAAGTAGTGTTAGGAACTGACGCATGAATTAGTATAATATAATGAAACTTGATCAACTTCATTATATTACAGTAAGTCATGTTAAGTTTCTAATGGAATGTGATGATTCACAGTACCGTCATCATGTGCCATGTTACATGACTCTTACATTCTATCCAATTCCGAAACGTATTAAGAACAAATCATCTTGATAGTTCTATTTTCCTGGTTATTCTGGTAATTTGACAAATCAAAATTTTGCCATTACCATTTCTTTCTAAGAGCATTAGCTATGTTCATACCTACGAATTTCGGATCATTACTCGCTTGACTTGAGGACGGGAAGAAGAAACGAAGGGACAATGTCCTGAAATAGAAATTGGAGTATAAATCGCAGCAAATAGAAGGTGTGGAGAATAAGGAAACGGAGGAGATAGATTTATAGTGAAATATGAGAAATCAAAACAGATTGCCACATTAAATCAAAGAAGATTCTGATCCCTAAAGAGCCAAATCTTGTTACATAAGATTTTTTTTTTAATCCCTTAAATTCTGGAAATCAATCCTAATCACGTCATCGGTTAAAACAATTCCATAATCACTCATCTCATTCTTTTGTGATAGCTTCACTCTTGCGCTTCACATGATCGAATCGTTTTATCCATATCTTTCAATAATGATAAAAACTCCGTTATTACCTCATATTCGTCATAAAAACATTCCTATTGTTATTTATGACAACCTCTACCAAATTTCGGGACGAAATTTCTTTAACAGGTGGGTACTGTAACGACCCGGAAATTTCCGACCAAATTTAAACCCTAATCTCTATATGTTTCCGACACGATAAGCAAAAACCTTAATGTTGAGTCTAGAAAGTCTGAAATCTATATTCAGATAATTAGATACCCTTTGACCATGCCCGACGATTCACGAACCATTATTTGTAAATCAATGTGTACATATAAAAATAAATATAAATATATGTATAGAGTATACTAAATATAATTATTTAATGATTATAATACTCGTTGGACGTTCGATTATTATTTAGAGAAGTTTAATTCAAACCTATATGAGTTTAAATAAACGGTGATCCGAAAATGAGTTCTATAAATTTTAGGCTTACTAAAAATGTATTTAGGAACTAATTATTAAATTATAATACTTTTCATATTTTACCCAGGATCAAGCGTGAACAATGATTTAATTTTATAATTAATGACCAATTTTATAATAATGACTAAAATAAATAAATATAATTTATATAAAATTTTGGGTTTGTTCTATGAGCTTTTATCTGTCAATAATTATCAACGGAGTACGAAATTTAGTCGCTAGTTAGTAATGGCTAATTTATAACACGTTTTTTTTTTGTTAAATATTATTTTTATTATATTAAATTCATGTCGACGAAGGAAAACTCCAATTCTCCGATGGCTTATCAATTGTACAGTTATTTTCCACTTCTCTTTACTTTATTATAATATATAATATATAATATATGATAATATAATATTTATAGATATATATGTATAGATATATAGATACTGATACATGATCATAACTCCCACCAATTTTTTTTGTGATCTTCTCCTTACGACAACATCTCAGCCACCACACTATCACCACATCTTCACCTTAATCCACCACCTTCATCACCATTGAAACCCCAGGAAATCACCACCATCTTCGCTACCTACATAACGAAACCATCACCAACTTCCAAATTCATCTAAATGGTGTTCAATGTTATTGTCGGTCCTTTCTATTTATCACCATCGACCACCCTACTACTCACCATCGAACCACAACCACTCTACATTATTCATCCACGCTACTACGGATGTACTCTCTCATCACTTTTGCCTTAACTGCTTGATTATTTCTGCCCTTACAGCCTTAAACCTCCAAGCACACACCCATTCCCGATCTTATCTGTTCCTGTGTATTTTTTTTTAAGCTGAAAACACCATCGTGAACCCATTAATTTCACCATCTTTCTTTCTTTCTTTTCTATTTTGTTTCTAATCGATTACTTCTGTGTCTGTTACTCCGTTGCTATTTACCACAACTACTGCTAATTATTTTCGTTCATATTTTAAATGAACCAAACAACCATCAAAGATCAACCATGATTGTTGCATCTACTATGTTTTTATTTCATCCGGAAAACCACCACACCAAATAGTCGTTGATTGTTGTTGCCTGTCACCATCACCGAACCATTTAATCTTCAATCTGCTACTGCATAACTTCTGTTTCAGTTCTGTTAAACACACCCGAAAACCGAACCATACAGCCCATCAATTTCTACTGTTCGTGCTCAACTTGTTTTCTGTTTTCTCTTCTTTCAAATCGTAGCCATGTTACTATCTAAATTCTGAAGTAACAAGTGCAATTACTGCTGCTACGTTCCTGTGTTCTTTCTAAGTTCGAAACTCCAACAACGACTGCCATATAGATGATTGTTTATTTATGTTATTTTTTTTTCTCTCTGTGGCCGACAACAATAACATGGGTGACATATTGGAGGTTTTAGGAAATAGAATAATGAAAACCGTCCCATTATTTCTATTGCTTTTTGGGATCGGGATTAATGTTGGCCATTTAAACTTTAGGATAGCTTGAAAACAGTGGGCCGTGTTTGTTTATTTGTTGGGCCGAGATGATCTAAGCACCCGTTTGAGCCGAAGCCCACTTGACACTTGTTGGGCCAAAATGGTGAACTAGTTTATAGGGTTGATTATAATGATACGGTTATAAATGATAAATATGGGTTAGATTCAGAAAAAGCATGACAGATGGGTTGGTTAGGGTGTTGGAGGTTTAAGCTAATGGTTGAGGGTTCAAACCTGGCTGGTGGCATCTTTTCTCCCTTTTTAGCCTATTTTGCTAGGTAGTGATCTTATTATTATTATTATTATTGTTATTATCATTAATATTAAAAATTAACGTTATAATTAAAATTATTACTATCATTAAAAATTGTTATTATTTTTATCAATATCAATATTAATATTTTTATAAGTATTAATCTTTTACTTATCATTATTATTAGTATTAAAAGTTATTATGTATTATCATTATCATTATTATTATCATTGTTACTATTATCATTATTATTTCCATTACCACTATTAAGGTTATCATACTTAATTTACTAAATAAATATTATATATATAAGAAAAATATATTTATTACATGTAACATAACTATAGTGATATTTTGTAATAAATACTAACTATTTATTTAAAGTATAAAATAAATATAGATAATTAAGTTATTAATGAAACATATAAGTTACTAAAATAACAATTAATAAATAAATTATTTGGTTACGATTATGTGTGTTAATATATTTATAAATGATATAGGTTCGTGAATCCGAGGCCAACCTTACACTTGTTCAATGATGTTATATGTATTTTTACTACAAAATACAGTATGGTGAGTATATAGTCCCACTTTTAAACTCTAAATATTTCGGGATGAGAATACATGTATTTTTGTTTTACGTTATGGACACAAGTAACTGAAAATATATTCTACGTTGAGTTGTACCACTGGCATACTTCCCTGTAGCTTGGTAACTAATATTTACAGCGGTATTGTAAACGCGAATCCTGTTGATAGATCTATCGGGCCTGACAACCCCAACCGGACTGGACGACCAGTATTCAACGGTTGCACAGTACTTCGTTTCGTGACTACACTTGGTACAGTGTAGTAAGATTTCATAATAAAGGGAATATGCGACGTGATTAAATGTTAAGTATGGTTACCAAGTGCTCAACCACTTAGAATATTTTTATTAAAATGTTTACATATGAAATCTTGTGGTCCATTGTTATAACGCTGCTAGCATCAAACCTATATACCTCACCAACTTTATGTTGACGTTTTAAAGCATGTTTATTCTCAGGTACGAATTAAGTCTTCCGCTGTGCATTAGCTCATACTAAAGACATTACTTGGAGTCGATCATCGCAATGGAACCAAATGTTGAAGACTTCGTCCGGGAGGATAAGGTCGAGGTCTTTACAATAAATTTTATAAACTTACAAGTATTATTAATAAAGATAATGTGTGGCAGTTTTTTGGGTCTCCAAGAAAGACCACACATGCTTGTTTTGTTACCTTTTATACTACACAACTCCTTATGAACTTGTGCTACACTTTAACCAAAGTTTGAATGATTCTTTCAAGTGATAACTACAAAGTTTAAGCTTGCAAAAACTGAAAAAACATACTGCATTCAGCTGCTACTGCCGTGGCCTTTTTGGTACAAAGAAGGCTTCATAATTTGATTTTTGCAAGCTAATTTCAAGTGTAAATAAATCCTAACCAATAGCTAGGGTGTTGGTGCAAAGTTTGGGGTATTATCTCTTGAGGTTTCATAGTTTTGAGACTCCATTCACCATCATCTTTTGACAAGCTGCTGTCCAGAATTTTGGGTTCAAAGGAAGTGGGTTACAAGCTTGGTTTAAAGGTGATTAAGTGTTTAAAACATAACTAAGCTCAAGGGTGGTGTTGGTGCATCAAAAGCTTGGAGTTTTAACACATTTGTTCATCATCTTCTTGTATCAAACAACCCTCAACTAGCTTGAGGAGGTATTGAACCTTACTTCCTTGTTAATTATATGTAAGCTTATTTTCATGACTTGATACATACATGGAATTCACTTAAAATGGTTTAAGATATAAACTTGTTTTCTTAATCATCATGCTTCCGCTTACTTTAAATTTCATAAAATTGGTTTTGTGACTATGTTAAGATTATGAACATGTTGTTATATCGAATTCCATCAATGGTATCTAGAGCCGAAGTCAATGAAATATGCTTCTAATATATGGTCTTTAAAACCCACCAACTTTGCATTCTATGTACATGCATGAAAGTAGAATGTAAAAATATTCGGGTTTGGGTGGGTTCATGATTTTGGCCGAATTTTAAGGGTTCCAAAAGTGGGTTTGGAACTTGCAAATTGGTCAATTTTGTTGTATGTTGTAAGTTCACAATCTATGCCTTGACCTTGTGTTTGGTTGCATGCATGGTTGATTAATATTTATTCAATTGGTTTGTAATAATATTTATTCATTTGGCATGTAATAATTCATTTGGTTATGTAATTTATTTTATATTTGGTATGTAAAATAGAATAGGTTGTATTTTCATTTTCTAGATAAAAATGTATTAGGATACATATTTTGTAAAATGAAGATACAAGATGATGAAGACTTGAAGAACACAAGGAGCATATGGATGCAAGGTTAAGTGGGAGATTTGAAATCTCCTACTTTGTATTATTACCCCTTTACCCGGTGACATTTGTTTTCAGCTAAACAAATGTCCACCAAGATGGCTAGATTGTGAACATACTTGTTTTGCATGTGTGGTTGTTTGTTGTTTATTGTATTGTATGTTTGGTTGATACAATTAATCACAAGATAACAACAAGCAAAACGACAATTTAATTGGTTAAATTAGACGTATTAATAACATGCAAGACGACAATTTAATTGGTTAAATTAAAAGCAACTAAAGACCTAAATAAATGGTTATTAAGAACAAGAAAAGGATCACATATATATAAAATGGTTTATATCAAGTAATTGGCAAATTACAAGACTTGAAAATGGATTTCAAATGAACCATACACTAAATGCATGTTGGTGTATGGCATAAATGTTTTCTTAAACTAGAATTAACGAAAACTTAAAATCCCTTAATCGACAAGGTAAACAAGTTTAACGCCATCCTTTTGTGGGACACTTAAACATAGTAGGGAATTCATAATGGGATAAAGGTCACCTAACCGTTATGAGCTAACTAATATGGTTAAGGTAAAATTCGCATGCTTGTGGGATAAAGGTCACCTAACCACTTGTATGTTAATTTTACATGTTTACACAAGTAGGACGACTTGATTTGGGAATCATGAACTTAGGGTCACCGAAGCATGAGGAACAAATAGGCGTTGATGGGATAAATATGCCATGTAAAAGGATTGCATGATCCCATAATATAGAAGTTGCAAAAGGATTGCAATTGTCATATAATGACTACCTAGCTAAACCAAATGACGGGATAAAGGTCACCTAACCGAAATTTGGTTCACCGTTGGATTCTAAAATTTAATAAATATCAATTGGATTTAAAGGGTATTGATTATTAAATTAAAATTGATACTTAAACTACTTTGTTAAAATTTTGTAGATGGCCGCCAATAACAACAACATACAAAACGCACCTATTAACTTGAACAACCTATCATTAAGGTCTCTCCTCGAGAAAGACAAACTCAACCATACGAACTTTATGGATTGGTTCCGTAATCTTAGAATTGTCCTCAAACTTGAGGATAAGGCGTATGTGTTGGAAGACCCCATTCCCGATCAACCCGACGAGGATGATACGGAAGGCATGGCTTATTGGGATAAGTATTGCGCCGATTCGGTGCAAGCCGCTTGCCTAATGCTTGAGACTATGATACCCGAACTCCAAAAGGATTTCGAACATCATAGTGCATATGACATGATTACGCAATTGAAGGAGATGTTCCTTCAACAAGCACGTGTCGAGCGCTTCGAAACGGTTCGAGCGTTACATGCATGTCGTATGGATGGCACCCAATCCGTATCCTCTTATGTCCTCAAAATGAAAAGCCTTATTGATCGCGCAAACCGTCTTAATCTCAACATATCTAATGAGCTAGCCACTGATCTTATCCTAAACTCCCTGTCAAAAAGGTTTGACCAATTTGTAATTAATTACAATATGAATGGGATGGATAAGACCATTGGTGAACTTCATGGCATGTTAAGGACGGCGGAAACTAGCATGGGTAAGAGGGCTTCACCCGTGCTAATGATCAATGATGGTGGGTCCAAAGGTAACAACACCTCTAAGCCAAAGGCGACTAAGAGGAAAGGACCCGCCCATCAAGGCAAGGGAAAGGGGAGGATGGTTACCCCAACCAAAAACAAGAACAAGAAGCAAAAGGTTGCCAGAAAAGCAAACCCCAAGGAAGACCCGTGCTTCGGTTGCGGTGAGATGGGTCATTAGAAACGAAACTGTCCGGTCTACCTTAAGGAGTTGAAGGAAAAGAGGGATGCGGGGCAATCCTCAGGTAATATATATATGGTATATATAGAGCTTAGTATTACTTCTTCTAATACATGGGTATTAGACACTGGATGTGGAACTCACATTTGCAATTCTTTGCAGGGGTTCAAAAGAAGTAACAAGCAAACGGGAACATCAAGTCTCTTCATGGGGAATGGAGCTAAAGTGCAAGTGAAAGCTCAAGTAGACTTTGTGTTAAAACTTCCAAGTAGCATGGAACTTATTTTGAATGATGTTTTGTATGCACCCGACTTGTGTCGAAACATTATTTCTGTTTCCCGTTTGAAACAATATGGTTTTAATGTTAATTTTATTAATGATGATATCCATGTTTGTTTAGATAATGTATTCTATTTCAAGGCTTCGCCTTCAAATGGAATTTATGAATTGGTTCATGATGACACATCATCTAGTAGCTCAATGTACCATACAAGCACCAAGAAACTCAAAAGGGATTTGAGTGATTCCTACTTATGGCATTGTCGCCTTGGTCACATAAACAAGAACCGAATGCATACACTTCAAAAGAATGGACTTTTAAAATCAAATGAGATGGACTCGTTTGATGTATGTGAATCTTGTTTACAAGGCAAAATGACTAAAGCACCTTTCAAAGGGACCTATAAAAGGGCTAAAGACTTATTGGGATTAATACATTCAGATGTGTGTGGTCCCTTTAAGCCCATGACTAGGAATGGTGAAAGATACTTTGTTACATTCATTGATGACTTCAGTCGTTTCGGATATGTCTACTTGTTAAGGCATAAGGATGAAACTTTTGAAGCATTCAAAGAACATCAAAACGAAGTACAAAATCAACTCAACAAGACAATCAAGGTACTGCGTACCGATAGAGGGGGTGAATACCTAAGCGATGCCTTCCAAGATCATCTTAGAAGTTGTGGGATTATCTCACAACTCACTCCTCCTGGAACACCCCAACTGAATGGAGTTTCCGAAAGGAGGAACCGAACCCTAATGGATATGGTTCGATCTATGATGGCTAGAAGCTCGTTACCTCTATTATTTTGGGGTTATTGTCTATGCTTCGCGGCTCGTATTTTAAATATGGCCCCAACCAAGAAAGTGGAACGAACACCTCATGAGATGTGGTTTGGAAAACCTCCATCTCTATCATACTTAAAGGTATGGGGATGTGAAGCTTACCCTAAGCGTTACGTCCCTAATAAGTTGAATGCTCGATCCACGAAGTGTATCTTCATAGGATATCCCAAGAATGATATGGGATATTATTTCTATGATCCATCCGAGCAGAATGTATTTGTTGCTCGGAAGGCGGAATTCCTTGAAACTAAGTTCCTAATGGAAGGAAATAGTGAAAGGAAGATAGATCTTGAGGAGGTTCAAGATCAAGTAGATGATACACAATTGGTTGACACTAGCACTCAACATGAAAATGTTGAGAATGATCAAATGGATGATCAAAATACACAAGACGTTCGCAGATCTGGTAGGATTAGTAATCCTCCTAAGAGATATGGGTTTCTCATGGATGGTTGCTATGTGGTTGATTTGGATGAACCAATAAACTACCAAGATGCTTTATCAAGGATTGATAAAGATAAATGGCAGGAAGCCATGAACGCTGAGATGCAATCCATGTATGACAACCAAGTTTGGGAACTTGTTACACATCCTGATGGCTCAAGGCTAGTTGATTGTAAATGGCTTTTCAAAATGAAAACCGACATACATGGAAACTTGGATACATATAAAGCTAGACTTGTAGCAAAAGGTTTCACTCAAACTCAAGGGGTTGACTATGATGAAACTTTTTCGCCTGTGGCAATGCTAAAGTCTATTAGGATATTACTTGCCATTGCTGCTCATTATGATTATGAAATATGGCAAATGGATGTCAAGACCGCTTTCCTAAATGGACATCTTGAGGAAGATGTCTACATGGTTCAGCCTGAGGGTTTTGTTGATCCGAAATATCCTAAAAAGGTATGCAAGTTAAAGAAGTCAATCTACGGATTGAAACAAGCATCTAGAATGTAGAATCATCATTTTAATGAGGAGGCCAAGAAATTTGGCTTCATTAAAAATGGTGATGAAGCTTGTGTATACAAGAAAGCTAGTGGGAGCACTATCATGTTCCTTGTACTATATGTGGATGATATATTGTTATTTGGAAATGATATTCCGGCAATGCAAGGTGTTAAAACTTGGTTAAGCAAATGCTTCTCCATTAAGGATCTTGGAGAAGCACAATACGTTTTGGGGATTGGGATCTACAGGGATAGATCCAAGAAACTGATAGGTTTAAATCAAAGTGCATACATTGAAAAGATCTTGAAAAGGTTCAAGATGGAGAACTCTAAGAAAGGTTTGGTACCTATTCAAAAGGGAACACTTCTCAGTTCATCTCAGTGCCCCACCACGAAAGATGAACAGGAGAGAATGAAGAAAGTCCCATATGCTTCTGCCATTAGGTCAATCATGTATGCAATGATATGCACTAGACCGGATGTGTCATGCACTCTTAGCCTGACAAGTAGATACCAGAATAACCCAGGAAACAGTCATTGGATTGCTGTTAAAAGTATATTGAAATACCTTAGGAGGACTAAGGATATGTTTCTGATATATGGGTCTGGTGAGGAGGAACTCGCTGTAAAAGGTTACGTGGATGCGAGTTTCCAAACTGATCGTGATGATTCTCGATCACAATCCGGTTATGTCTTCACATTAAATGGAGGTGCGGTCTCTTGGAAGAGTTCAAAACAGGATGTTGTTGCTCTATCCACTATAGAGTCAGAGTACATCGCCGCATCATTAGCAGCTCAGGAAGCTGCATGGATGAAGAAATTCATCGACGACTTAGGAGTAGTCCCTTCCATTCAGGACCCTCTTGAGATCTTTTGTGACAACGAGGGTGCGATTGCTCAAATCAAGGAACCTCGTGCTCATCAAAAGACCCGTCACATTGAGCGGAGATTCAACTACATAAGGGATGAAGTTGAAAAGGGAAAGATATGTATTCGCAAAGTTCACACAGATCTTAATATAGCGGATCCTCTCACGAAGCTCTTACATGGATCAAAACATGCAGGACATGTTTGTGCATTAGGGCTTCGATATTCTAGTGATTGGTCATGATCTGTTTTAAGTATTGTAACGGAACGAAATTGTTCAAACTCATTAATATAATTATGGTTTAATTTATTTTGAGTTAAGTTCCTATTTTGCATATTTTATCCATGAATAAGCAATTATTCTAAATTCCGTAGTTGATCACATTTGTGGGAACAAGTGTGAGGTTTAGACTATTATGAACTTGGATTGGTATACATTCACGGACTGAATGTGGGGCAAGGTTGCTACCAAGGTTCATAGATATTTGTGGGATGCAAATATTGGAAGACCCGCCCTCAAGATTTGCTAAATGGAGCCTTTGTGGTTGATCACATGTAATCTTGAGTAAAGGCGAATATCATTGTATCCTCTGACCTGAGATACATATTGGGTTCAGATATTTACCAAGTATTGTGCCTTGAATCTTTCCTTCGCTATTCTGAAATATGGTAGTTCATAAGGAAGAGCTCAGGTACAATGCAAGGTACATATTTAGGACGTATGTATTCAAGATGGAATTTGTCCCTCTTATTCGTTGAGAGTCAGATGTCTAAGGCCTGATAAAGTTAAATCTAGAAAGAGAGTGATCACTCTGTATCTCTTGGATTTAACATGACATCTAGGATGAAAGGATATAATGAAAAGATTCACCTATTCATATTCGAGATGGGAACTCGAAAGGGATGATGTTATTTAATGGCACATAGTCATAACATATTGGGGGTGATGGACGGTCGTTAGGTGGTATCCGTCACTTGCATTAATTTCTTATGTTTCTCGTGCAAGTGGGAGATTGTAAGGCTTTCGTATGCCCGAGAGACATATTTAATTAATGTGGCTAACATGTTATGATCCAAGTCGGGTCATACCCAATAACAAACTTACCAACACCTTATACGTATTTGATCTTAACGATTGGTTCATTAAACAAATACGTGACACTTGAATTTTAGAAAATCGGGTTTCTAAAATATTATCACTTGAGATAAATTATTTGGATAATTTATATATAATTTTTTATAGGTTTAAATGATTATATTGTGTTATATTTTATAAAAGGTTTTATAAAATGTATAGGTAACAAAATAATACATAAGTTTATAACAAGTTTATAAATTTTATAAACTTACAAGTATTATTAATAAAGATAACGTGTGGCAGTTTTTTGGGTCTCCAAGAAAGACCACACATGCTTGTTTTGTTACCTTTTATACTACACAACTCCTTATGAACTTGTGCTACACTTTAACCAAAGTTTGAATGATTCTTTCAAGTGATAACTACAAAGTTTAAGCTTGCAAAAACTGAAAAAACATACTGCATTCAGCTGCTACTGCCGTGGCCTTTTTGGTACAAAGAAGGCTTCATAATTTGACTTTTGCAAGCTAATTTCAAGTGTAAATAAATCCTAACCAATAGCTAGGGTGTTGGTGCAAAGTTTGGGGTATTATCTCTTGAGGTTTCATAGTTTTGAGACTCCATTCACCATCATCTTTTGACAAGCTGCTGTCCAGAATTTTGGGTTCAAAGGAAGTGGGTTACAAGCTTGGTTTAAAGGTGATTAAGTGTTTAAAACATAACTAAGCTCAAGGGTGGTGTTGGTGCATCAAAAGCTTGGAGTTTTAACACATTTGTTCATCATCTTCTTGTATCAAACAACCCTCAACTAGCTTGAGGAGGTATTGAACCTTACTTCCTTGTTAATTATATGTAAGCTTATTTTCATGACTTGATACATACATGGAATTCACTTAAAATGGTTTAAGATATAAACTTGTTTTCTTAATCATCATGCTTCCGCTTACTTTAAATTTCATAAAATTGGTTTTGTGACTATGTTAAGATTATGAACATGTTGTTATATCGAATTCCATCAAAAATTACAAGTCAACTATGCATGTGAATATAATATAATATATAATTAATTATATAAATTAAATATATTATATATATTATATAAAATTATGTCGACAAACAAAAAGTTATAAGTTTGTGAGCTGGATCAGAGGGCCATGCGATCGCATGGCCTTGAAGCACAAATCCCATGCGATCGCATGGGGTACTTTTTCAGAAAAGGTTCTATAAATTGCTCAGTTTTCACACTTCTTTCTCTAAATTATATATTACTCCGTATTTATTTTATTTATTATTATTATTATTATTATTATTATTATTATTATTATTATTATTATTATTATTATTATTATTATTATTATTATTATTAAGATTAATATTATTATTAATCTTATTATTATTAATATTATTAATTAGTATTATACATAAAATACTACGACGAGGTTATGAACGTGTCACTTTCAAAAATGGGTTTTTGAGCGGGATAAAGTTAAGGAAATTATGGGTTATAGCTATGGAGGTTATGGGTAATGTTCATGGGTATTATTTACAAGTCAAACCTACTGTTATCATCTATGTTGCGTCTACGTACTTTTCTGCAATATTGAATCACAATATTGATACGTAAGCATTTATATTTTATCTTTTATACATTAATTGTGTATCCATGTCTAGTGCTCGAGTATATATATTTATACATGTTTGTATGCTAAATTTCGTCGTTAAACAGTTTATAATGAATCACGAATTAAATACATATATTACTGGTAAAAGGTATATGATATACATGTTTTTAGAAAGCTGGCGAAAAATCAATAACTTTTCATTTAGACACCGAATAGTTTCGATGAACGAATTAAAAGATATGATCAACTGAATTATGATTGACGTTAATTGAAATTGCTTTTGAATCTGCAATTAAGATTTAAACAACTTGTTTACGAGATTGATAAAGTGAACTTTTAAATATTACCAACCGAGTAAATGACTCCTTATATAAGGTATGTCTCGTTTTGTTGAACTATTGTCAAAATTGACTTTTTGAAACGACTTTGGATAACTTTTGTATGTCAATCTCGAGCATTAGGATTATGATACACTATGACCTGACCTAGCTTAATAGACATTTATTGACCAACATATGTTCTCTAGGTTGAGATCTACGGTTATTTGGTAATCCGAGTTTCAGTCACATTTTGGTGAATGACTTTATATGCTGCTAAGGTGAGTTTCATTTGCTCCCTTTTTAATTGCTTTTGCAATCTATATTTTTGGGCTGAGAATACATGCACTTTATTTTAAACGCAATGGATACAAGTACATACTAAATTCTACACTGAGTTTGAACAGAAAATCCCTTAGCTTTGGTAACTGTTAACTGCCAGGTATAGGAACTGGTGGACGCGAGTAGTAGTATATGGATCCATAGGGCTTGATATCCCCGTCCGAGCTAGAGCACTAGCCTTTTAACGGACGTATGCTATTTGAGAAGCGTACACGTTGGTTTGTGTGTATTATTAAGATGATTATACAAAGGGTACAAATTATATATACGTTAAGTTTAGTTATCAGGGTGCTCAATTTCGTAGAATATTTTGATAAACGTTTCTGGATGAAACAACTGAAATCTTGTGATCCACCTTTATATACAGATTATGCGAAACACTAAAACTATGAACTCACCAACCTTTGTGTTGACACTTGTTAGCATGTTTATTCTCAGGTTCCCTAGAAGTCTTCCGCTGTTTGCTTATATGATAGACAAGCTATGTGCATGGAGTCTTACATGGCATATTTTTCAAGAAAACGTTGCATTCACCAAATCATCACCATGTATCTTATTTTGACTGCATTGTCAATGGAAGTACTGTTGTAAACTATTATTTACGGTGATTGTCTATATGTAGAAATCATCAGATGTCGAAAACCTTTGATTTAAATATTCATATATGGTTTTCCTTTTCAAAAGAATGCAATGTTTATAAAACGTATCATATAGAGGTCAAATACCTCGCAATGAAATCGATGAATGACGTGTTCGTCCATATGGATTTGGAGCGATCGTCACAGTTGGTATCAGAGCGTTGGTCCTAGCGAACCAGGTCTTGCATGAGTGTGTCTAACTGATAGTTGTTAGGATGCATTAGTAAGTCTGGACTTCGACCGTGTGTGCATGTCAAAAGTTTTGCTTATCATTTCTTGTCGAAAATTAAATGCTTATCATTCCTAGTCTAGACACGTTTTACTGCATTGATTGCATGAATAGTGTATAGACAAAATTCATATCTTAGCGTATCTGTTACTGTAAACTTTTCCTGACATCTTCCGAAAATTTCTCCGTGATTTATGGAATTTGGTATTATATATACATATGTAAATTATGTATTGAAGAATACCAAACTAAATTCTATAATCTAATTCATATCAAAAATCATCTCCCTAATTATACAAGATGGATCCCGTATCTAGTTCAAATTCCTTAAATTCCGACAGCTATTCCGATATGGATATTCACATGAACTCCGAAGACAGTGTAACCGGAATGGATTAACCAATTAGACATCATCTATTCTGGATGAATTGGGGATGGGTTCGTAGCTTACTTAGTCATTGGAGATAAGAAGAAGGCGATCCCTTCCATCCACCACATTGCCCTCTTGGCGAAGAACCTGAAGCACTTACCGGCGAACCTGTCCGTAATACCATTTTCTCTCTCATTTTCAGAGTATCTAGTCATGATTATATACTATCTCACATTCTAAATCTTATTCGTCCGCTCGTCCGAACCACCGATCATCCCGGTATAATAAAAGAAGTCAACGAGCTTCGCGCTCGGATAGTGGCTTTGGAGAATATGGTGCGAAGGTTAAAAACGCCAGCAGCAGCACCAGCTGCATAACCAGTACCACCATCATCAACAACAACAGTACCATTACCACCATCAACAACCACATCCGCATCCCACACCTCAATATCACATCTAAAAACTGTACTTCAGATATCAACATCATACGCACCGTAGATACCAAGGAGTGCTAACAACAATAAATGATGAAGTACTGATTCATAACTTCATCGAAGAAATATTCTACGGTGATTATGTAATCTCTAAAATCTTAGAGATTATTTATCCCAGTTCTAACCGTAAATCAGATAAATAGAAGGAAGAATAGAAACCCTGACAAGAATGATGCGTAAGGTACAAGCTAGACTTGTTTTACCAACAGCATCAATAGTACCCTTAGCCTCACCAGCACAGCTAGTGCTGTCAACATCATTAGAATCATCAGCACCTCTAACATCACAAGCTCCGCCAGTTCAAGAAAGCACCGTGGATATTATTACAAGTCAACAACGCGTATATTTGTATCAACGAGTTATGAAATATTAACTCATTCCATCTGAAGAATTTATATGTATATCTTATATATATAAATTTTAAAACCATCGTAAATCTTTTCGTACTAAGCAATTCTGTATGAATTGAAAAAGGGTAAATATTACTCGGTTAAATTCATATTATTAATATGCTATGATGTACATCCTTCGTTAACAACTTAACCTTCATTAACTACAATCTCTGTTTCAACTTAATGAATTCCATTTCATAATAAACCAAGTGTATTATTCAATTACATAATTGATTTTACATTTTCATTTTCGATGTACTCGAAACTTTCCAGAAAACATCATCTGTGCCTTGTAAGGTTCACAAAGATTCCACAAGCATCAACATCCTTCACCGAAAAATAAGAATAAATAATGAAGTATCGATTACATTAGCGAAATACTCCGCAAAGATTATGTAATCTTTAATGTTTTAGAGATTAATCATTTCTAAGTCAAGCCGAAAATCAAATGTGCTTAATATGATATTAACTCATTAACTCTGTATTACATCTGAAGAAAATATACATACATATATTTTCATAAGGACGGTAATAAAAGTTCGTTTGTACAAAGTATTAATTGTGAAATCTTTAACGGGTAGGTAATACTCGGGAAATATATAAGTTCACAATTAATATGTTACACTGTACATTCTTCAACTTTGATTCAAAAATTATTAACAATGCTCATAACGATATACAATCGTTTTCATATAAATTCAATTACATATTCTGATATTGACGGATCAGAATCCAAGTCATAACTCTGAATCGGTGACATCATTCTTAGATCTCTACATCTTTCAAAGCTATACTTTGACTTCAAAACTGTGCAAGATCCTTTAATGTTGTTAATACCGAAAATAATCTTGAAATTCTTTTCAAGATATCAATTTTCATCACACTTCCAACCAGTCAACTTCGACTTTTCAGATTAACTTTATTGTAACCTTGACATATACGCTCTTGTTATAAGGGAACCTTTCATGTCCCACCACATTAGCAGTAAATTTACCAACAACTTCATTGATCCTTGACCTTCTGAAAAATCCTTATACTCATTGAAACCCTATCATGTACTCATCTACATCTTCTAACGATAATTGTCATACCAACTACCGGGAATTAGCAATCAGTATTTCGAATTTCGCAGCAATTCTACGCCAACAGTTATATATAAATATATAATGTCTATCTCCTAGACTTATTTACTCCGAATGTGAAGTTTCTGAAAAACACCTTAAACTACGAACTAGTTCTCGAAATCTTGAAAAATGTTGATGAAGCAGCAAAAACTGTAAACGACCTTAACAGTAAAAAGTTTGATGATAAAGGATAGTGTGCTGGCAAAGCTCAGAAAAAGAGAAAGCTTGGAACTGGAAAACGGATTGAGCAAAGTATGAAAGAGGCTGTGGATAAATCCCAAGGACGAAACCTGTCTTCAAAGAATCCAAATGATTCAGTATCTGCTGAAGCCATTAACGAATACCTTGCTTCCGAATCTAAACCCTTGCGGACAATATTCTTCATCATCCTCTGATATTAGAAATTCTAAGATATCATCGTATCTCCATATTTCTAGAGATAATTCCATAATCATTCTTATCGAAAATCAATTTTCTCATTACGATATCTGTGTTACACCATAAAAGAAACTATTTTAGTTTCTAAATTCTGAAACTTTCAAGTTTAAAATATAAATGTTTTGAAGTAATGTTAGGAATTGAAGCATGAGTTAGTATAATATAATGACACTTGATCAACGTGATTATATTACAGTAAGTCATGCTGAGTTTCTAATGGAACGTGATAAAGGTTCACAGATCATACCCTCATCATGAACCATGTTACATAACTCTTTCATTCTATATAATCTCTAAAAATATCAAGAAAATATTTTCTTAATGATTCGGTCTTTTTTGAGGTATTCTGGTAATTTGACAAGTCAGATTGTGCTATTACCATTTCTTTCTTAGAACATTAGTTATGTTCAACTGAAACTTCATACCTACGAATTCTGGACCATTATCCGCTTGACTTAAGGTCGGGAAGAGAAAACGAAAGCATGAAGCTCCGAAATATAATAGAGAATATAAAGTCCGATAACAACCCCGAAATTACAAACCGTGTATATCAATGCGTATAGCAATATAAAGACACGGGAGAATGAAAAACACTATAACCCCAAGGTAATAGTAGAAGAAAATAACTTCCTCTGGTGGTAGATGAAAATGAAGAATGAAGGATACGATAGCCAGGAAAATATCAAGAATCAGAACTGGATTAAGCATTTTCACAATCTATTGGGATGTATGAAATAAGAAAGAAGATTATAGGAGTGTTGAAAATAAATGAAACGGAAGAGGTCAATTTATAGCGAAATATCATACATAGCAATCGAGGCAGATACGCATTTAATCAAAGAAAATCCTAATTTCCGCAAATTCCGAAGAATCAAATCTTATTTAGATTATGAAGATTTTCTATTCCTTAAATTCCGGAAATCAATCGTAACTACGTCAAAAGTTAAGACGAATCTCTATTCTTTCATTTCACTCTATTACGATAACTTCTCTCATACACTTCGAGTAATTGGATTGTTTTATCCATATTATTCAACGGTGATAAAAATTCTATTTATCAACACATATTCGTCATGAAAACATTTTTATTGTTAGCCATGACGACCTCACTCAAATTTCGGGACGAAATTTCTTTAATGGGGAGGTACTGTGATGACCCGGAAATTTTTGACTAAATTTAAACTTAATCTTTAATGTTTCCGACACGATAAGCAAAGTCTATGAAGTTGAATCTCAAAATTTTGAACTATTCAATTACCCTTCGATTGTTTTCAATGATTCGCAAGCCATTATATGTAAATAGATACATATATATACTATAACCTGAAAACGTAACAACATTTTAATAGTTTAATACCGTACATTAAACTTATTAGCTTAAATATTTATTTGAATATATATGATAAGTTGGAATATTAATTGTATGAATAAATTGCGACGTATATTTAAAACGTGTTTATGAATGTTGAAAATATATATTAACTTGGTCATAAAACGATTTGTTATTATATATCAACAAATAGCGAGACAATGATTTATAGAAGTAAATGACCAAAACACTCGAAAGTTTAAGATACACTTTAAATGATATAGTTTATTGATAATTTAAGACTATATTTTGACAAAGGTACGAGTCACAAAACGTAAATTGCGAGTTTTCTAAGCGTACGAAAATGCGTTCGAGAAACCGAAACCGGGACATAAGTCGAGTGACAACGTACGAGTCATCGGAACGAAAATTACAAGTCAACTATGCATGTGAATATAATATAATATATAATTAATTATATAAATTAAATATATTATATATATTATATAAAATTATGTCGACAAACAAAAAGTTAAAAGTTTGTGAGCTGGATCAGAGGGCCATGCGATCGTATGGCCTTGAAGCACAAATCCCATGCGATCGCATGGGGTACTTTTTCAGAAAAGGTTCTATAAATTGCTCAGTTTTCACACTTCTTTCTCTAAATTATATAATACTCCGTATTTATTTTATTTATTATTATTATTATTATTATTATTATTATTATTATTATTATTATTATTATTATTATTATTATTATTATTAAGATTAATATTATTATTAATCTTATTATTATTAATATTATTAATTAGTATTATACATAAAATACTACGACGAGGTTATGAGCGTGTCACTTTCAAAAATGGGTTTTTGAGCGGGATAAAGTTAAGAAAATTATGGGTTATAGCTATGGAGGTTATGGGTAATGTTCATGGGTATTATTTACAAGTCAAACCTACTGTTATCATCTATGTTGCGTCTACGTACTTTTCTACAATATTGAATCACAATATTGATACGTAAGCATTTATATTTTATCTTTTATACATTAATTGTGTATCCATGTCTAGTGCTCGAGTATATATATTTATACATGTTTGTATGCTAAATTTCGTCGTTAAACAGTTTATAATGAATCACAAATTAAATACATATATTACTGGTAAAAGGTATATGATATACATGTTTTCGGAAAGCTGGCGAAAAATCAATAACTTTTCATTTAGACACCGAATAGTTTCGATGAACGGATTAAAAGATATGATCAACTGAATTATGATTGACGTTAATTGAAATTGCTTTTGAATCTGCAATTAAGATTTAAACAACTTGTTTACGAGATTGATAAAGTGAACTTTTAAATATTACCAACCGAGTAAATGACTCCTTATATAAGGTATGTCTCGTTTTGTTGAACTATTGTCAAAATTGACTTTTTGAAACGACTTTGGATAACTTTTGTATGTCAATCTCGAGCATTAGGATTATGATACACTATGACCTGACCTAGCTTGATAGACATTTATTGACCAACATATGTTCTCTAGGTTGAGATCTACGGTTATTTGGTAATCCGAGTTTCAGTCACATTTTGGTGAATGGCTTTATATGCTGCTAAGGTGAGTTTCATTTGCTCCCTTTTTAATTACTTTTGCAATATACATTTTTAGGCTGAGAATACATGCACTTTATTTTAAACGCAATGGATACAAGTACATACTAAATTCTACACTGAGTTTGAACCGAAAATCCCTTAGCTTTGGTAACTGTTAACTGCCAGTTATAGGAACTGGTGGGCGCGAGTAGTAGTATATGGATCCATAGGGCTTGATATCCCCGTCCGAGCTAGAGCACTAGCCTTTTAACGGACGTATGCTATTTGAGAAGCGTACACGTTGGTTTGCGTGTATTATTAAGATGATTATACAAATGGTACAAATTATATATACTTTAAGTTTAGTTACCAGGGTGCTCAATTTCGTAGAATATTTTGATAAACGTTTCTGGATGAAACAACTGAAATCTTGTGATCCACCTTTATATACAGATTATGCGAAACACTAAAACTATGAACTCACCAACCTTTGTGTTGACACTTGTTAGCATGTTTATTCTCAGGTTCCCTAGAAGTCTTCCGCTGTTTGCTTATATGATAGACAAGCTATGTGCATGGAGTCTTACATGGCATATTTTTCAAGAAAACGTTGCATTCACCAAATCATCACCATGTATCTTATTTTGACTGCATTGTCAACGGAAGTACTGTTGTAAACTATTATTTACGGTGATTGTCTATATGTAGAAATCATCAGATGTCGAAAACCTTTGATTTAAATATTCATATATGGTTTTCCTTTTCAAAAGAATGCAATGTTTATAAAACGTATCATATAGAGGTCAAATACCTCGCAATGAAATCGATGAATGACGTGTTCGTCCATATAGATTTGGAGCGATCGTCACAGTCGGTCCCCCGGTTCCATCAAAAGTGTGAGGTTTGCACCCCATGAAGTTCTTATAGGAGCACCCTTCGTTTGAATTACCGGCTCCATTGTTGTTGTTGTTGTGATTGTTGTTATTGTTATGGTTGTTGGAAGAGTGACCGGCCATGGCCGCATCCACGGCGGTGGCTATCATTCGTTGTAGAGCTTGTTCGGGAGTTTCGGGAGGAGCGCGTCGACGAGCCATTGTTCCTTCAAGACACAAGAATATCGTTGGTTAGTATTCTCAATAATACCAACTGTGATATGGAATAAGGATAAAGAGAAAATTTCCTTAACCCGCCTTAAATTCTTTATGTCATAATGTCGGAACGTCCATGTGAACCACCGTAATATAATCCCGGAAATTATATTACCCTGATTCACATGTGCATTTAACATTACTTCATAAAGTCAAGGTGGCGTGTAAATCAAATTTAACAACGTGTTATCAAGATCGAATAAGAGTTAGATATGATAGGAGAGTTCGAGTATAATGCACAAATAGTCAAGTAGTTCCTACTTCAGTCTATATGCCGGTTGTAGTCTAGATTCACTAATGTACCCTATGACTCGGGGTTGACACTAATGAACTCTAAATCCCTACAACCAACTCTCTGATACCATCTGTAGCGATCCGACAAAATCGTCATTGACGGCGCCGTCTACTTAGGTCCCGTTACGTGGTCATAAGTCCTTAAGATGACGTTTGACCAAAAATATGTCGCATTCATTTCAAATGTAAAGGACGTTTCAAGTTTACAAAAGTAGTTCAACGACTAGTTACATTACAATGTTTAACGTACAATTGAAACCTATGCAACACAATTTAAAAGCAAGTCAAGGGCTCCAAATATGCATGTATACTCGACATCCAAGCAAGTATCAGAAAGAGTGCGGAAGCATGTATCATATAGCATTCAGGGACCTGAGAAAACATAGAGAATCTGTCAACGAAAACGTTGGTGAAATCATAGGTTTAGTAAATGAGTATGTAAGTAAAATAAGTTGAACCACAAGTTATAGTATAAGTCGATTTTCCGAATCGTTTGAATTCCATAAGTATTGTTGTTTACCGAGCACCCAATTATCAAAGCTTAACCGTATCATTTACCTCAGCATAAAAGTGTTAGAACATACACCGTACCAGAATATATTTCATTCGCTTAACGGTAGCGAACCGTCTGAATGAGGGTTAGTCAAACCCGTATGGATCCACACAACATAGTCTCGCTTACACCATCTGATGTAATTAATGATAATTGAATTGAGGGTTTTCGTTCAAACTCGTCCATATCTTTGTATTCGTATTCGTGTTCGATGTATAAAAGTATGAAAGGTATATATACATATGAAATGTATATAAGTATGTAACGTATATGTTTCTCAGCCCACGATTTAAAAAATATAAAAGTTGTTGAAAAAGTGGGACTATGATCTCACCTCGAGTGCACGAGTATAAAAGTACTTCACAAAGTAAACGTGTGCATGAAAGTTGCTTAGCCTTGACTTAAACAAGTAAGTTGTATCAATTTACCGGTTACGACACAAGGTCGGGTGAAATGTGTTCAATTAGTCCTATGGCTCGTTACGACTCGAATAAATAGCATGTGAATCACGTTATCAAGTTTCATGCAAGAATCAAGTATAAAATAAGATTAGAGCGATTGAATAAGTGTTTTTTTAAGTTTGACTAAAAGTCAAACTTGGTCAAAGTCAACAAAAAAGTCAATGGGGTCGGGTCGGGTCCCGAACTATTTTCATGAGCTTAGAAATCATATATGAGCATGTTGTCCAAGTTTCATGTTGATCGGGGGTGTGTAGCATAGCAAACATTATTCAAAAATTGACAAAATTGGACAGACCACTTTGGCGCGCCGCGCGGGTATATGGCGCGCTGCACCATTACCTGTGCAGAGAATTCTGGCAGTTTTCACACTCAAGCACGAATCCAACTTCAAATACCCATAAATCCTAAACCGTAAACATCCAAAACAAGTATCTTATATCGTTGGAAAGGTATTTTGACAAGGAATACAACTAACTACTTTTTACCAAGCAAAAACATCAATTACAATAACCGAAAACTCGTCAATTGATCAATAAAGGTTTATTTTCAAAGTTCAAGTTCATCAAATGCATTTTAAGTTTCGGGAATCCAATTCACACATATGATATGCCGTTTTGAAGGTAATGAAATGTGCATTACAACTAAACACTTACTAACAACATTTCATGGCATCCAAAGTATCAAAAGTTCATTTCAAGTTCATCAAACCCTAATCAAAATTCACAAACATCACAAATCATGTATTTGAAGTTTTCTTAATCAACCTACGCATCATAACGAAGCTAGTGATACTAGTAACACAATTAAAACATGAACTTTAACAATTTAACAACATTTAATCTTCCAAAATCAAAGATTAAGCACACCTATTTCAAGTTCATTCTAGTTACTCCAAAAACAACAAATCGAGCAAACAAAACATATATTCATGCTAGACACGAGCCATAGACACTAACTAACA
Source organism: Rutidosis leptorrhynchoides (assembly GCF_046630445.1). Classification (NCBI taxonomy): domain Eukaryota; kingdom Viridiplantae; phylum Streptophyta; class Magnoliopsida; order Asterales; family Asteraceae; genus Rutidosis; species Rutidosis leptorrhynchoides. The sequence goes on along the minus strand of NC_092341.1, from coordinate 23,680,245 downwards.
CCATTTTAAGTATATAAAATGAATTTAGAGAAATCTAGTGTTTTAGAAATGTTACCCAAATGTGATGAAATTGGTACCAAAATGTAGAGGATGAAGAGAGGATCACGAATATGTAATTTGTTTTGATGTTGGCCTCCTAGATCGAATTTAGATGATGATTGAATGAATTGGGTGTTATGGTTGTTCTTGCAACTAGAGAGAAAAGGAGGAGAAAGGAGGTGGAAGGTGGATGGAAATGAATGGATGAGAATGGTGGGTTGACTAGTTGACCTAGTCAACTAGTTGCCCACTTGACAACTTCGGTCCCTCAAGTTTCAAAGCGGGTGCGTGAATTAACCGAACGAATATTTTAAAAACGCTAAAGTAACCGAGAGATGTTATAATTAAATAACAGAAATATTAAGAATGTTAGGTAACGAAAACTACGAATTTAAATAACGAAAGATATTATTTAAAAAAAAAAAAGATAGTGTTAAAAATAAATTTTAACGGAAAAACGCGGAATGTTACATAGTGGGTTTGATAAATCGCGGGAGACGATTTTAGTTGTTAAAGGTGATTCCTTGGGAAGGGTTGACTAGGAAAGTCGGATTGGGACTTATGTTGAGGACCGTGGAGTGTGGTCCGTTTGGTTAAGGGACGAGGATCATGAGGACGTGATCGATTCTAAGTGGGGGAGAGTTGTAACACCCTATTTTTGTTTCTGATTTTGTAGTAGGTCGGGACGCCGTCCAGATAGGAGTGACGCCGTCCAGCAACAAAAGGTGAGACACTGTCCCGATAGGGGGGACGCCATCCAGCAACAAAAGGTGGGACGCCGTCCAAAGTTTGGGACGCCGTCCAAACTATCTGTCGAGCCAGCTGTTTTAATTAGTTTAAAAAGGGGCAAAATGGTAATTTCACTTGAGTGTCGGTTTGGAGCCTTCAAGGCTGATCCCTTGATCATTTTTGGATCACTTTACACCCACACAAACACTCTCAACCTCATCTAAAGAGAGAGTAAGGGTTTTAGAGAGAGAGAGAGAAGTGGATTTGGAGAAGAAGGAGTCAGATTTTCGCTAAAGCTCGGGTTCTAAAGTTGTTCATCTCGCTCCTAGCTACGTTGTGGTTGTATTGGTAAGCTCAAACTCCGAATTTCATTTGTTAGATTTGATATTCAAGTTAGGGTTTTGATGTAGATTGTTGTGAAACCCTTTTAGATGATGAAGTAGGTTCATGGTGACTTGTTAATCTTGTCACTTGGTGGGTTTTGGGTTGGTTGACGTTTTAGCGTTGATTAGGGTTTGATCTTGAGTTTAATCGTTTAGTGATTATGGAAGTGGTGAAACTCTTTTGGGTGAGTTTGGTTAACTAATTTTGAAATGGGTCAAAATTAGGATTTTGGTGTCAAAATGGGTATGACACGTGTTTAACACTTGTGTTCGGGTTTAATTGGTGTGTTAGGACCATTTTCACGTGTATTAGTGATTATTGGTTAATTTGGGCGCGATTTGTGCTTGGAAGTGCAAATGGGTCGAATTTGCACTAAGGGTCAATTGGGTTGGTTTGTAAGTCAACCCTAATTGTGTTGTTTGTATTGTGATAATGGAATAGGTACGTTCCATTGATGAGTTGCGGATTATTTGGAAGCATTCATCAAGGCGACAAGGTGAGTGTTAATATCCTATGTACATATGTATGTGTAGGATGGGTGCGGGTCGGGTGAAGTGATTCTCGGTTATAGAGCTCACTTCACATATAGGTGGATTTGATGGACTTGCGTTTAGGTCCAATTGGCACGGTTGTGCATTTTGATTGACCACCTTTGGCGAGGTACACGTTTTGTGTGTACGTTATCACACGTGTTTGTGATGTGGAGAATATAACCCCAATGGCGAAGGGTTGATATTGTTGTGATGTGGATAACCCCGATGTGGTGGATTTTATAATCCCGTGACCGTGGGTTTTGATTTGGAGAAGTGGATCTCGTGTAGTTCGGATTCACGATGACACGTGTAGTTCGGTCATCTTATTGGAAATGAATCTCGTGTAGTTCGGATTCATGGTGACTCGTGTAGTTCGCTCATCTTATTGAGGTAGTAATCTCGTGTGGTTTCGGATTACTAAGGCTCGTGCAGTTCGGCCAACCTCGATGTTGTGAAGATAGTAATCTCGTGTGGTTTCGGATTACTAAGGCTCGTGTAGTTCGGCCAATCTTCATTGTTGTATTTGGTTCTCGGGTTCGGGTTAAGGGGTTAACCTTGGTCGTTTATATTGTTATATATATATATATTGTTGTATTATCTTGATGTAGCTAACCCTCCGGGTTTAGCTTCTTGGCGTTGTCCACATCGTCGTGGGTGAACTTACCTTATTTGTTGGCTTTGTTAGCTTGTTGCTTAGTGACTACGGTATGCTTAGCTTAGCTTGCCTTATACTTGGATGCTTCGGTATGCGGTATTTGATATTTGTGTGGCGTGTCCATTCTATACATATATATGTATGTAGTATATTATCATTCACTAAGCGTTAGCTTACCCTCTCGTTGTTTACATTTTTATAGATTGCACGGATGCGGTGGCTCGGGTAAGCGCGGGGACTAGTGGACTTGCGTAGTTGCTTTAGAAGACTTGCTTTTAGATTTGATTAGGATTGGGTAGCGTGTCCCCAATCCCATGCTCGGTCTATGTTTTTGTATAAGCTAATGGGTCGAAATAGTCACTTGTGGTATTTTGGGTCGATGTGGGCCCGGTGTCGTAAAACTCGGTTTTTATTGTGAAAAACTCTTAGTTTAAACTATTGTAATCTATTGTGGAAGTGTTTCGGTTTAAAAGTGTCGGGAAGCGGGTTTTCGCCCGCGTGTGTTCGAAAAACTGATCAGAATGTTTTAGTACATCTGGACGCCGTCCCAGATGGCTGGACGCCGTCCCAGTCTTAAGTGCTGGACGCCGTCCAGATCAACTGTTCCGAAAAAAAAAAATTGTGGCACATTTTCGGAAGGTTAACGGGTTGGGTTGTTACATATATGGGTTGAAGCAAGCACCGAGACAGTGGTATAAGAAGTTTGAGTCGGTTATAGGAAAGTAAGGCTACCGAAAGACAACTTCAGATCATTGTATTTTCTTTCAGAGGTTTGGTGATGATGATTTCATCATATTGTAGTTATACATTGATGATATGTTAATTGTTGGTAAAAATATTAAAAGAATTGCGCAGTTGAAGCGAGAATTGAGCAAGTCTTTTGCTATGAAAGACTTAGGGACAGCAAAACAGATTCTTGGCATTCGTATTTCTAGAGATAGAGGTGCTAAGATGTTACATATATCACAAGAGGAATACATTGAAAAGGTGCTTAGTAGATTCAACATGGAGAATGCTAAAGTGGTTAGTTCCCCTCTTACTAACAACTTTAAGCTAACAGATAGAGATTGCCCTACTTCAAAGGAGGATGTTGAGGAGATGGACAAAGTACCATATGCTTCTGCGTTTGGTAGCTTGATGTATGCTATGGTGTGTACTAGGCATGATATAGCTCATGTGGTAGGTGTTGTTAGTCGGTTTATGTCAAATCCGGGTAAGAAGCATTGGGAAGCAGTTAAATGGATTATGAGATACTTAAGAGGTACTTCAAAGTTGGGTATCACATTTGGAAATGGAAAGCCGATGCTTGTTGGTTATACAGACTCAGATATGGCAGGAAACAAAGATAACATGAAGTCCACTTCTGGATATTTGATGACCTTCGCAGGGGGAGCAGTTTCATGGCAATCAAGGTTACAAAAGTGTGTTGCATTGTCTACGACCGAGGCTGAGTATATGGCAGCAACAGAAGCATGCAAAGAACTATTGTGGATGAAAAGGTTTCTACAAGACCTTGGGTTTAAGCAATCACGATATATGGTTCTTTGTGATAATGAGAGTGCGATTCATTTGGCTAGAAATTCTATGTATCATAAGCGGATAAAACATATTGATGTGAGGTATCATTGGATTAGAGAACGTATTGAATATGGTTCGTTTGAACTTGATAAATTTCATACCGATGATAATGGTTCTGATATGTTCACACAGGCATTAGCAAGTGAGAAGCTCAAGGTATGTTGCTCGATCGCCGGGATGGCGATTCCTTCCTCATAATTAGAAAGGGGGAGATTTGTTGGGTTTATATGTGGGTTTCCAATATGAGAAAGTGTTAGCCCAATGTCTAAAGCCCAACAAATTTAGGCCCAAGATGCTTGTTGACTTGGTCAAGTGTCTTAGGCATTATTTGAATCAATTGTGCAGCTGTATTCATTAAGAGAGAGATTACAGAGAGTTGAGAGATCAAGAAAAAGAGTCAAAAACTCCATTTTCGTCTACTGTGACAGCAGGCCAGAAAAGAGACGATCCCCGAAGATCTAACCATTTGATATTCATCAAATTTGGGCTGTGTCTTCCTGACATCAGTGCCAAGGTTTTCAACTGTTGAATTCTTCTAAAGAGGTCTGTAGCTCGAGTTACAGTAGGTCGAACAGTAGCAAAATTTTGGGTGATGTTATTACTCTTTTGTCTTTAATTTCTTCATATACTTGTTGATTATTGTTGTTCAAGAGTATGATGATGTTGTATACCTCTAGTTGATCTAGAGAAGGATTATTGTATTGCTCTCTTATTGATGATAGTGGAATTTAAGTGGCTTACGAGTCCCGTGGTTTTTACTCTCGATTTTGAGAGGTTTTCCACGTAAAAAGTCTCGTGTGTATTGTGTGTGCTTATTTATTTCGTATTTGCTGATTTGGGACAGAATTGGGGCTGATTTGTGGTGATTGTGGTATACCTTATTTGTTAGTTTCCTCACGGGTTCATACGGGTCGGGAAATGTTTGTCAAATGGATGTTTGTTTCCGTTGTGTAGATTGGCCATTGTGACTTATTTTCCCATCATGTTCTGCTTCGGCTCAAATACAGAAAAGGTTGAGGTTTCTGTTTTGGCCAAGGAACAGACTGTTGGGCCTGTTAAGGCCCAGATATATGATGGTGGGCCTTCTACGGCCCAAAATCAACACACAATTTTCTGAAGTCGAAGTTCCTTTGGTTTCACCTGGGGTGCAAAAAAGTATGGCATATGTTGCTCATGGTAGTAGTATAAATAATGGGCTTGATAAAGTAGTTCCTATTGTGGGTTATGCTACTACTTTTCCGAATAATAAAGGGGTGGGCATTGAGGCTTGTAAGGTGGTTAATGGGGTGCAAAAAAGCATGGATCCTGTGGTTGCGAGTTCCTCTTATGATACTATCGGGCCTGAGCTTGGGCCTAATTTGGGCCCAGAAATTGGTATGCTGCACATCCTGAATTCCTAGATTTAAATGAAGACAACATTACTATTGCGGAAAGGTTGGTTCGTTTGAAGAAGTAAAAGAAAAAAATAAGGAAGAATTGAAGGCATGTCGAGCAAATGAAACGAAAGAAGATAGGCCTCTTATGATTTTGATTGGCCGTAGTGGAAGGAATTATTGCGATTGCGATGACCCCTCGATCGCGATAGTCTTCATTTCGGTGTATCATTCATGATAGTTAATGTTTTAAGTCTTTTAGAGTTGTTTATAAGAGTTCAAATCAGTGGCTCTATTGTTGTTTGCAATACCCACACCCATTATTTTAGGAAATATTTTTTTTCAATGTGAGATTTAACATTTGTTCAGTCGATTATAGCTCTCTAAACTTCACATTAAGTTGATCAAAAGTTCCTCATCTTTATTTTATTTTCTTGTTTTTTTAGGTAAAGTTATTTTCTTGTTTTTTGGCAAAAATAAATGAGTAAAAATGGTATATCGACATCAAAAAAATTATGAATTTGCACAAGAATATGATTAGTTCATTATAAGGATTTTGTTGGTTATTTAAAAAGATATATGCATAAGAGTACATACGGTGTGAGAGTCTCATCATAGAAGTTAAGCATTTTACGAATACTAACACATCTTGAATACCAAGCATAAATCATCAACCGAAAAATGGTAAAGTGCGGGGCATAAACGAAAAAGAAGTATTGAATGACAAATATTGACATTTGTAACAGATTGTTGTAAGGATATTAGGACCCAAAACAATGCAAGTGATTCAACAAGATCATTCACCGATAGTAATTCTACAAGATTACTAACCCACTTAATGAACGAAAGATTATAAATGCAAGAAATGTAAATCGACACAAGAGATAACGTGGTTATATGCAATCGTTGTGATTGCTTTAGTCCACGGACCAACTAGAGAATGCATTTACTGAATATTTGTGATGTGTTTACAATGAGTTACAAGAGGGTCTATTTATAGAATGATTTAAGGAGTAAGCTAAAAACAATTCCTTGAAGCTTCATGTGAGTTTCCTGACAGCTTCATGGAGACTACATGTGAGTTTTCTGACAGCTTCGTGGAAGCTACATGTGAATTTCCTCACAACTTCGTGGAAGCTACATGTGAGTTTCCTAACAACTTCGTGGAAGCTACATGTGAGTTTCCTAAAAACTTCGTGGAAGCTTCGTGTGAGTTTCCTGGAATCTTCCCTCTAATTGTTTAAAGTTCTCCATATCTCCAACAATCTCCCACTTGGAGACTTTGAACAAACCCAACCTTCGTCAACCCAAAATATCAACGATCTAACCAAGAACGTTAAACCACCATTATACCGCCAAACTCCATTTGGGACATGCACACTCAACACATACTTCGGATGAGCAGACTTTCGAAACAAGGTCTTCAACACTACTTGTTAGAATTGAAACATTAACTCTCTAATTCTCTAGTTGGGGTCTTCTCTCATCAATTCATTAGAAGACCAATTGAGGTAATGCAAAACCTCAATTTCTCTGTCGTAACAACCTTAGTAAACATATCAGCAGGATTCTTCGTACCAAGGATTTTCTCCAATAATAAAGTACCATCATTTATATGTTGTCGACTAAAATGATACCTTATATTGATGTGTTTCGTATGACTATGAAACACCGGATTCTTCCCAAGATGAACCGCACTTTGATTATCACAATTCAAGACGCAATAGTCTTGTATTTTACCTAACTCACCTAAGAAGTTTTTCAACCAAACAAGCTCTTTAGAAGCTTCTGCAATAGTCATATATTCGGCTTCGGTGGTTGATAAAGCAACACTCTTTTGTAGTCGAGACATCCAACTAACTGCCGTCTCCCTATTGTGAAAACATAACCCGTAGTGCTTTTCCCCGAATCGTCACATCCACCCAAATTAGTATCCGCATAACCTCTAAGTATGACATTGCTTTTAGAGAAGCACAATCCCATATTAGAAGTACCTTTCAAATAACGAAGTAACCATTTAACCACTTCCCAATGCTCTTTCCCCGGATTAGACATATAACGACTTACAACTCCCACTGCGTGAATCGGGTCTTGTACAAACCATGGCATACATAACACTACCCACGGCCGATGCATATGGAACCTTTTCCATCTCCATTTTTTCTTCCTCCGTTTTAGGTGATTGACTTTTCGATAGCTTTATCGTGCTACCCAAAGGCATAGAACGAGCCTTTGAATTTTCCATGTTAAACCTCTCTACAACTTTCTCAATATATTTGGATTGAGACAAGTATAGAGTACCCTTCACACGATCACGCACAATACTCATGCCAAGTATTTGCCTAGCACCACCAAGATCTTTCATCTCGAACTCATGGGAAAGTAATCCCTTCAACTTGTTGATTTCGGACATGCTGGAACCTGCAAGTAACATGTTATCAACATACAACAATAAGATTATGTAAGAAGACTTGAATTTCTTCAAGTAGCAACAGTGATCCGCTTCACATCTTAAGAAACCAATCTTCTTCATAAACTCGTCAAACTTCAAGTACCATTGCCGAGGTGCTTGCTTCAATCCATACAAACTTTTCTTTAGCTTACAAACCCACTTCTCTTTACCCTTTACCTCAAAGCCCTCGGGTTGCCTCATATAGATCTCTTCATCAAGGTTACCATGTAAGAATGCGGTCTTCACATCTAGTTGCTCTAGATGTAAGTCCTCGGATGCAACCATAGAAAGTACCAAACGAATAGTAGTCATCTTCACCACCGGTGAAAATATCTCTTGGTAGTCAACTCCTTTCTTTTGTTGAAAGCCTTTAACCACCAAACGAGCCTTGTACCTTTTCTTGCCATCCAACTCATTCTTGATTCGATATACCCATTTACTTTGCAACGCCTTTTTATCATGAGGTAACTTCACTAGTGACCAAGTTTTATTCTTCTCAAGTGACCCCATCTCTTCTTTCATGGCAAGCTCCCATTGTATGGATTCTTTTGTCTTTCTTGCCTCAAAGTAACTTTCGGGTTCACCATTCTCGGTATAGAGCAAGTAGTTTGCTGATGGAGAATACCTACGATTGGGTTTGGGCACTCTAGTCGAGCGTCTTAGTGTAGGAGCAACCGAAATGGTTGGACCGGTTTCATTTGTGTCCTCCTCATCACTAGAACTCGCACTATGTTCGGAATCATCACCGCTTTCCGAATCATTTCCATCATTAGCATTTTCTGACGCCTCACCGTTAATTGGAAATTCATTGTTACCCGTACTCCCACTAGAACCTGCAAGATCATCAATAGAAACATCGTCAAAAGTAACATGACCCGGTTTAGGACTCCCCGTTTCCGGTTTGCCATAAACCGAATCTTCATCAAAGGTAACATCACGAGAACGAATCACTTTTCTAGCCTCGTTATCCCAACAACGATAAACCATTTCATCCGACCCGTAACCTATGAAAGTACACTTCTTTGACTTAGCTTCAAGCTTGTCTCTATCTGCATCTTTGGTCTTCACATAAGCATTACACCCAAATATCCTAAGGTGATTATAACTCACCTTCTTACCTTGCCATTCTTCCTCGGGAATTCGGAAACCCAACGGTGTTGAGGGTCCCCTGTTAATCAAATAAGCAGCCGTATTAACCGCATCTGCCCAAAACATCTTAGGCAAACCGGCATGTAGTCTCATACTCTTAGCCCTTTCATTTAACGTACGATTCATACGTTCGGTGACCCCATTGTGTTGCGGTGTCTCCGGTACCGTTTTCAACATTCTAATACCGAGCTTTGCACAATGGTCTTTAAACTCGAGACTACCATATTCCCCTCCATTATCCGACTTCAAGCACTTGACTTTCAAATTAGTCTCATTTTCTACCATAGCTTTCCACTTCACAAATGTATTAAATACATCAGATTTAGCTTTAAGAAAATAAACCCATACCTTTCGAGTGGAGTCGTCAATGAAGGTGACATAATAGCTAGAACCTCCATGTGATTCTACATTGGTTGGACCAAACACATCCGTATGAACAAGCTCCAATTTCTCCAACTTAGGAGCATTTCCCGATTTCCCAAAAGTCACCTTCTTTTGCTTCCCATATACACATGGTTCGCAAAATCCAAGTTCTACCTTTTTCAAATTTAGAATTCTACCACTCAAAACAAGCATCTTCATACCCTTCTCACTCATATGCCCGAGTCTTCGGTGCCATAGAGTTGATTCGGATTCAACATTAACCGTAGCAACCACCGTGTCTTCATCAAACACTTCAACCATATAAAGAGTTCCCCTTTTATGTCCACGAGCCACAATACAACTACCCTTAACCACCTTCCATTGGCGGTTTTTAAAAGTAACCGCGTTACCTTCATCATCTAATTGACCAACCGAAATAATTTTCCTTTTTAATTTAGGAATGTACCTTACGTTTTTCAAGGTCCAATTAGAGCCAAGAGTAGTCTTCAATACAACATCTCCAATGCCCTCTATATTGAGTTGTTTGTCGTCCGCCAATCTCACCTTGCCTTGATATGTACGAAAATTCTTCATCATGCTTTTGACATGAGTAGCATGAAACGAAGCTCCCGAATCCAAAATCCAAGACTCCATAGAATTTTCAACACTACATAAAAGTGCAACATCACTTTCTTCCTCGGTCAAGTTCACACCTTTCGCCGGACCATTTTTACAATTCCTTTGAAAGTGCCCTTTTTGATTGCAACCCCAACAAACAGCTTCACTTCTATCTTTCGATGGATACCTCTTCTTAGACTTCTTTCTACCCTTCTTCTCACCGCGATCAAATTTTCTACCACGGTTGTCGGTATTTAACAAAGAACCGGATGTAGATTCCCCCGAGTTTCTTCTACGAGTATTTTCACCAAGAATCAAATCCCTTATTGCTTCAAATGCTAGCTTAGAAGTTCCCGTAGAGCTACTAACCGCGGTAACCGTACCCGACCAACTTTCCGGTAATGATGAAAGCAAGATTAGTGCTTTTAGTTCATCATCAAACTTAATCTCTACCGATTCAAGCCTTGAAACGATATTATTAAATTCATTGATATGATCCGTTGCACTCGTACCTTCCTTCATCTTTGTATTGAACAATTGACGCATGATAAATACCTTATTAGAAGCGGTAGGTTTCTCATACATGTTAGAGAGTGCTTTCAAGCAAGCAAACGTCGTCTTCTCATTCACAACGTTGTATGCAACATTCTTAGCAAGTGAAAGACGAATAGTGCCCAAAGCTTGACGATCCAAAAGCGTCCAATCGGCATCGTTCATGCTTTCAGGCTTGGTCTCTAACAAGGGTTGGTGTAGCTTCTTTTGATACAAGTAATCTTCAATTTGCATCTTCCAAAAGCCAAAGTCTCTCCCATCGAATCGGTCGATTCTAAACTTCCCGTCTTCCGCCATCGTTCCCTTAACGAAACCTTCTGCTCTGATACCAGTTGTAAGGATATTAGGACCCAAAACAACACAAGTGATTCAACATGATCACTCACCGATAGTAATTCTACAAGATTACTAACCCACTTAATGAACGAAAGATTATAAATGCAAGAAATGTAAATCGACACAAGAGATAACGTGGTTATATGCAATCGTTGTGATTACTTTAGTCCACGGACCAACTAGAGATGTATTTACTGAATATTTGTGGTGTGTTTACAATGAGTTACAAGAGGGTCTATTTATAGAATGATTTAAGGAGTAAGCTAAAAACAATTCCTTGAAGCTTCATGTGAGTTTCTTGACAGCTTCATAGAGACTACATGTGAGTTCACAACTTCGTGGAAGCTACATGTGAGTTTCCTAACAACTTCGTGAAAGCTTCGTGTGAGTTTCCTGGAATCTTCCCTCTAATTGTTTAAAGTTCTCCATATCTCCAACAATTGTTACTGATAACTTCTTCCATCATTAATGGCTAAGCTTACCTTAGTTACAAATGTTGAAGGTTTGTTGTTTTCAGATAACAGTTACAGTTTTCATACTCGTTGGTCAGCAAGAATGCTACAATTTGACCAGTTAGCATAAGCTTAAGCTTGTTATCAGTTTATATAACAGTAACAATTAACAAAATTTAAAGCTTTTTACTAGATGTGGAATACCTCTAGCAATTTGGGATATAACATCAGACCAATCAAACATATCTATCCCTTTTCAATGTTCACTACCATTATATTTACAAAAACACCAGATCAAAAAGGGCAGATAAAATATGTACGAGTTTATTTTACAAAGAAAATCACACTCAAAGTCTACAAAAATGTTCTCATAAAAAGTGCAAGAAACTAACATACCACCTAATACCTGTAACGATTTAAATACAGCTTAGTTCATATAACATAGATTTCAATGTAACATATGTGTATTCACCATGGAGTAAACAATTATTATTGACTATAAAAAACATTAAAGACTCTAATGACTTGGTAAGGGCAGCGCGAACGCAAGCCCTCGCCAACACAAACTATGACGTAGGTTCAACAACTTGGGTTGACCTTAAACTAGCACCTCTTCGTTATGTGCAATGAAGATCACTAGCCTTGGCCATGAGCCTTCTTGATCACTTAACAACCCAGTCCAGGTAAGTGACATTTCCATTGACATTTTTCGCCTTTTGTACTACTACCTTCTCTTTTGTTTTTTATTGCTCCCCCCAGATATAGGATTAGACTCACACTATACAACACAGTAATGAATGTGGTGATTTTGTCCAATTTTATCCTACCATAAGGAAAATGCCATAACCTCAACTTCAATGGGACATAAAGGCATTAAAAACATGAGAAGCATTTATCTCTGCAGAGTCAACTGTTAGTGCTCTTGATCCTGAACACCAAAAGCTGTAACCAATTTGTTTCAATAGTTTCTGGTAATTCAGTTGTCTTGTAACTGGATAGTAGACTAACAATTTCAATTATAGACAAATAATGAAAGAAAACTAGAGTATATTAAAATAATTGTTATGTTATTTGATATAATTACTTTATTTGAAATTTGGAACTGGTAATTAGAGGGGTGAGCCAGGCCAAGGCTGTAGTGCAACGCCAAGGCAACTCGTAAAGACCCCAACAGCAAGCTATTGTGGCGGGCCTTTCCCCATAAAAAATAAGATTAATATCGAGTGAGTCGATGGCTCACATATCATATATTAAACTGATAAGAACAGATACTACACTTGATCTTGCATATTCTCAACTTGGGCCTCTGTTTTTATAGGCAGTTTATTCTTAGTTTGTTTCTTTTGTTGGGCGATGTGGGATGCATCTCAAGTGCTGATCTCACGCTTTTTGCATTCATATATCAACCATCTGGAGTTATTTCAAGAACTTGATCTTCTACTCAATTCATTAAAGCTCCAAGTGATTTTGTAACCACAAAATTATAAGTGAAAGTCACGTGCTACAGTAATATTGTTCCAATTATGTTTGAATTACTAATTAATAAGACATGGGATATCTTGTTTGTTACATACTTGCATTAACATTTATAATTTTGGGGCAGAGGGTTTTCAAATGACTAGTTGGTGATGGTTCAGAAATTAATGCAATCTGAGTTATAGTAACAATTATAAACCCATATCAATGGGTTAGAAGTGTAAGAGTGTATCTATCTTTGTACAGTTCGGGTTTAGCGCTTAGGGTGGAGGATTCGGGTTTAGTGTCTTCGGGTCTGCAGTTAGGGACGATGGATGTTTTTTCGGGCCGTTTTGACACATCATTACAGCGGTGTGCTAACAACGATTTCAATGCTTCAACTTTGAAAGAACATCAAGCTGCTATGTTTGGTTCTGTGTTTAATCACGTTGCTACTGATGCTAATGTTGGCTGTTCTGCTTCGGCTGAAATACACTAAAAGGTTGAGGTTTCTTGTTTCGGCCAAGGAACAGACTGTTGGGCCTGGTGAGGCCCAGATATATGATGGTGGGCCTGCTACGGCCCAAAATCAACACACACCATTTTCTGTTGGCTATATGCTTGTTCGGTTGCTAGAATATGGGACACCAGTCGTCCTCGCGCTTCCCCTACTGTCACACCCCCAAAATGGACCAGGGGTAATTGTGACCAATCATATCATAACACAGTTGTATAAGCGAGAACGACTCTAAATGAGACGTTTTATTTATTAAATAAACAGCGGAAGCATTATTCAAAGTTTTACATCATAAGAGTACAGTAAATGGAAAATGTCTTAAACAAAATGATAAATATGAATGATGGACTCCATGCAAGCAGCAAAGCATACATCAATCATCTAGTAGCAAGTAGCAGCTAGCTCAATCATCACCTGAGACAAAACACGCTTAAAGTGTCAACCAAAAAGGTTGAGTGAAATTCATAGGTTTATAAATAATATCCAAAGTTTTAGACCACAAGATTTAGTTTAAAGTTGATTGATATAGAAATATCAATCTAAAAGTGTTGCTGCATTTTGTAATATCGCTACTAAACAAGTTTACCCTATGACACCTTGTACTGTCAGTGTCGTGGAATCATTATTATGTAACCAAAGACCAACGGTCGAATGGTTAGAGACGTTACTCTCAATAGGCCTACTCACAATAATTAAGTTTTCATTTAAACGTAGCAATTAATGATATTACGGTAGGGATTTAGCATGAATCAAAGTATGACAGCATAGTTAACAATTTAGTACTTGTGTCTAAGCGTAAAACAGTTATAAAGCAAGCATGTGTCTCACCCCAAAAGTTATAAAACAGTTATGAAATAGTAAAAAGTGGGCTATGAAGTTCACCTTAGTAGCACAAAAGAGTATTCCACGAAAGAATTGAACGGAAGGACGCGACCGAGATCTCAACCTAGAGATAGAACGTATGATCAGACATTGCCTAACAGACAATAGTATATAGTACTATATTGATAGTAATGGTTCACTAAAGAATTTCCATTCTCGGAAGGTTACTATTTATGGAAAGTTTTCACTTATAGTAATTTTCCAATTTTAGAAAGTTCGGGTTAATCTTTAGCAAGACGTTGTACAACTTTACTCAAACTTCGTTGCTATAAAATAAGTCAGGAATGACCAGATGTAACCGGGGGCCCAGGACTCTTGACCAGAATCTAAGTCATGACATTCGAGATCCACAAGCTTACCTATAAATGGCAACCTAGACATCATTCACTTACGACCGTGAGTAGCGATGAAGTTCACATGAATTATACATTATCTTTGATTAACCTTCACTTTAGGTGTATACACACAACGAATTATTAATGTACTTAATAATTATATATGTGATAATATAACCTAAGTATTATTTAATATTTAGTTATTATACCTTAGTATGTCTTATATATATTAAATATAATTACCTTTAAATAAATACCTAAATTACTTCAAAAATAATAGTGTTTTATTAATCGAACATTATTAAAAAATGTCTAAATAATAAATTAAATATCTAAAAATTACATACATAATTTTTATAGTCTTAGTTAATCATATAGATTAGTATAAAAATTTAAGAAAACGTTTTTATTATATTTTTGTATTTATTTTTGTTTTTACCCTTAATGTATTCACAAAACAATTTTAATTCTACATAATTACTAAATAGACCCAAATAATTATTTTTATAATTTTTATAAGTTTCTATCAGTCTAATAACCTGTAGAAAAATATTTAAAAAAATATTTTTTATAATTTTATATTTATTCTTAATTTACCTTCGAATTACATAATAATAGAGTTTAATTATATAATAAATACCAATTCGACCCAAGTAATTATTTTTATAATTTTTTTAGATCTATATAAGTTTTAAAAACTCAGAAAAAAATATATATATTTTATTTTTGGTTAAAAGTATTTATTACGAATTTTAAATTATTTTTACGTTTAAACACTACATAATTCGTATTTAATTATAAATAATATTCCATAAATTATCAAAATTATTTTTATGCATCATAACACTTATAATACTAATTATAACATATAAACATAATTAATTTCGAATTTTACAAAGAATATACAATAAATATAAATATAAATGACAATATTGAAAAAAAATTAATAAAAATAGAAAGTACATCAAATTTTCTTCAAGGTTTTGAGAGAATAACTTAAGTTTTTGTGTTTGTCAAGAAAAAATAAATGAGGAGCCATGTATTTATAGGTAAAAAATAGTTGGTGAAAAGAAAAAAAAAATAATAAACTAAAGGTGTCAATTTTGACAAAATAATAAAAACATGTTAAAAATGTTTTTAATAAGTTTTTGTTTTTGAAAATATTTAGTCAAAATTCATGGGCTCATTATTTAATTTATTAAAAAAAAATCTTATTTATTTTTATTTTTATTTTTTTTATAAGCTAAAAATATATATAATGATTAAAATAACTTATCATTTAATTAATAATTATGTTACATATAGTTTTAAATATAATACGCATTAATATTAACTAAAGTTATTTTATATAATTAGTGTAAACTTTAGTTAACAGAACGTGTCAACTAAAAATAAATATTTGATCAACGTCGAATTTAATTATATATTACGTATGGATAACAACACTATAGTCAAATTAGTCAATTCAGGTATGGAAATATGAGGGTTGTTATAGTACCTACCCGTTAAAAGAAATTTCGTCCCGAAATTTAGTTGTTGCCATTAATCGGTGTTGTTCGTACATAGACGAGGATATTTACGTTTTATTTGGTTTTCACGTTCCCAGGTATGCTCGGGGCCTTGCGTGAATTCCAACGGATAGAATATTGTTCTGTTTCAAGAATTAAAATCATACATACCATAATTTCTACAAGTTCTTCTACGAAGTGCATTTTATTATTAATGCGGAGATCATTCAAAATGATGATGTTATACAAGTCATTTCAGTAAAATGGATATATAAAATGTGTTATGAATAATATCGAGCTCATTTAAACCTTGAGCGTTTATGCCACAATGTTAGGGTAGACAAAACAGAGAGTAGTTCATGAAAATTATAGTCATGAAGTTTGATAGAGATCATCATTGTTTACAACAAGAATATTGTAATGATGAATATAAGTTGAAGAATAAAGTTTTATCACTATCGAATAATATGGATAGAACGATTCGATTATAGAAAGAGTATAAACGAAGCTATCGTAAAAGAGTGAATGAGTAAATTAAATGTTCGCCTTAACTTTTGACGTAGTCACGATTGATTTCCGGAATTCAAGGGATTAAAGGAAATCTTCGTAATCTATAAGATTTGATTATCCGGTATTTACGGAATTTTGGAATTTCTTTGATTAAATGCGATGAATTGCCTCGATTGATGTGTTTGGAAATTTTGCTATAAATTAGCTTCTTCCGTTTCATTATCTTCATCACTTCTATACTTTCTTCCTAGATTCATACTTTCAAAAGATTTGTTAATATGCTCAATCCCGTATTGATATTTGTTATTATATTAACCATATATGCAGTCATGCTTCTTTTTCTTTTACCACCAGAGGAATCTGTTTACTTCTACTATGCTCTTGGGGTTATAGTGTTTTTAATTCTCCCGTGTCTTTATGTTGCTCTACGCATTGATATACACGATTTGTAATTTCCGTGTTGTTATCGGGCTTTGTATTTTCCCTTATATGTCGGAGCTCTTTACCTTTTTATTCTGCTCTCGACTCTAAGTTAAGCGAGTAATGGTCCAGAATTTGTAGGTATGAAGTTTCGAATGAACCTAATGTTCTAAGCGTAATATCACGATTTGATTTGGTAAATTACCAGAATTACTGAGGATAGAACTATCAAGAATATATGTTCTTGATATGTTCAGAGATTAAGTAGAATGTAAGAGTCGTGTAACATGGCAAATAATGATTATAAAGTCTATGAATCATCATCTTCCATTAAAAATTTAGCATGACTTACTGTAATATAATCACGTTGGCCTGACGTCATTATATTATACTAACTCATGCTTCAATTTCCAACATTTCTTCAAAACATTTATAATTTAAACTTGAATTTTACTGAATATAGAAACTAAAATAGTTTCCTTTATAAAGATATCGCAAACAGATACTTAATTGTGGACAAGAATCGTTATGAAAATATCTTCAGAAATATAGAGGTTATTTATAACGACATTTTGGAATTTCTAAGTTCGAAGGTTGATGAAGAAAAATTTTCCGCAAGCTTTTAACATAACTTCGGAGCAAGATATTCTCTAAAGATTTCATCGGATCCAGAATTACCTGGATTCTTTGAATATAGGGTTTGGTCCTTGTATTTGTTCTTGGTCTCCTCCATGGTTAGCTCAATCCGTTTTTCAGTTCCAAATTTTCTTTTGAGCTTTTCCAACGTACCATTCTTTATTATCAAACTTTTGGCCATTGAGACCATCTACAATTTTGCTGTTTTCTCTGCATTTAATGCAGCCATATTTGATTCATCGGTTATCAATCCGAGATGGTTTCAAGAAATTTCATTTTTAGATGATTAAACGCTGATTGTAATCGTCAACGGTTCTAATGGTTGATGAATAGGCGTTGTTGATTTCAAAAGTAATGAACGATAATTTCGGTGGTTTGATGTGATAATTCATCATAGAATACGAATGAATATAATTCATGAATGTAGTGATCTTTAGGAAGATTACACTTTCTAAAGCTTTACTTGGATTCCGATATGTCCAAATCAGAATAGGTAATTAAATTTGTATGAAAATGGTTGTTCTTTAGTGAACGGATACATATGTGGATGTAAGTAGTATAGTTACTAATTATTGAATTAGAATTTAAAGAATGTACAATGTAAGATATTGATGTGAGATATAAATATTTCTCGGGTTTTACCTACCCGTTAAAATATTTTCACAATTAACAGTTTGTACAAAAGGATTTTTAATTACAATCTTTATGAAGATATACGTTCATATATGTATTCTTCACGTATAATATAGATTTAATGAGTTAATATACTATTAAAATCATTTGATTTGCGGTTGAAGTGAGAATAAATAATCTTCAAAACTTGAGAGATTACATAATCATCGCAGAATCTTTCTTTAATGAAGTTATGAATCAATACTCCATCGTTCATTGTTATTGATATACCTCGGTATATGATGTTGATGCTCGTGGAATTCTTGTGAAATTCACAAGGCACGAATGATGTTTTCTAAAGAGTTTTGAGTACATCGAAAATGAAAGTGTAAAACCAAACATGTATTTGAATAATACACTTAGTTTATTATGAAATGGAGTTTATTGTGATGAAGCAGTGATTAACGAGGAATGTATATCATAGCATATTAGTGATATGAATTAACCAAGTAGTACATACTATTTAAGATTCACACGTAATAGCTTAATACGAAAAGATTTATTATTGTTCCAAACCATATATATATATATGTATATATATATATATATATATATATATATATATATATATATATATATATATATATATATATATATAAAGTATACATATATAATTTTCAGGAAGAATGAGTCAATACATCTTAACTCATTATTACTAATATTCCTTGGTATCTATGGGGCGTATGATGTTGATATCCGAGGTACATATTATGGTGTTTGTTATTGGTGAAGCTGATGTTGTTGGTGGTGATGCTGTTGGTACTGGTGGTGATGCTGTTGGTACTGGTGGTGATGCTGGTTATGCTGCTGGTGCTCGTAGGTTTCGCACCATATTCTCCAGAGCCACCACTCGAGCGCAAAGCTCATTGACTTCTTCTATTATTCCGGGGTGATTGGCGGTTCGGACAAGTGGATGAATAAGATCTAGAATTTTAGATATTATATATTCGTGACTGGATACCCTGGAAATGAGGGTGAAAATAGTGTGCCGAACGGGTTCGCCGGTAAGTGCTTCAGGTTCTTCACCAAGAGGTGAATTCGGTTGGTGGAAGGGATCACCTTCTTCTTGTCTCCATTGATTAAGTTTACTACGAACCCATCCCCAATTCATCCAAAATAGATGAAGACTAATTGGTTGGTTCATTCCGGTTACGCTGCCATTGGAGCTCGAGGAGTTCGAGGAATCATGTGAGAAATCCATATTATCTGATAGGAATAAGGGTTTTTGTTATGAGATTAGTGTTGAATATTGAATGATATATTTGTCTTCTTGATATACATATATATAGCAAAAAGATTTCCGTAATTTACGGAGAAAATTTAGGAAAAGTGTTAGACAAAGTTTATTAAGATAGATATGATAAGATATAATAAGATATGATGTGTCTATAATCCAATAATAGCAGTATGACGTGTCGAGATCATAAAATGATAAGTATGTAATCTGATAATCTTTCGATTAAAGACTTTCAATTCGTAATGGCCTATTCAGGTCTAGGGGCTTGAGCTATAGGATCCTTTAAATCGGTAATCCAAACCCTTCCATTCTAGAGTTTCGTAGACGCCATCCGTCAAGAAAATTCAATAACGAGAAATAAAAGGTATAAAAGTAATGAATATGAGTAGTGATGACATTATAATGTCTTTGAGATTCTCGATAACTCAATGACATTTTTCAGTTCGCAAACTGATGCATAAAGGCATAAAGCATATAGGTACGTGATATAACAGGGAGTTATATACGTTTGAGTATGAATAGTAACAAATATAGGAGTTTCAAAAATTCATGGATAATATTTCATGTAATACATATGTAATACACAAAACCATGATTTTTTTGGGTAATGGGTTCTACCCGGTGAATATTATTTCAAAGAAATAATAAAGAGTTACAAATGAAGAACAACGGCTGCAAGCACACCTTGCGGCCTCACAAACGTCCAAACTAAAAACAAGCTAGACTTAGACAAAAGAACAAGCAAAACCAAAAAACCTAAACGAAAACACGAACATACAAGAAACGATCTACAACCATCCCTTCTTCAACCCGAAAGTAGGCTTTTCTTTTGTAGTGGTCTTTGAAGCCATGAAAGTAGCCGTTTCATTGTCATCAGATTCAACATCACTTGGCTCATTAAGAATATCATTATAAAGAGCCTCAAAAGTGTCATCATTTAAAGCCCCAAAAGAGTTTTGAGTATGAACCTGTGCGCTAGTACTAGTACTTGCATTTGAGATGCCCTTTGGACTCGAAACAGCCTTTGTCCCACCTGAAACAACCAACATGATAAATGACATAGGAATGTCGAGAACGGTTTCGCATTTAAATGTGGTGGCGGAATTGAATAGTACTTAGGAGAATGAGCAGAGTTCTTAGATTGGCTCGACATTCTAAGATAATTAAAGTTTCTAAAGTATAGTGTAGCATTTAACAGTTAAAGGCAACAATTAAAGGCACTATAGTCAAAGGAAGTTGTAGTCCTACATTGCTAAGGTACCTAATTGTATAAGGCACACATAAGATGCAATCCTGGTTCTCTACAACAACCTGCTCTGATACCAATCTGTCACACCCCCAAAATGGACCAGAGGTAATTGTGACCAATCATATCATAACACAGTTGTATAAGCGAGAACAACTTTAAATGAGACGTTTAATTTATTAAATAAACAGCGGAAGCATTATTCAAAGTTTTACATCATAAGAGTACAGTAAATGGAAAATGTCTTAAACAAAATGATAAATATGAATGATGGACTCCATGCAAGCAGCAAAGCATACATCAATCATCTAGTAGCAAGTAGCAGCTAGCTCAATCATCACCTGAGACAAAACACGCTTAAAGTGTCAACCAAAAAGGTTGAGTGAAATTCATAGGTTTATAAATAATATCCAAAGTTTTAGACCATAAGATTTAGTTTAAAGTTGATTGATATAGAAATATCAATCTAAAAGTGTTGCTGCATTTTGTAATATCGCTACTAAACAAGTTTACCCTATGACACCTTGTACTGTCAGTGTCGTGGAATCATTATTATGTAACCAAAGACCAACGGTCGAATGGTTAGAGACGTTACTCTCAATAGGCCTACTCACAATAATTAAGTTTGCATTTAAACGTAGCAATTAACGATATTACGGTAGGGATTTAGCATGAATCAAAGCATGACGGCATAGTTAACAATTTAGTACTTGTGTCTAAGCGTAAAACAGTTATAAAGCAAGCATGTGTCTCACCCCAAAAGTTATAAAACAGTTATGAAACAGTAAAAAGTGGAGCTATGAAGTTCACCTTAGTAGCACAAAAGAGTATTCCACGAAAGAATTAAATGGAAGGACGTGACCGAGATCTCAACCTAGAGATAGAACGTATGATCAGACATTGCCTAACAGACAATAGTATATAGTACTATATTGATAGTAATGGTTCACTAAAGAATTTCCATTCTCGGAAGGTTACTATTTATGGAAAGTTTTCACTTATAGTAATTTTCCAATTTTAGAAAGTTCGGGTTAATCTTTAGCAAGACGTTGTACAACTTTACTCAAACTTCGTTGCTATAAAATAAGTCAGGAATGACCAGATGTAACCGGGGGCCCAGGACTCTTGACCAGAATCTAAGTCATGGCATTCGAGATCCACAAGCTTACCCATAAATGGCAACCTAGACATCATTCACTTACGACCGTGAGTAGCGATGAAGTTCACATGAATTATACATTATCTTTGATTAACCTTCACTTTAGGTGTATACACACAACGAATTATTAATGTGCTTAATAATTATATATGTGATAATATAACCTAAGTATTATTTAATATTTAGTTATTATACCTTAGTATGTCTTATATATATTAAATATAATTACCTTTAAATAAATACCTAAATTACTTCAAAAATAATAGTGTTTTATTAATCGAACATTATTAAAAAATGTCTAAATAATAAATTAAATATCTAAAAATTACATACATAATTTTTATAGTCTTAGTTAATCATATAGATTAGTAGAAAAATTTAAGAAAACGTTTTTATTATATTTTTGTATTTATTTTTGTTTTTACCCTTAATGTATTCACAAAACAATTTTAATTCTACATAATTACAAAATAGACCCAAATAATTATTTTTATAATTTTTATAAGTTTCTATCAGTCTAATAACCTGTAGAAAAATATTTAAAAAAATATTTTTTATTATTTTATATTTATTCTTAATTTACCTTCGAATTACATAATAATAGAGTTTAATTATATAATAAATACCAATTCGATCCAAGTAATTATTTTTATAATTTTTTTCAGATCTATATAAGTTTTAAAAACTCAGAAAAAAATTATATATATTTTATTTTTGGTTAAAAGTATTTATTACGAATTTTACATTATTTTTATGTTTAAACACTACATAATTCGTATTTAATTATAAATAATATTCCATAAATTATCAAAATTATTTTTATGCATCATAACACTTATAATACTAATTATAACATATAAACATAATTAATTTTGAATTTTACAAAGAATATACAATAAATATAAATATAAATGACAATATTGAAAAAAAATTAATAAAAATAGAAAGTACCTCAAATTTTCTTCAAGGTTTTGAGAGAATAACTTAAGTTTTTGTGTTTGGCAAGAAAAAATGAATGAGGAGCCATGTATTTATAGGTAAAAAATTGTTGGTGAAAAGAAAAAAAAATAATAAACTAAAGGTGCCAATTTTGACAAAATAATAAAAACATGTTAAAAATATTTTTAATAAGTTTTTATTTTTGAAAATATTTAGTCAAAATTCATGGGCTCATTATTTAATTTATTAAAAAAAATCTTATTTCTTTTTATTTTTATTTTTTTATAAGCTAAAAATATATATAATGATTAAAATAACTTATCATTTAATTAATAATTATGTTACATATAGTTTTAAATATAATACGCATTAATATTAACTAAAGTTATTTTATATAATTAGTGTAAATTTTAGTTAACAGAACGTGTCAACTAAAAATAAATATTTGATCAACGTCGAATTTAATTATATATTACGTATGGATAACAACCCTATAGTCAAATTAGTCAATTCAGGTATGGAAGTATGAGAGTTGTTATACCTACTGCCTGGTTCAAGACTTCAAGGTCGTGTGGTTTAACCAGAGCATCCCGAAACATGCTTTCTTGATGTGGTTGTTAATGGGTGAACAGCTCAAGATGCAAGATAGACTTAGATCTTAGGAGTTTTTCAAGTGTTTTTACTGCAATGATTGCTTGGACCCTCATGATCATCCGTTTTTCAAGTGCCCTTTCACCTCTTAGGTTGGGCGTCAAGATTTAGCATTGATTCGTATACCAATTGGTAGCGATGAATAGAAAGTGTGTAGGGATGTTCTTATCCCTATTGCAGGTCGAAACTCTTCAAACATTGTGGTTGCTAATTTTTTCTTTACTTCCTCCTTTCTATTTAACAACCATCAGAGAAAGAGTCGGTTGTTTTGAAAATCGCGGGGTCAAATGTTCGAGTCAATTCGGTCCAACGTCTTCTTGTCAAGTTGATCAATTAAAAGTCGTAGGCATCAAGGCTAGAGGTTCTTTGTCTGTTGTATGGTCTAGATATCAGTTTGTTAGTTGATAGCTAGTTGTTTGTTTTGATATCCATAAGAGTACATACGGTGTGAGAGTCTCGTCATGGAAGTTTAGCAGTTTAAGAAGACATTAACACATCTTGAATACCAAACTTAAATCATCAACCAAACAATTGTTAAAGTGTGGGGCATAAACGAAAAAGAAGTATTGAATGACATAAACTGACGATTGTTACTGATAACTTCATCCATCATTGATGGATAAAGCTTACCTTAGTTACAAATGTTAAAGGTTTGTTGTTTTCAGACAACAGTTACACTTTTCATACTCGTTTATATAATAGTTACAGTTCTCGACTGGTGGAATCTTCCACGTATCAGCACGCTATCGATGTCTCAAGTTTTCGATGATAGCTCTCTTTGCCCACACCTATCGATGATGGGAAAATTTTTATGGCAAGGAGTTAAATGGGTTGTTTGTTATTCTATATGGAAAGCTAGAAATGATCTCATTTTTAAAAATCTATCATGGAATACAACGAAGATCCTAACCAATATTCAAACAACTAGCTTTGGTTGGATTTCTAAGAGGATCAAAAAAATCATCTTTGGATTGGCATCAATGGCTAATTAACCCGCGCTCTTATGTTTCGACAAGATCGGGGATCGGTTAATTCTTTTTGAAGTTGCTATTGAGTTCCCTAGTTAAAATGTACATAGTAGCCTTTTTCGTGTAATTTTGCTCAGTAGGCTAGCTTGTTTTCGGTTTTTTCGGTTGTATTTGTCGTTGTACTTCTCTTTGGTTTATATATAATGCTTGCTTTTCAAAAAAAAAAAAAAAAAAAAAAAAAAAAAAAAATTAAAGCTTTTTACTAGATGTGGAATACCTTTAGCAATTTGGATATAACATCAGACCAATCAAACCTATCTATCCCTTTTCAATGTTCACTACCATTATATTTACAAAAACACCAGATCAAAAGGGCAGATAAAAATATGTACAAGTTTATTTTACAATGAAAATCACACTCAAAGTCTTTACAAAAATGTTCTCATAAAAAGTGCAAGAAATTAACATACCACCAAATACCTGTAAGGCTGTAACGATTTAAATACAGCTTAGTTCATATAAAATAGATCTCAATGTGACGTGTATTCACCATGGAGTAAACAATTATTATTGACTATAAAAAACATTAAAGACTCTAATGACTTGGTAAGGGCAGCGCGAACGCAAGCCCTCACTAACACAAACTATGACGTAGGTTCAACAACTTGGGTTGACCTTAAACTAGCACCTCTTCGTTATGTGCAATGAAGGTCACTAGCCTAGGCCATGAGCCTTCCAATTTTATCCTAGCATAAGAAAAATGCCATAGCCTAAACTTCAATGGACATAAAGGCATTAAAAACATCAGAAAAATGCCATAGCCTAAACTTCAATGGACATAAAGGCATTAAAAACATCAGAAGCAATTTTCTGTGGAGAGTCGGCTGACCAATTTGTAACAGTTTCTGGTAATTCAGTTGTCTTGTAACTGGATAGTAGACAAACAATTTCAATTATAGACGGACAGTATCTGGTATTTCAGGTGTCATAGTAGACGAACAATTTCAATTATAGACGATAATGATTGTTTCGTTATTTGAAATAATTACTTTAAGAGAAGTTTGGAACTAGTAATTGGAGGGGTGAGCCAAGCCAAGGCTGTAGTGCAACGCCAAGGCGACTCATAAAGACCCCAATAGCAAGCTATTGTGATGGGTCTTTCCCCATAAAAAATAAGATTAATATCGAGTGAGCCGATGGCTCACATATCAGATATTAAACTGATAAGAACAGATACTACACTTGATCTTAGCCAAAAGGCCGAGAAAGGTATGCTTGTTCTAAGCTTGGGCCTCTGTTTTTATAGGCAGTTTCTTCTTACTTTGTTTCTTTTGTTGGGCAATGTGGGATGCATCTCAAGTGATGACCTCACGCTTTTTGCATTCATATATCAACCATCTGGAATTATTTCAAGAACTTGATCTTCTACTCAATTCATTAAAGCTCCAAGTGATTTTGTAACCACAAAATTATAAGTGAAAGTCACAGGCTACATTAATATTGTACCAATTATGTTTGAGTTACTAATTAATAAGACATGGGATATCTTGTTTGTTACATACTTACATCAACATTTATAAAAATTTGGGGCAGAGGGTTTTCAAATGACGAGTTGATAATGGTTCAAAAATTGGTGCAATCTGAGTAGAATATAACAATTACAAACTCATATCAATGGGTTAGAAGTGTGAGTGTATCTATCTTTGTACAAATTTTTAACTGTAAATGTGATTTGTTCAGTGTAAAAAAATTGAAATTCACCAAAAAATTGGTGTGAACAACTTAATAATAGTGATATAATCATACATCAAACGTATAAAAAAAATAACTACGGTCAATCGTTGACGAAAAACAGTTAGCAGCCAAATGTTATTTGAAAGGTAAAAACCTCTGCTCTGGCATGTTATTAATGCATTTATAATTTCATTATTAGTCATACAACCTCCTGATACATGAAGAGGAACATTAACAACAACAACCTCCTCTGCATATGTTATCAAAAAATAACAGTTTTTAAAATTAATCTTAATACGTAGTATTAATTAATATTAATCCCAAATCCTTCCTTCCTCACTTGGAATCAATTCTCTTCAACGTACTGAAGCAGGTACAGATTGTTGCTGACCATGGTTATATAACCCACTAACCCCACTAGCAAACTGCTGCTTGTTCCTTCTTCGTTTCGTCACCATCACAAACCCTTCACCATCACCATTTTTACTATTCTTCGACTCGTTCGTGTTTGTCTCTTGTTGTCCTTCAGTCCCATAAAGAATCTTAATTATTGCACTGTCTTTCGATATTGCTTCAGTTGACCCGTCACTGTACTCGGGCCCAGGCCCTTTTTCATTAACAGAGCTGGTCTCGGGTTTAGTCTCAGTATTATCATGAACCGACTTTACAATAAAACTAAGTAAAATCTGTCTTGCTATTTCTGCCTTTTCAGCATCTGAACTGCTCTTTCGTAACTTTTCTTCATCACTTTTATCACTAGCTTCTGCACACTCAGAACCTTGCCAAGCTCGTTGTGGGACGAATTCAGGTGCATGCGGGTTCATGATTCTTGGGGTGTTACCGAACCCACTTCCGGGTATTTGATACTTCAAGAACCCGTTTTTCATCCTGAATGACTGGTTCATTCTGTAGTATAAAGATGATCTGGGCCCACATGGAACACGAGCCGCAATTGGTGGAAACCCAACAGGCTCGGCTAACATGCCTTGACTAGCTATAACATCGTAAACATTTGTAGCTATAGGATGAGTCAAAGGAACAGCACCTGGGCTGAATGGTTGAGCCGAAGCTGAAAGCTTGCTTTCAGCTTTGTTAGTTCTAGCTTCTGAGTCTTCAACTTCTTCGGATAAGGCTGATTTTGATGCAGTCTCGTGAACTATGTCGACTTCTTTAATAACTTCATCATCTGATATCACATCGTTTACCTCGAGTTTTTCATTTTTTACTTCCTCTGGTGCATCACCCGAACCAGTCATGATTTCGTCTTTTTTTACCTTCTCTTGCTCCTCAACTTCAACCTTTTCAAGTAACGGTTTTAAAACTGTACCTGGTGGAGCCACTGCAACTTCTTTGTATGACACAGACTTTAAAGCCATTGCGTTAGGTGAAATTCTAGAAACTGGAGTTCTCATGGGAGGCTTTATTAAGTCCTCACCGATGGTCAAACTTGGCTTTGATTGCTTTGGCTGAGTTAACTCAGTTGAACTCGGTCTCGGTGTTAATTTCTGCCCCTTGTGCTTTTCAGAACCATTAACATGTAGTCGGGTCAATTCTGGTCGCCTTCGGTTAAACTTTTTTGGCCCACCGTTTCCTGACCGCACCTTTGGATTGGCTTCTTGCCATCCTTCATCAGACACCGTTTCTTGTAGCTCTTCTATGATTGCTGTTTCAGTTTTACTAGTATTCTCCACCATCTTCGCTCTCTGGATAACTATATCTTGTTTATCCTCCCGAATAGTAGATTCTGCTTTTGTTACAACAGTCGTAATGTCGTCAGACATTGCCATGTCATCATTCCGTGACTCAGTTTGTACATCATGAGACTTCTCACCAACTGGTGAAGATGCCTATCAGGAGGATGGATACAAAGCAGGATCATTACTTGCAATTCAAAAAGTTAAGCACATATTTCAAACACTGGAGCCTTGTTAAAAAACAGAAAATTTAAATGTCGTTGGTTGAAATGATTTTCAAAATTATTTTTATCATAGTGTTTTTGTTAGTCTGTAATGAAGTACCTTGACACGACGTTTCCTCTGCGCATCTGCTCCCTTGGAATCCTGATCTGGACTTATGAAATCAAGAAGATCTGATACACTGCAAAAACGAAGTCAAAATATGTTGGTCCACAGATTCACATTGTTAGATACTTACCACTATCACTGAGTAATAAATTGTATATACCATATTAATACCTAAGGTGACCCTTGCTGGCAATAGATGCATCTGGTTTCGGAGTTCCGTTTCTTGCAGCTTCTTGCTGTTCCAAGGCTTTAGATTCAAAATATTCAAGCCATGCAGCAGCATCCTGTGTGTAATGGGATAAGAGTTACAATCACATGGAAGCAAGATAAATAAGTATGATTAGTTATTTCAAAGTTTGTTCGCACCTGCGTACGAAGATCTTCTGCTCCCAATTTCCCTTGAAGAATTTCTAACGTAGTTTGTTCATGTTGCACACTCAGAGAATAAGCTTCCATCAGAGAAAGAGCTATGGCTATTGCATGATAGCTGGCAGCGGTTTGTATATGATCCGCTCCTAGTAATCGTTGGTTGCACTTTAAGGCTTCATGAAGGTATCTGAGGGCAACATGGACATTTCCCATCCCCTCTTCCATCATAGCCACATTAATGTAAGTCGCAGCCGTGTTAGGGTGAGAGAGACCACATGTAAAATATAAAAGGAACAAGGCTCTATTGACATATCTGTGAAACAAAATGTCATTAATTATCATAAGTGAAAAGCCAAGTAAAATAGTCAACGGAAAAAAGAAATTCATGACGATTTACTTACTTGAGTGCCAGTTCAATGTGTTGGAGACGGTAATAGAAAACTGATAGATCCCCGTAACTTTTCATCGTATCAGGATGGTCAAGCCCAAGTTCTCTCTCATTTATATCCAACGCCCTTTGTTGATAAATAGTTGCCTGTACATAAGATCCTTCCAAGTTAGGCAAAAAAGATATATATTCAATGATCATCAAAAGTCTACATGGATTATAAGTTCTTGACATGGACACATCATCATCAAAGAAAGAAGAAAGCATGTCACCTGATTGAAGTCACCAGTGTGGTAAAGAACTACAGCAAGGAGACTATATGCACTAGCAGTTGTTCGGTGATAAGGACCACACACAGCAATCATTTTAGCAAGTGCCTTCAGTATTGCATATAAAATGTTTAACTTCTTGTTAATTCAAAGCACAGGACTTTTTAATTGCTTTATAAGACAGAATGTTACCTTAGTTCCACAATTAACTGCATCTTCTAGTTTTCCTTTATCCAGGGCAATCTTGGATGACTCCAGGAGTGTCCGCCCATCAGCAGAGGAGCATAGTACGTGCTGTTACGCGTATATCAATATTAGCATAAGTTGAGTTTTGTGTGTGCACATGTGTGAGTGAGTATGTGTGTGTGTGTGTGTGTGAGAGAGAGAGAGAGAGAGAGAGAGATGTACCTTGCATACGGGAACCATGCTAATAATATCGGAAGTCCTAAATGGATTGGGACTTTCCATATCAAAGTCTCTTGAAACCAATTCCAATCCAATCTAGATATGGTTGAAGTTATTAAGATTGATATACTTATAAAGTTTACAAACAATTGAAGCTGATCCAAATGGTACCTTGTGACATAGTCCGCGAAGAATTGATAACTTCCTCAAGTTTAGGTATTCATCCTTCATCTTCCAATTGTATCTTTTTGAAAGAAAAGCTTGTAGCCATTGTAACTTAAGACTTTGATCTTCAAGAAATTCTTGATTTCTATTGTCTACTTCCCAAGGCCCAAACAAGAGATTTAACGTTGAGACTATTGCAGCTGACAACTCGTTAAGGTTTTCAGCAGACGCGATAACAGCTTCAAGAATATGCTTAAAGGCACGTGTAACCATCTCATGAATACATAGTGATCGTATATGAGGAAGTTTATCAGCAAGCTCAACCTAATTAGTCAGATTAGAGAACATATTAGATAATTATTTTCATCAGTAAACCTTTACATATTGTCCAATAAAAAGTAAAAACGACAATAAAAACTTTTTATAAGATCAAACAGAGGCCTTGTCATTATAGAATTCAATCGCACGTCGAAAACATATGATGTCGTTTTTTCAATACAAAAAGAAAGAAAACTATAAGCATACGCACCACACGTCCCAGTGAGCGCATCTGTAACCCTCTTAAGTGCATGAAATCGGTGAGTGTGCGACCATCAACAGGAGAAAGTTCAAGTGATCCAAAGTCAGTTACCTAAAACAGGACCGAATTTGTTATTGTGCCATCAAATATAGTATAACATCCATTATGAATTAGATGCATTTGATAAACAGAATAATACCAGTTTAGGCAATGCGACCTCATCGTAGTATCTATGTGCCATCTCAATAAGCTCATCTCCTGACTGTTAGAAGAAGCGTAGAGAATTTAGCCATTTAAAAATTCTTTAACAAGGGCATGCTATACCTAAACTTTTATTAAAAATGATCAAACCTTTAGATGAAGACCGGTTCCACTTTCTTTCAACCGTAAGAAAGCTGCTTCTGATATCAGTTTCTTCAACTCTGAGTCAAAGTTTGATTCTGGGCTGTCTGACTCTATAACGGTGCTTTCTTGACTTAGATTGATTTCTTCTGTACTGTCCGAACAATCTGCATCACTTTGCTTCTTCTCCCGCTTCTTCAGCATTTTAAATTGTTGTCCTAAGCCTTTGACCTCTGTTTCAGCTTTATCATTTTTGGGTCTTTTTGCATCGTCTCCTGCTGGTGCTTCTTGCTTTTGCAGATACTGCACCCAGCACGAGCCCAATTCCCATCTGATAGGTCTCCCAGAATCTGTTGACTTTTCTAGGTTGGTCAAACTTTCCTTTATTACTCGTCTAACCAAATACCTTGAGGATTTTAAATTTCCCTGTTCGGCCTGAGGTGACTGGGATCCTGATAATTCCACACCTCCCGAGTTTGGAAGCAAAGCTCTTAAGCTGTAATAGGTTCCAATACAAAAAATTAAAAAATGATGCAAGCTAATTGGAAAGATAAACAGGTATTAATCATATCCGCCACCTCATTAGAGTAAGTAAAACTTATTTTTTAATGGTACTAAAAAAATAATTTCGTATGAAATCTTTAGTGATTACAATAAGAAATTATACTCCTTTTAATTCTGATGTACTCGTTTTAGTTGACTAAAATATAACGATTTGTTATAACTAGAACTCATATAAATAAAAAATCATTTTAGGTATAGATTATTGGTCTCGATTAAGAAATACTCATTATATTGCTAATTGCTAAGTCATATACATTACACACGAGGATCAAAAGTGCATACCTATTAACGTTAAGGGAATTGGCTCCACCTTCAGGCTGATCGTCAATAACGATATCTTGTGACATGAACTTCGCCTTTTTGATGTCACCAACAATCTTTACGGTGGCTGTGTATCCACAATGTCTTACAAACACTGTGCCCATTGAAGCGGTGTCCTGTAAAAGTTAACTGCATTTATTCAGATTTTCCTAGCCAGCAACAGTATGAGTAAACGATAAAATGCTACTAACAAAAAACAAAAACAAAAAAAGTTTTTTTAAAGGACTGGATCACTTGCACTGAAATACGTTTTAATGTCCGTTTAATATTTACAGCAGAAAAATGTATCAACCGGGGGGTCAATGCATACTTACATGGACAACTGCACTCTCATCTGCGGTTACACCCTTAAGTAAGTTTCTTATTGCAACTTCCTCTGAAGACATACTAGAGGATCCAACACCAATTACCTTCACTTCAGACTTTAAGCTTGCATCACTTGAATCTCGTCTCACTGTAATACGCAAGTCCCCTACACGATCCTCACAGACGATTGATCCCGGAGAACAATTCAAAGTTGCAGCAGAATCTAGGACTTTACGTATCGTTGAAACAGCTTTAAAGATAGAAACATCGACAAACAAATTATGAAGCAAGAATACTTTTCGGTCACGAACCACCCTTTCTTCCTCGGTCTTGCAAGGAAGACTAGCTAATATCGCAAACTCAGTGGCCCATGCTCTACGATCATGTTGACCATTTCGCCCTTGACCTCCACCATTTCCACCCCAGTTCTCGTCTTCTGATGGAAGGGGCTGCAAGTTCGAACCCGAGTCCAAAATCGATGGTGGTACTAGCCAACTGTTTGCTCGAAAACCATACGGAAGATTACCAAACTGAAATTCATGACACAAGTTGTGTTAACATTAACATCAAAATAATATTTATCTAGCACATGGATAAGCAAATGAATGAATGTTACCTTATTATGTTCTACATACGCTTTCATCAATAATTCATACGCCTGCATAATAATTTATTATCAAGTAAATATTACTCCCATACATAAATCTTTTTATTTCAATAAGAGAAAAATTCGATACTCACGTTAGCAAAAGCTTGGCTAAGCTGTTGAAGCAGATCCACTAGCGAATGGCTTTGCATAAAATGCTTTCCCAAGGCATGGAAGCCTTTTGTAGATGCAACTACTTGAAATAACTTGCCATTACATATTTTAATCTGCATATCAAAAAAACAATATTATATCATCATTCATTATATGTAATAATGTAATAATAGCTCACGATTTTTCCTCGCAGCGTTCAGATTATAACTTGCAGAAAATGTCATTGATTACTTAAATGAGAGAAACTTGAATGTTCAATGTTGTTAATGGCAGCAAATATAATTCAACTCAATAATAAAAACTTGAAACAACTTAATTATGTATTATGTATGATCACATTCAGGGATTGGTTATTGTTGTTGAATGTTCAATGCTGTTAACGGCAGCAGATATAACTCAATCCTTGCTAGAGGCTCTTTTTAAAAAAAATAAAAATAATAATAATAATAAAAAAATAATAATAAAAAATAATAATAATAATAATAAAATAAAATAAAATATAAAAATAAAAAATGTATGATCACATTGCATATTTCATCCTAAATTCAATAATTAACCTAACCTGCATTTCGAAGTGATCGCCCTCGCGGTGCTCCTGTGTGCCATGTCGAACAATTCGTTTCAGTTCTGCGAATCAAAATTAGAGATAATTTAATTAAATTAAACAGGCGATCATATAAGCTGAAAACGAAAACTCGAAATGTAATCATAGGGCTTACGTAAGATAGGTGGAGGGAGATCTGAAAACGAGAAGAATTCGTAGAAATCGGAAAGTTTCGGAACCGGATGAATCGCTGCCATATCGAGATTATCCGACACCGGAGACGTTGCCGTCGCCGCCGTCTCTGTTTCGGAAGAACCGCCGTTTTCAACGGTTTCTGTTGCTCCATTAGTCAACTGCGGATTTTGAGACCGTCCTTTTTTGGATCGAGCTTCTCCAGCCCCGGCACCGGCGGTGGTTCTTCCGGACTTGGGCTTCGTGTACCTCGTGGTGCTTGCTACTATATCCAGTAACCGCCGCACGTGCGCCACCGCATGCGCCTCATCAGTATAATCCTCTACATAAAACAGTCAGTGGCAATTTTGTAAATTAACAGAAGCGCAAAAACTATTTATTCAATATTTAACTTTTAACTATTAAATTAAAATTAAAAAATTAAATTAATTTTGATGGGTGTATTAAAGTAGTAATGAATCAATTACAATTTTATTTCTCGCCGTATCTAAATGACCCGAAATATGTGATTAGTAAATACCTGACAAATTGGAATGAAATTTTTTTATTTAAGCATATTATATATTATATTTATATTTATATTTATTTAAGTTTTAAAACTCTCTTAAATTAATTGTAAATTTTAAATATTTCTTTTCTAATGTTAACTTTCTTTATAAGATTTTTGTATTAGTATTATTAATGAGAACGGTTAAAAAAATATGCATAAACGTAGTTCTTCATTTTTATTTTTTTAAAATATGCTTTGATACCAAAAATAATAAAAGTTGTTTGATTAATCGGGTTTTATTTTAATTTTAATTTTATTTATTTAAGTAATATTTATAAAAATAATTTATAAAGTTTGTATAGTTTCAATATTATTTTAATGAGTTATTATAGTGTCAAATAATAATAATAATAATAATAATAATAATAATAATAATAATTAATTATAGTGTCAAATAATAATAATAATAATTAATTTATTGTTTATGTCTTCCATTTTAAGTTTCGTATTTATTATTTACATAAAAAAAACTATTACATAAATTTAGCAACCTATTTTCCAGCTTTTATTTCTTTCGTTTTTCAAGTTCAAGAAAAGAAATTTAATGATAAAATATTTCTAACTAATTACTAATTATTCAAGTCATAGAAGAATGTGACAGAGCATACGACATTGGCGTCAGTAAGAACATTGTCATCTACCACTATGGGAATTTTGTTAGAATATACCCTCAAATTCATTTATAAATAAATGAATAAAAACTCGTAAACATGTTAATGGTACCGCGGTTACACTTGTGTACTTGCAGGGCTAGAGGTCTCGGGTTCGAGCCTCGTCACCCGCTCTAGGAATTGAAATATATTCCTTGAAGGTGGCCCAAAGGGAAGGTTTTACCGACCCGCTCCGGGACTAAGATCCGGCCCGCCTGCCCCTCGGGATGGTTAAAGGGTCGGATCCTCAGAGTGTGGTTCGGGTTTCCTGCCCGAAAGCGCGTGTGTGTGCAAATGATGACTAGGCTTCGGTCCGGACTGATGCAAGCTTGCCTTTCAAAAAAAAAAAAAAAAAACTCAAAATGCGTGCATTTGATGAGAGATGCTATTAATATAAACTACTTTTCGATTTTATCAAATTAAGTCTCTTAAACTCAGTCTCCAACCAATAACTACGAGTCAATGGCATTCGTTACAAACTTAAAATTATTTCTCCATTTCTTGGTTTTTTGTATAATATAAAACACATGTAAATGTTATTTTGGTATTATAAAAATCTCCATAGAGATAATGTAAATTATTTCAATTTAATTGTCACGATGAGAATAAGAAAGTACATACCTTTAACTGTGGACAACCAAAAAATAAAATAAAAATTAATAGTAAGTCATCTGTAAGTACGTGTTAAAAAATTTAGTAACAATATTACCTTTTTGAGTCTTTAATGTATCGGTTTTATGAATAAAAAAATCATCATTGAATTAGAAAACTTAATATTTTATTTGTAGAATAAGACAATTTATGTGGAAAACTAATCAGAAAAGTTAAGACATATACGGAGTATATTACTGTAAAACATAAGAAATAAAGCAAAAGGCATTAACATTTTTAAAATTTTTTTTTATTCGCCTATATTTTATGCACTTATAATATACAGTAAATAAGTACTCCGTAATACGTACTACTCCGTAAATAATTTTAAGTTGTCTCCATGCGTATCTAAAATTCAAATGGACAGGCGAGAAATCATTGGGATTGTCCCCTCAAACATAAAGAATTACAAAAGAAATAAAGATATAACAACCGCTGATAAAATATTCATCCACGTGTAATTTAATTATAGTAAATGTAAACAAAAAAAATAAGCAAAAATCTATTGAATATCTTATGATTGAGTATTTGAGTATTAATAACTTCTCTAACAACATCATACTTACTCCTTTGTAAAACGAAGCTTTTTTTATAAATTATTATAAACTTTTTCTATTCAACTACTGTTCAGGCAATAAGCTTCGGGTGGATTTTCAAACGGCTAAAAAAATCCAAGCTTATATGGAGTTAATGGCTTATAAATCTAGCCTCGTTTGTTTCGGTTTCAAGTGATAGGTCTGGAATAGGTTAACCGCTATAGTCGGTAGTTATTCAAAGATAGTATTTAGCTATAACGCATAGCCTCGGATGTATTGGATATTTGTATGTTTTTTTCGGTATTTATAAAATGCTTACTTTTCAATTAAAAAAATAAAATAAAATAAAATTCAACTACCAGTACCACTACTATTTACTCCGTACTAGATGAGAAACATTTCTAAATTCCTTAGAGAACTTCACCTATAAAACCTACCTACCGTCACCACCAACACACAAAAAACTAAAACTTGAAAACCAAAATTGAAATTGGGAGTTAATTAATATTCTATGTTAAAAACTTGTATTATATAAACAAAATAACGCTCAATAATAGTGAAGAACAAGATGAACGGAAGAAATGGTTCTGGTTATGGTGTGACGGTGTGGATATGACGGTATGGTGGTCTGGTAGTATTACGGTGTAACTTGCATATATTTTTAATTATTCAAGTTCATATTGTATTTAGTTTATTATATTCAATTTTATTTATTTATTAGTTATGGTATGTATTTTTTTATTATAAAAAAATATTGGTGAAAAAAGAGCAACATACCTTCAACCATCTTCATCAAACATGGTCTTAAAGTAACCAAATCCAATTTATCATTTAATTTTGCACCTTTAACCTGTTCAACATTATTAAGCCGTCATTAATAAATACAACAATTTAATTCCAATTCATTATCAATAGTGATAGAACTATTATTGACACACTATTTTCAAATACACATCATTATGTCTCAATTACTCTATCACCGTATTCAATTAAATTAAATATTAGATATATATATTCTAATTTAATACTAGTAATTTCAACCATCGTAAAATTCAATGAAAAACTAACCTCATGTGACAGTGAGTAGTTTGTAATATGGCAAGTATCGACATTAACAGCTAGTAATTTCTTCACGTCTATGATTTTGTCTGTTGAGATACCCTGCATTTTCGATATAACTTAAGTTCATATTTATCAAACATTCAAACTATTAATCAAACTAGTAAATACAAAAACAATAACAATACTCAGTAAACAGGACAAAGTCCAAGAGAAAGAAATTGTTTACAAATCAAACTAATAAAAAATAATAATAAAAATATTAGTACCTTGAGTATAACTTGTGTGTCATAAGGAGTTATAACTGTTATATCTAGAACACTTGGAACAACTGCATAAGATTAAATTCATGTTAAATTTGTGAGTTTTTTGGTTAAAAAAAGATATGGAAACCATTAAATTAAAATTGAGATTGAAATTAAGATAATAAGATGATGATGATGACCTTTTTCTTCTTTCTTTTTCTTATTATCAACTTTGTTTTTGTTTCCTTTGCCTTTGTTAGACCGTGGAGCCATAGTGAGTTTTGTGTTAATGGAAAAATGAAGTGAAGAAATGAAATGGTTATATAAAAATGGAGAAGATGAAGAAGAAGATAGGAAGATAAGAGTGTGTTTGGAGGTACTCTATTTGTGGATTTCCAAAAAAAATCTGACCTCTCCTTTGAAACTTTGATAACCCCCTCTCTCTCTATTTTACAAGATACATGTGACCTCTCTTTTATGAGCAGCCTAACCCTATGAGAAACAGAGATAATTAATAATTATAATTATTTAAGTAGTAATAATAATAATATTGACATAATTTAAGTAGAAAAAATGTTGGTAAAATGTCATTTTGAAATTCGGGTTAATCGGTTTTTAAATGTATATATATACAAAATATTTTTTAAGCTAAGAGGTTAGAAAGTGAATGATTTTTATGGCATGCACATCTTTTCTTTTTTGAGAATACATCCCTTGTTTTACATGTGCTTGTTTTATTATAATTATTTTTTCAAACGATGAAATTATATAGATAAAAGACTAGCAAGAAAACTAATAAATTATAAATGCTTGAAGAACTAAGAGTTTCAACTATTACAATTATGACTTCTAGCAGATAACCAAGAAAATAAAAACATAAAAATAGTGTCAAAATAAAACATTTCTTCAAATTCGAAGAATACATGTGGTGCTTCTTGTTTGACGTATAACTTACTGATATATATCATTATACATGAATTAGTATAAAATAAAACTGTAAATTAGTATAAAATAAAATTGTCAAAAAGGGTAGACGTTAGTTGAAATTTTTTCTTCATCAGACTCGGGGGAGTATATATTTTTACTAAGATATACATATGTGGTATGCTCGAGTTTTCTTGTAACCGAACCTCAAGAGGTAGCCTAGTGTTGGAGTCTTGGAAATCGTAGTGGAGGACAAATAAAAAAAATATCCCGTAACTTATTTAATCATTCTAAGGTCACTTAAAGATGTGTTACTAGTGAAGTTTAGAATTATAATCTTTTATGATGTAAGAATTAGGACTCCAACCAATGGTACATTTTTTAAGATATGAAAACTTGTCAAAAGCATATTTGATAATTATAGGTTGTCAGATTTTCTCATTATTTTCTTCATCATTTTAGTTTATTATTATTTAATAATTTAGAAAGTATTTTTTATATTTAAATGAAAGATGAAACATAAAATTACATGTGTGACCTTTTTTTATTATAAATACATTATAATTGGTCTTGAATGTTTGTAAGGACAAACTTACAATAGGAGTAACATACACATACAAGTAACTAACACAAATATTCACATCTCACTGAGTTGAACTTCAACCTTTTAGTTGAAACGGGTTGAGTGCTCTTACGTTGTTTCGGGAAAACGTTAGTTAAATTTGATTGAGAAAAAGGAATAAAAAATAAAAGATAGAAGTAAAAGTCAAAAATTAAAATAGAAAAGAAAAACTCGAAGTTTACAAAAAAAAAAAAGGAAAAATACAATATAATAACAGTTATTATCAATAACAACAACAACAACAATAACAATTATGATTGACTTTTAATAAGTGAAAAGGTATGTGATTGATTTGTATAATAAGTGAGAAAGTAACTATTTACCAATTTTGTGTTTTACTTTATGTTTTTTGAAGACGAATGACGCAAATGCCTTTTTCAATAAAGTAAGATGTTCATCGACGATTAATACAAATCATTTAATAAAATAGTAAAAACTATATATATATATATATATATATATATATATATATATATATATATATATATATATATATATATATATATATATATATATATATATATATATATATATATATATATATATAATGAGTAGTTATTAAAAAGTAACAAAAGTTATGTGATTAGTTTGTAATAAGTGAAAAAAAGTGTGAAAAGTTGCGGTAATTTGTAAAAATTGAAAAGTTTGTGTTTTTTGAGTTATGTAGTTGACTTGTAAAGTAAGTGAAAAATTTTGTGGTTAATATGTGATTGATTTTTTAAAAATGAGAATTTTTGTGCCAAATTGTAAAACATATAAACTACACTATTCATCGATTTTAAGTGTTGGAAGAATCGGTATGTTAATTTAAGTTATGTGATTAATTTATAGTAAGTAAAAAGTTTTGGGGTTGATTTGCATTAAATTTGTGTTTGATTTTTAAAAAAGGAGTTTTTTTGTGTCAAATTGTAAAACATAGAAACTATATTATTCATGGATTTTAAGTATTAGGAGGAGTCTATTAATGGATTTTAAGTATTAGAAGAAGGATTAATAATGCTGGACCCTTTAAATTGATAATTCATATTGAAAAAAATACCATATTACGGAGTATAAAGTTGATTATAACTCAAGTGTATGCATAAGTGTTCCTCGTGTTTATCATGTGTATTAGGAAAATGAACAATAGAAAAATAGAGCGGGGGTGGCACCGGCGCCTCGGTTAATTTAAAATTTTTAAGGTTAAAAATTTGAATTTTTTAATATTTTTTGGGTAGATTTTGTTCTTACTTAAAATTTGATTTTGTCATCAAAAGCCTCATAATTTACTCAAAAGTTTTGAGATTTTTGTTCTCAAACTAAAAGCACAAAACCCAAATGGTTGTATTTTCATGGACGAGTGAAAGAAAAAAAAATTACAGTAAATCTTGACGCTTTTAAAAAATATTTCGCACTTGATGAAAAGTTTTCTTGTTCCTTCACTGACGATGATGATGATGATGATGATCCATTCCTAAATTAATACGGTACAAAATAAAAAAAATTATCCTTCAGTTCATACACTATACTTAGGAATGATAATAAATTGGATATGTATATTATGATGTCATATCCGCATCATATTCATTTAATTACTGTTAATCCCTTCATAACCATATCCGTTAGATTAGGCGAGTTAATGAATATCCGTTGAACATAAATAACTGTTACTCTAGCGACGATTTTGACAAATAAATATTGATTATGACAAATGTAAATGTGTAATTATTTATGTTTTTAGTTTTTTAGACTTGTTTTAATTGTAATTTGTCGTCAGTTGTGACTTTAACTAAACAAATTACGTTACAATAAAAATAAATAAATGTTTAAACTAATGGCTTTATCAATCGACTCAACAGCAATCGTTGATTTATTGGCAACTTGACTGTCACTTAAAGTCTAAATTGAAATTCGGACGTGTTTAAAACTCATGAAAATTTGATGTTACCATTTTCATGGCGTCTCACATTTTTTTAAACCTAATTATTGGCTGAAGGTCCATTCGAAAACAATCTCTCTATCCATAGAACATTGAGAGAGAGGACTTTCTCTACTATTGGGGTGTTTCACTCTGGGTGAAGATATGACTTCTCTTTATTCAAGGATGGGGGAAAGATTGTCTACATCTTACCTCCTCCGTGCCCTCACTTATGTGGGATTGAGTTTTGTTGTTGATGTTGTTGATGTTTAAACAAATCTGAATGTGTAACGTTTAATATTTTTAGTAACATTTTAATAATTGTAACTTTCATAATCCTTCTTTTCGTTAATAATTTTAAATTTTGTATGTTATATGTGTAGATAGATCTATGTAGATCCATATGTGTATGTATTGATGTATCTCAGGGTGGTAACAGATTTATTCATGGATGATAAATTGTCATCCATATCTAATCTACTAAATATCTAGATCATCCATATATATATATATATATATATATATATATATATATATATATATATATATATATCCAGTGTTCTATATCTCCTTATTTCTCCCCGATATCTGGTTTTTAGAATTCAACCAAGACGAGATGTCTATCTCCCGAGATTTTCTGGTCAACGGGTTCAAACATGGTCAAACGCACGATTTCTCGAATTTACTTGCACATTTATCGAATTTTCTCGTAAAATCTCGTCATTTCTCCCATTTTTTTTGTAAAATCACGTAACAATGTTGATATATATATATATAGACATATATATATATATATATATATATATATATATATATATATATATATATATATAGACACACACACACACATATATATAATTTATACGAAAAACACTAAAAAGTTAACGTAAGTCAACGCCTGAGATCTCCCCGAAATTTTTTCGAGATTCCGAAATCTATCCAAAAATGTCCAAACGAGATCCCCATGATCCGAGTTCTCCAACCTTGTAAATATCCATTAATCGTCTATTTACATTATCTATGTTCATATAAATGGATCAGATCGGGTGAATATCCATGATGGAACATTCATTGTTATCTCTAGCTATACTACTATAGTCTTTATGCTCATATGAAAAGGATTATGATAAATTCATCACAATTTAATAATTTTATCAGATAATATACATTAAGTGGTTATAACTTATTAAGACATGTGTGTGATGGAACATTGAGTTGTAACTCAGCTAGTAGTGGTCTACCTCTCTTAGCAAGAGGTCAGGAGTTCGACTCTGCTGGGCTGCAACATTGTACTCAATTTTATCCCTGACCTGAAGTATCAACCCAAGTCGCATTTCACTTAGTGTAGGGGCAGCGAGGATTGGGTTTTACCGGCCATGCCCTCGAATTGGTCCGGATTTACTTCATGGCAGTAGCTGGGGACGGGTTATACAACTACAGGAAATGAACACATGGGTGGTTAAGTGAAACGACCCGTCCATAGCGAGGTATTTGACCTCTATATAAACGCAGTACGTTCTCATGAAAGGACCCGTTCATATACATTATAAACGATTCACAATAGTTGATTACATCGCGAGGTATTTGACCTCTATATGATACATTTTACAAACATTGCATTCGTTTTTAAAAGACAAACTTTCTTTACAACGAAAGTTGACGGCATGCACACCATTTCATAATACATCCAACTATAATTGGCTTAATAATAATCTTGATGAACTCAATGACTCGAATGCAACGTCTTTCAAAATATGCCATGAATGACTCCAAGTAATATCCTTAAAATGAGCTAATGCACAGCGGAAGATTTCTTTAATACCTGAGAATAAACATGCTTTAAAGTGTCAACCAAAAGGTTGGTGAGTTCACAGGTTTATCATAACAATAATTTCAATATATTAATAGACCACAAGATTTCCGTTTATAAATATATGTACACTCGCAAGTGTATAAAAGTATTCTATAAGTTGTAGGCACCCGGTAACAAGCCTTAACGTTCATGTTTTACCCTCTGAAGTACACCAGATCAGGTGTGTTTTAAAATAACCTCAAAGTACTAAAGCATCCCATAGTCAGGATGGGGTTTGTCAGGCCCAATAGATCTATCTTTAGGATTCGCGCCTACCGTACATAGACAAGTAGTTTAATGTTACCAAGCTAAGGGTATATTTCTGGTTTAAACCCACGTAGAATTAGTTTTAGTACTTGTGCCTATTTCGTAAAACATTTATAAAAACAGCGCATGTATTCTCAGTCCCAAAAATATATATAAAAGGGAGCAAATGAAACTCACAATACTGTATTTCGTAGTAAAAATACATATAACGTCATTTAATAAGTGCAAGGTTGGCCTCGGATTCACGAACGTATCAATATTGAGATTCAATATTGCAGGAAAGTACGTAGACGCAACGGAGATGATAAACACTAGATTGACCTCACGAGCATACCCATGAACCATACCCATCACCTCCATAGCTATAACCCATAATTTCCTTAGCTTCGACTCATTCAAAAAAACTATTTTGAAATCACTCGGACAGCACTCCGTCGTAATATTTTATGTATACTAATAATATCTTGAAATAATACAGAGCAATATATATATATATATATATATATATATATATATATATATATATATATATATATATATATATATATATATATATCAATTGAGAGAGTTTAGAGAAATATATTTTCAAGTTTCTATGAAATAATGAAACCTATTGAATTCTATTTATAATAGATTTTTGAATTATAAAAGTGAATTATTAAAGTATGAATTATTAAAGTGAATTATTAAAGTATGAATTATTAAAGTATGAATTATTAAAGTGAATTATTAAAGTATGAATTATTAAAGTGAATTATTAAAGTATGAATTATTAAAGTGAATTATTAAAGTATGAATTATTAAAGTTAAAGTAAAGTAAAGGTAAAGTTAAAGTATAGTAAAAGTATAAAAAACTATGTATGTATAATACGCGTATAAATATATATAATATTAATTTAAATCGTTATATATATTTAATGAAATAAAATATAAATATCGTTATATTTATTATACTGGTTCTTGCTTCTTCTATAATCATTGTCATCCACAGTTAATGCTCTCTTCTATTTTCTATGATTTATACTCCCATTTCTAGTTCGGAGCTTTGTCCTTCCGTTTCTTCTTCTTGCGATTAAGCACCGCTTGTAATGGTCCAGAATTCGCAGATATAAATTTCGGAATGAACATTGTTAATGTTCTAGGAAGGAAATTGTAATGACACGATCTTGACTTGTCAAATTACCAGAATACCTCGAAAAAGGCCGAATCATCAAGAAATATTTTCTTGATATTTAGAGATCAAAGAGAATACAAGAGTCGTGTAACATAGCACATGATGACGTTATGATCTGTGAATCATCATGTTTCATTTAGAAACTCAGCATGAATTACTGTAATATAATCACGTTGATCAAGTGTCGTTATATTATACTAACTCATGCTTCAGCTCCCAACACTTCTTCAAGAATATTCCTATTTTAAACTCGAATGTTTCAGAATTTAGAAACTAAAATAGTTTCTTTTATGATATAATACAGATAGCGCGAAGAGGTAAATGATTTCAGATAAGAATAATTATAAAAATATCTTCAGAAGTATGGATGATGTTTATAATGAAAGATACGATGATATCTTAGAATGT
Source organism: Rutidosis leptorrhynchoides (assembly GCF_046630445.1). Taxonomy (NCBI): domain Eukaryota; kingdom Viridiplantae; phylum Streptophyta; class Magnoliopsida; order Asterales; family Asteraceae; genus Rutidosis; species Rutidosis leptorrhynchoides. The sequence continues at coordinate 23,636,159 of NC_092341.1, read as the reverse complement.
CTAATATCAGAGGATGATGAAGGATATTGTCCGCAAGGGTTTAGAGTCAGGAGCAAGGTATTCGTTAATGACTTCAGCAAGTACTGAATCATTTGGATTCTTTGAAGGCAGGTTCAGCCTTTGTGATTTGTCCACAGCCTCATTCATACTTTGCTCAATCCGTTTTCCAGTTCCAAAGCTTCTCTTTTTCTGAGCTTTGCCAATATACTATCCTTTATCATCCAACTTTTTACTGTTAAGGTCGTTTACAGTTTTTGCTGCTTCATCAGCATTTTTCAAAATTTCGAGAACTGGTTCGCAGTTTAGGGTGTTTTTCAGAAATTTCTCATTCAAAGAATGTAAGTCTTGGAGGTAGACGTTATGTGTATATGTAATTGTTGATGTAGACATGTTGCGAGGTTTCAAAATACTGATTGCTGATTCTCAATAATTGGTATGACAATTCTTGTTATAAGGTACGAATGAGTATATGATAGGGTTTCGATAATTATAATGATTTTTTTTTGGAAAGTCAAAGATCAATGAAGTTGTTGGTAAGTTTATTGCTAATGTGGTGAATATAAACGATTCCCCGGTAACGTTGGCGAAAGGGCAATGTATCTATCGAGGTTATAATAAGACTGTTTTGATTGAGAAGTCGAAGATGACTTGCTGGAGCTGTGACAAAACTGTCTATTTTGAAACGGAATTGAAAAGTTATTTTAGCTAGTAAATGCCAAAGGGTCTAACACGGATACGTGTCGAACTATGACTTGGGTTTTGAGAGTTTTTCAGGTATATAACTGTGGGTAACATGTGGTTGGATCATCATCTCGATTGTTCCTTAGTTGAAGTGTCTTCAGAAATTTCGAAGGGTTTGAGCACATATTGTAATCGTTAATACATATGATGTTCTAACACAGTTTTGAAGTCAAAGTATAGCTTTGAAAGATATAGGAATCTAAGAGTGATGATACTGGTTATATTTCGAATTGAATTATGCGATTTCAAAATCAGAATATGTAATTGAATTTGAATGAGTATGATTGTTTTGATTTATATGAAAGAATGGATATTGTTGTGAAAGTAGGGAGTATAGTTGATGATTGCTGAATCAGTTTCGAAAAATGTAATATATTAATTGTGAATTTATATATCTCTCGGGTATTACCTACCCGTTAAAAAAAAATTCACAATTAATATTTTGTACAAAAGAAGTTTATTACAGTCTTTATGAAAATATATGTGTATATTTTCTTTAGATGTAATATAGATTTAATGAGTTAATATTAAATTAAACTCATTTGTTTTATGGTTGGAACTAGAATTGAGTAATCCCTAAAACTTTATAAATTGCATAGTATTTCTTCAATAATATTGAAATTATGAATCATTACTTTGTTATTTGTTGGTTTTCGTGAAATTCTTGTGAACTTCGCAAGGTACGAATGATGTTATTTGAAAAGTTTCGAGTACATCGATGATGAAAGCGTAAAATCAAACATATATTCGAATAATACACTTGATTTATTATAAATTGGATTTTTTATTGAATTGAGACAGAGATTGTAATTAACGATGGTTAAGTTGCGGACGAAGGACGTACATCATTGCATATTTGTAATATGAATTAACTGAGTAGTTAAGATTCACACATAATAGCTTAGTACGGGAAGATTTATTATGGTTTAAAAATTTATACATATAAAATATACATATAAATCTTTCGATTGGAAATGAGTTAATACTTCATAACTCGTTGATACAATATATTTGTTGTTGATTCGTAATGATGTCCACAATGATTCTTGAACTGACAGAGTTTGTGATGTTACGGGTGCTGTTGATTCTGACGATACTGACGACACTGACTGTGTTGATGATGCTACGGTCCTGTTGATGCTGTTGGTAAAACAATTCTAGCTTGTAAATCGTACACCATTTTCGATCAAAGTTTCTACTCTACCATCTCCGTTCACTCATCCGATTTACGGTCAGAATTAAATAATCTCTAAGATTTTGGAGATTACATAACTGCCGCAGAGATATCTCTTCAATGAAGTTTATGAATTAATACTTCATCGTTTGTTGTTGTTGATATTCCTGGATATTTACAGGGCGTATGACGTTGATGTTTGAGATACATATTGTGATGTTGCGGTGTGAGATGTGGATGTTGTTGTTGGTGGTGGTGATGGTACTGTTGGTGTTGCTGATGGTGGTACTGTTTATGCTGCTGGTGCTGCTGCTGGTGTTTGTAACCTTTGCACCATATTCTCCAAAGCCACTACCCGAGCGCGAAGCTCGTTGACTTCTTCTATTACACCGGGGTGATTGTCGGTTCGGACGAGCGGATAAATAAAATCTAGAATTTGGTGTAGTATGTAATCGTGACGAGATACTCTAGAAATAAGAGAGAAAATGGTGTTTCGGATAGGTTCGCCGGTAAGTGCTTCAGGTTCTTCGCCAAGAGGGCAATGTGGTGGATGGAAGGGATCACCTTCTTCTTGTCTCCAATGATTAAGGAGGCTACGAACCCATCCCCAATTCATCCAGAATAGATGATGACTAATTGGTTGATCCATTCCGGTTACACTGCTTTCGGAACTTGAGTGGGATTCCATTTCGGAATCCGAGGGACTTGAACTAATGACGAATTCCATTTCGTACGATTGAATAAAGAATTTTTCGATATGAAATGATTTTCCGGCTATCGGGTGGTATTCTAATTATATAGAGCAAAAGGTTTCGTAGATTACGGAGGAATTTACGAAATATGTCAGGCAAAGTTTACAGTAACAGATACGTTAAGATATGAATTAGCAGATACGCTAAGATATAAATTTTGTCTATACACTATTCATGCAATCAATGCAATAAGATGTGTCTAGACTAAGAATGATAAGCAGGTAATTTCCGACAAGAATGATGAGCAAAACTTTTGAAATGCAGACACGGTCGAAGTCCAGACTCACTAACGCATCCTAACGACTATCAGTTAGACACACTAATGCAGACCTGGTTCGCTAAGACCACCGCTCTGATACCAACTGAAAGGACCCGTTCATATACATTATAAACGATTCACAATAGTTGATTACATCGCGAGGTATTTAACCTCTATATGATACATTTTACAAACATTGCATTCGTTTTTAAAAGACAAACTTTCTTTACAACGAAAGTTGACGGCATGCACACCATTTCATAATACATCCAACTATAATTGGCTTAATAATAATCTTGATGAACTCAATGACTCGAATGCAACGTCTTTCAAAATATGCCATGAATGACTCCAAGTAATATCCTTAAAATGAGCTAATGCACAGCGGAAGATTTCTTTAATACCTGAGAATAAACATGCTTTAAAGTGTCAACCAAAAGGTTGGTGAGTTCACAGGTTTATCATAACAATCATTTCAATATATTAATAGACCACAAGATTTCCGTTTATAAATATATGTACACTCGCAAGTGTATAAAAGTATTCTATAAGTTGTAGGCACCCGGTAACAAGCCTTAACGTTCATGTTTTACCCTCTGAAGTACACCAGATCAGGTGTGTTTTAAAATAACCTTGAAGTACTAAAGCATCCCATAGTCAGAATGAGGTTTGTCAGGCCCAGTAGATCTATCTTTAGGATTCGCGCCTACCGTACATAGACAAGTAGTTTAATGTTACCAAGCTAAGGGTATATTTCTGGTTTAAACCCACGTAGAATTAGTTTTAGTACTTGTGCCTATTTCGTAAAACATTTATAAAAACAGCGCATGTATTCTCAGTCCCAAAAATATATATAAAAGGGAGCAAATGAAACTCACAATACTGTATTTCGTAGTAAAAATACATATAACGTCATTTAATAAGTGCAAGGTTGGCCTCGGATTCACGAACGTATCAATATTGAGATTCAATATTGCAGGAAAGTACGTAGACGCAACGGAGATGATAAACACTAGATTGACCTCACGAGCATACCCATGAACCATACCCATCACCTCCATAGCTATAACCCATAATTTCCTTAGCTTCGACTCATTCAAAAAAACTATTTTGAAATCACTCGGACAGCACTCCGTCGTAATATTTTATGTATACTAATAATATCTTGAAATAATACAGAGCAAATATATATATATATATATATATATATATATATATATATATATATATATATATATATATATATATATATATTTCAATTGAGAGAGTTTAGAGAAATATATTTTCAAGTTTATATGAAATAATGAAACCTATTGAATTCTATTTATAATAGATTTTTGAATTATAAAAGTGAATTATTAAAGTATGAATTATTAAAGTGAATTATTAAAGTATGAATTATTAAAGTATGAATTATTAAAGTGAATTATTAAAGTATGAATTATTAAAGTGAATTATTAAAGTATGAATTATTAAAGTGAATTATTAAAGTATGAATTATTAAAGTAAATTATTAAAGTATGAATTATTAAAGTTAAAGTAAAGTAAAGGTAAAGTTAAAGTATAGTAAAAGTATAAAAAACTATGTATGTATAATACGCGTATAAATATATATAATATTAATTTAAATCGTTATATATATTTAATGAAATAAAATATAAATATCGTTATATTTATTATACTGGTTAAGTAATGAGTTGTCAAAAGTGATTCTAGATATTTATAAAAGTTATATACGTTTTAATAATAAAGTTCTTTTTAAACTGAAAACGTCTTTGTACGTTTGAAAATAGATTAATAGAATATTATGGAAACCAATTCTCCACTAACTTTTGTCTAACTTTCGTAAATGACACTTTTTGTTTTTATTTATAAATAGCTTTACAAATTATTCTGAATATCGTTAAGAGGAATAGATTTTCTCAAATCATAGTGGACCTCTCAACAGAGACTTGTAATCATAATTCAATATTTCTGATAATTCAATCATTTAATATATTTTTTTTTCGTCGAAAATCATATTGAAACAAATACGTTCGTGTAAAGTATTATACGTTTAATACTTTATTAATATTCTCAAGTTATAATATATATATACATATACATATCTATTTATATATAACGGTTCGTGAATCGTCGGAATTTGGTAGAGGTTATAATGAATGTATGAACACAGTTTAAAATTCTTGAGATTTAACTTAACAAACTTTGCTTATCGTGTCTGAATAATATAAAGATTAAAGTTTAAATTTGGTCGGAAATTTCCGGGTCGTCACACTCATTGGTCCCATAGCGAGGTATTTGACCTCTATATGATACGTTTTAGAAAATATTGCATTCATTTCATAAAAAGCACATCATTATTATACATAATGCATGTTTTAAACAAGTGGACGATTATTTAAGAAATAATCCCCAAAATACATCGGTTTCCAAATACTACACACGTGACATAACAGTCGAATATAATACATGACAAAGGTTTTATTGAATGCAACACTTTATTTAAATAAAAGTATGAGACTCCATGCACAGCTTTCTCAGATAATGCAACAGCGGAAGACTTTCTTAAGGACCTGAGAATAAACATGCGTAAACAGTCAACACAAAGGTTGGTGAGATATATAGGTTTATCATCGATATAAATATAGACCACAAGATTTCATAGTTATAAATATATGTACACTCGTAAGTGTATAAAAGTATTCTATGTGATGACTCGGAAATTTCCGATCAAATTTAAACTTTAATCTTTATATGTTTCCGACACGATAAGCAAAATTTATAATGTCGAGTCTCGAAAAGTTTGAAACTATATTCATGTAATCAATTACCCTTTGACCATGCCTGACGATTCACGAACGATTAATTGTAAACTGATATGTGTGTGTGAAAATAAATATGTAAATAAAATATAAGTACATATATTAAGTTGAATGAATATTATACCATTTAATCGTTTGAATTAAAAGTGTAATGGAGTATACAAAATAAATAAAATGTTATTAACTAAATATATATATATATATATATATATATATATATATATATATATATATATATGAATTCTGTGTACAATTAATATTACATGTATGTTCTGATATATATATATATAATATATATACAAATATTAAATATGTTATCATATAATAATAAGTATTACATAATTAATAATATGTAATGTTATGTTAAATTTAATTATAAGTTAAAAATATAATTATTATATTACTTTTATTATTATTGATCGCAGAATTATTAATATTACCAATTCGTTACATATATATACATCTTTATACCTGAGATTTGATAAGCATAATTATTTATATCAATCTCATTATTATTATTATTAATAGTAATATTAATATTAGAGATATAAAAATTTAAACATGTAAATTGATATTACTAGTATTATTATGTATTATCTTTGAGAATCAATATTATTATTATACATTATTATTATTATTATTATTATTATTATTATTATTATTATTATTATTATTATTATTATTATTATTAATATAATTTTTACTATTATCAGTATTATTATTAATTAATTTATTTATCAATCATTATTAATAATATAATTTAAAAGACTAAATAATTGGACGATTTTGCTAGTCACATAAAGTAACTTTTATATTTTCATCTTCTTTCTATTGTCTGTAGTTGAAGGAATCAGAATCTGTTTTCCATCTCTTTCACAAGTTAATATCCTGTCTCCCTAAATCATATCCGTAAATGAAAGTGAATTGTTATCCATAATTACTGTTTGTGTTTTGTTCTTTATATCTATCTCTTTTATGTTTACTTATACATTGAACAACCCATCTATCTCTTACTCTCCCCCCCCCCCATTTCTGTAAATCGAGGAACCACCACGATCATCATCTATATATAAATAAATATATATATTTATATATATATATTTCTTCTATCTTCATTTTCTGTTTCAATCAGGCTACTCCATCACCTTGAGCACAATCATAACCCATGAGTTACCATTTTTGATCATCACTTCACGGCCAAGACCAACACCATCAATCACCACCAACGAGTCACCATCTTCAACCTTCCATCTTCAAAACCCGCCACTTCCATCATCAACCGTCACCAACACTTTCAAACACCACTACACCACCATCAACGTAATACATATATGTATATATTTTTCTCGTTTCCTGTTAGAATCATAAAACTGTCACCTCTCAACTTCACATCACCACCTTCACTATTTTTGACCACCTCCACCGTAACACTTACATCACCATACAAGACAACCTCTTCCCGTTGCTGTTTTTATGTTAACATTCGAAAATCATAAACACAAAACAGACCGACATCTTCTAATCATCCTCACCATCTCTCTTTCCCCCCCCCTCTCTAACTATCTCCTTCTATTGTTGCTTCAGTTATGACCCAATTAATCCCACAATACCACTGGTACCGTTTCTGTTTGAACCGTTGCACCACCACCACAATCAACATCGTTTCTGTGATGATATTGCTTCTGTATACACTTCCGTTTCAATTGCCAATAAAGAAAATGATGATGATTTGATTATAGATAGCAGATGCTTGCACGTTTTTTTCTCTTCCTTTCACCTTGGTGGCCGACAGCTCATTAAACAAATAAACCCACTTGGTTAATATAATAAAGGAAATTGTATTGTTAATAGAATTCTAGTCGGACCCTGGATTGTATATCAATTATCGGGCCAATTGAACACAATTTAATCGATTGGGCTTGTAAACTTTGTTAGATGAGCCTTGAGTGTTAACGGTTTACAAACGAATGGGGCTCAAATGAATTTTTTTTTTGCATGATGACATAGTAAGATGATGATGAACGAAACCCTTTTGTTTGATGATCAAGCCGTGAGCCATTTTCTATTTTCTGTTGGGCCTACTGGGCCACGATTCCTGTTGGGCCGAAAACTAACCTTCCTTGTTGGGCCGAGGTCTAACATTTTCTGTTGGGCCAAAAGAGTTCGATTATGATAATCGTTTATAGGATTTAGTTTATGGTTAAAGTCAGAAAAACTGAAATGGTGTGGTGGTTTGGGTCTTTGTGGGAGACCGGGAGGTCGCGAGTTCGAGCCTCGTCGTGGGCAATTCTTTTTACACAAAGCCTTAATGGGTATAAACAATTTCTTTTTATTTTATTTTTGTGATTATTATTATTATTATTATTATTATTATTATTATTATTATTATTATTAGTGTATTCCTGACTAGTGCTCGAGTAGATATGATTATGCATACTTGTACTTTTGATATTGCCATTAGATATGTTGTGTTGAATCCTGAATTAGTTACATATGCGGTCAAGATAAGTTATAAGATATGTATGTCGTTGGAAAGCTAGCGAAAAACTATAAACTTTTCATTTAGATATCGAATGGATTCGATGAACGGATTAGAAGTTATTGTCAATTGAATTTTTGTATTATTATAATTAAAACTAATTTTAGTAACACTTAATTATTATGATTACTATTATTATCATTAAAATGAACGCGATATAAAAGATGATTTAAAAGCTATTAACAAATTGATTAGGAAATAATGAGTATGAATATCATGATGAAATTTAAAGATATTGATTTAGATAAAATTATCATTTTATCACTATTATTATTAAAAGTATTATTATTAATATTAAAAAATATCATCTTTACAAAAAAATAATAATAATTATTTTTAATATGAATATCATTGTTAATATAAAATTTCATTATTAATAAGAATTATCATATTGTTATAATACCATTTTCGTAAATATAGATATTGTTATTATTATTATTAGTAGAATAATAATAATTATTAATACAAAATAATACAACTCTTACTTATTAGTATTATCAATGTTATTTCATCAAATAAAAATGTAATATAAATAATATAATTACCTTAATAAAACATATCTTAACATTTTTATGATATTCAATAAACTTTATAATTTTTATTATCTAAGATATATAAAAGTATATTTTTATATAAAGTTTTATTTATTAATTAATAAATTATATTATTTACCCTAATAAATCTTTTAAAAATATTTAAAAACATAAAACGACGATATTCAAACTATATAATAATCATGTATAAGTTTGCAAATCATTTTTGAGTCAAATTGACTTTTGTTGACTTTTGCATATTAGTCTCGAGCATTAGGATTGTGGTACACTATGACTTGACTTAATTTGTTAGACAAATATTGACCAACATATAAATATATATAAATAATTTAGGTTCGTGAATCCGAGGCCAACCTTACACTTGTTCAATGATGTTATATGTATTTTTACTACAAAATACAGTATGGTGAGTTTCATTTGCCTTTTTACCCTTTATATTTTTGGGCTGAGAATACATGCGCAACTTTTATAACTGTTTTACGAAATAGACACAAGTAATCGAAACTACATTATATGGTTGAATGATCGAAGTCGAATATGCCCCTTTTTATTAAGTCTGGTAATCTAAGAATTAGGGAACAGACACCCTAATTAACGCGAATCCTAAAGATAGATCTATCGGGCCCAACAAGCCCCATCCAAAGTACCGGATGCTTTAGTACTTTGAAATTTATATCATGTCCGAAGGAGGATCCCGGAATGATGGGGATATTCTTATATGCATATTGTTAAGGTCGGTTACCAGGTGTTCAATCCATATGAATGATATTTTTGTCTCTATGCATGGGACGTATGTTTATGAGAAATGGAAATATGAAAATCTTATGGTCTATTAAAATGATGGAAATGATTATTTATGTTAAACTAATGAACTCACCAACCTTTTGGTTGACACTTTAAAGCATGTTTATTCTCAGGTATGAAAGAAATCTTCCGCTGTGCATTAGCTCATTTTAAAGACATTATTTGGAGTCATTCATGACATATTTCAAAAGACGTTGCATTCGAGTCATTAAGTTCATCAAGATTATTATTAAGTCAATTATAGTTGGATATATTATGAAATGATATGCATGCCATCAACTTTCGATGTAAAGCAAGTTTGTCTTTTAAAAACGAATGCAATGTTTGTAAAATGTATCATATAGAGGTCAAGTACCTCGCAATGAAATCAACTGTTGTGAATCGTTTATAATTGATATGGACTTCGTCTGGATGGATTAGGACGGGTCTCTACATTCTATAAGTTGTTGAGTGCTTCGGTAACCATACTTAACCATTAATGTGGCATATTCCCTTTATTATGAAATCTCCCTACACTGTACCAAGTGTAGTAAAAACGAAGTACTATGCAACCGTTTACGATACTAGAGTGACTAGCCCGGTTGGGGTTGTCAAAACCCGATAGATCTATCAATAGGATTCGCGTATACATGTTCTTACAACATGTAAATATTAGTTACCAAGCTATTAGGGAAGATATGCAAAGTGGTACAACTCAACGTAGAATATATTTTAAGTACTTGTGTCTATGGCGTAAAACATAAAATGCATGTATTCTCATCCCAAAATATTTGTAGAGTTTAAAAATGGGACTATATACTCACAGTAGTAAAAGTATATTAATAATAAGTTTTCAACTTATTAAAAATATGACCGTTGTCCTTGGATTCACGAACCTATAACAATAATAAAGATTCAGATAATAATACGACATATGAATAAAATAAAGCAAGTTCATAGAATACTTATATAATAATTTTTAACATTTTATGTTAGTAGCCCTTTGTTAGTAGTCCAAGCGGTATATATATATATATATATATATATATATATATATATATATATATATATATATATATATATATATATATATATATATATATAATATATATATATAAATATAATCTTAGAATTACCCCACGACGTATTGTATACGTATTATCTTTGCATCAACCCAGAGACGTATTGTATACGTATTATCTTAGAATTAACTAAGACATATTGTGTACGTATTGTCTTAGGATTTATCAAAACGTATTGTATACTTATTGTGTTAGGACGTACCAAGAATATTATTATACATATATACAATCACAGAATTAACCAAGATTATAATATTTTGTTATAATACTGATAACATGTCCAAATATATATAGGATATAGGAAAAGTTAACAAGGATATGGTTAATATAGTTTTTATAATATAAATTTCGTCCATACAACGTTAATTTTAGCAGATTTTGTTTTGCTCGCCAAATATTCATTACAACTCCGTTTAAAGTGAATCAAATTGCTATGGATTCATTAAGAAGTAAATTTTACAAAACCAATTCGAAATGTTCATCCCAAGTAGTAATTTTTAGAGCTTTACCCTCTTTTTGTGTCAGTGGACAGATTTGGAAAAATCCCGGCATCCACCCAATATATGATTTTTGATAAAATACTTCCACTTTGTCTAAAATCATGAAAAAAATACTGGAAATCTTATTTACATATATTAACATATTTCTAAAGTCTTAGCCTCGAAATCAAAGTCTAAGATAGGTTTTTAATTCTCAACCCAAAACAGCCCGCTTTTTACCGAATGGAGATTAAAGGATATATGTTAAGTTTCAAGATGTTCTTCATATGTACAAGTTATAAGTTCTTATATTAACTTAATATAACATCATAATACATATAAATAAGTGTTATTAGAGTTAAGTTAAAAAGATTATATTAGTTTTTCAAACAAGCTTGGTGTTCACCAAAACAAGTTCTAGTTTTTACAAGTTTTATAAGTATAATAAGATAGCAACTATACAAGGAATTGAACAAGGATTTTGAGAAGTATTTTACCTTGATTTTGAAGAGGAAAGTTGCTGAGATTAAAGTATGATATGAGAGCATTCAAGTGTGTGTTTTTAGTTTAAGAAAATGTGGAGTAAAAATGAGTTAAAATGGTCCTTATTTATAAGCTTATAATTTTGGCTTTTAGTGAAAATATCTAAGATAAGTTAAATTGTATTAAGTCATGCATGACATATTAAATTGATTAGGTCATGGATGACATATTACATAAATAATTGCAGATTTCTATTGGTATATACTAATAGTAAATACTTCTAGAAGCTGTGTATAATACGGGTAAAAATACTCTATGAATGCGAGTAGAATTCTTTGAGAAAATTGAACGAAAATACAAGTATAGCTATCCTTTATATGTATTGGTATATTATAAAGTGTATTCAATACTTGTAAGGATGTATTTACACTCGTAATACATTATATGTAAATACATTTTAACATAAGTTAATTACATCGTATAAATAGTAATATATATATTGTTTGAAAACTCTTTAAATTAGTAGTATGAAAATATATATATAATACTTTGTTAATATACTTAATGAGATATTTAATTATCATATTTTCAATTTAAATATATATAAATCCATATATATACACAATAATTAAACAATTTAACAATTAAATCAAGTTATGACGTTCGTGAATCGTCGGAATAAAAGGGTGACCAAAAGCTTGTGTAAAACTCTTTTAGAAGGTTCAAGATTTATTAAAATTCATTGCTTATCAAGTCGGAATTATATAAAGATTAGGTTTAAATTTGATCGGAAATTTCCGGGCCGTCACAATACCTGTCCGCTAAAGAAATTTCGTCCCGAAATTTGATCGAGGTCGTCATGGCTAACAATAAGAATGTTATTATGACGAATATAAGTTGATTCATAGGGTTTTATCATGATTGAGAAATATGGATAAAATAATTCGATTACTCGAAACGTATGAGTGAAGCTATCGTAAAAGAGTGAAATGAGAAAATAGGGATTCATCTTATCTTTTGACGTCATCACGGTTGATCTCCGGATTAAAGAAAATCTTTGTAATCAATATAAGATTTGATTCTTCGGCGATTAAGGAAATTATGATCCTCTTCGATTTAATGCAATAATCTGTCCCGATTTCTCCGTCGGATATTTTACTATAAATCAACCTCCTACGTTTCCTTATTTCCACATCTCCCATCTTTTATACTTTCTTCCTTTCTTCGTACTTCCAAAACATTCGTCAATATGCTCCATCCAGTTTTAATTCTTGATATATTCTTGACTATCACATCTGTCATTCTTCTTTTTCATCTTCCACCAGAGGAATCCGTTAATTTCTACTATGCTCTTGGGTTTATAGTGTTCTTTGTTTTTTTGTGTCTTTATATTGCTATACGCATCGATATACAAGGTTTGTAATTTCTGCGTTGTCTTCGTGCTTATATTTTCCTTATATTTTGGAGTTTCATGCTTCCGTCTTCTTTTCCCGACTTCAAGTCAAGCGAATAATGGTCTAGAATTCATAGATATGAAATTCGGAATAAACATAGCTAATACTCTAAGAGAGAAATTGTAACAGCACAATTTGACTTGTGAAATTACCAGAATACAAAGGAAAAGATAGAACTATCAATAGAATATGTTCTTGATATGTTTAGAGATTAGATTGAATGTAAGAGTCATGTAACATTGCACATGATGACGTTCGTAGTGACCAGAACTTTTCCATGTTTATATATATTAAATGAAATTGTTATTTACATGATTAAGTGTTTCCAACATGTTAAGCAATCAAACTTGTTAAGACTTGATTAATTGAAATAGGTTTCATATAGACAATTGACCACGCAAGTTGACCGGTGATTCACGAACGTTAAAACTTGTAAAAACTATATGATGACATATATATGATTATATATATAGTTAACATGATATTATGATAAGTAAGTATCTCATTAGGTATTCTAACAATGAGTTATATACATAAAATTGAGTTTATTGAATTAAGAAACTCGAAACGATATATATAACGATTATCGTTATAACAACGTCTTACTAAATACATATGAATCATATTAAGATATTGATACACTATGTTTAGTCATGATAAATGATAAGTAAAAATGTCATTAAGTGTATTAACAATGAACTACATATGTAAAAACAAGACTACTAACTTAATGATTTCGAAACGAGACATATATGTAACGATTATCGTTGTAACAACATTTAACTGTATATATATCATACTAAGATATATTAATATATCATAATATCATGATAATGTAATAATTTAACATCTCTTTAGATATAATAAACAATGGGTTAACAACATTTAACAAGATCGTTAACCTAAAGGTTTCAAAACAACATTTACATGTAACGACTAACGATGACTTAACGACTCAGTTAAAATGTATATACATGTAGTGTTTTAATATGTATTCATACACTTTTGAAAGACTTCAAGACACTTATCAAAATACTTCTACTTAACAAAAATGCTTACAATTACATCCTCGTTCAGTTTCATCAACAATTCTACTCGTATGGTCCCGTATTCGTACTCGTACAATACACAGCTTTTAGATGTATGTACTATTGGTATATACACTCCAATGATCAGCTCTTAGCAGCCCATGTGAGTCACCTAACACTGTGGGAACCATCATTTGGCAACTAGCATGAAATATCTCATAAAATTACAAAAATATTAGTAATCATTCATGACTTATTTACAAGTAAACAAAAGTACACATCCTTTATATCTAATCCATACACCAATGACCAAAACCACCTACAAACACTTTCATTCTTCAATTTTCTTCATCTAATTGATCTCTCTCAAGTTCTATCTTCATGTTCTAAGTGTTCTTCATAAATTCTATAAGTTCTAGTTTCATAAAATCAAGAATACTTCCAAATTTGCTGGCTTACTTCCAATCTTGTAAAGTGATCATCCAACCTCAAGAAATCTTTTTTATTTACAGTAAGATATCTTTCTAATACAAGGTAATACTCATATTCAAACTTTGATTCAATTTCTATAACTATAACAATCTTATTTCGAGTGGAAATCTTACTTGAACTTGTTTTCGTGTCATGATTCTGCTTCAAGAACTTTCAAGCCATCCAAGGATCCTTTGAAGCTAGATCTATTTTTCTCATTTCCAGTAGGTTTACCTACTAAAATTAAGGTAGTAATGATGCTCATAACATCATTCGATTCATACATATAAAACTATCTTATTCGAAGATTTAAACTTGTAATCACTAGAACATAGTTTAGTTAATTCTAAACTTGTTCGCAAATAGAGTTAATCCTTCTAACTTGACTTTTAAAATCAACTAAAAACATGTTCTATATCTATATTATATGCTAACTTAATGATTTAAAACCTGAAAACACGAAAAACACCGTAAAACCGGACATACGCCGTCGTAGTAACACCGCGGGCTGTTTTGGGTTTGATAATTAAAAACTATGATAAACTTTGATACTGTGACAACTCAGAAATTTTTGACGAAATTTAAACTTTATCTTTAAATGTTTTAATGTTTTCGACACGATAAGTGATATCGGCTAAAAAGTCACGTTTTCACCCCGGTATTAAGGCCCAAAAACAAGAAAGATTCGAACTTTGTCAGCAAAATACCCACTTCATCGGTTAGAATTGAAGAACAAGTAATTACAAAGGCGGTGCAAAAAGAATCAAGAGAATCGGAGCTAAAACGAACATTCTAGAGCGAAAACGGTGAAAGACAAGAAATCAAGTTATGATCCAAGGAATCAAGGCTGACCAGCAAGCCATACGGCCTGCCATATGGCCTGCCAGTATGGAAACGGCCTGCCATATACGTGCCACCACACGAGCCACCATACGGCCTGCCTTGCATACGGCCTGCCAAAAACGGGCTACCATACGTCCTGCCATACTCCCTGCCAGGCGTATGCTGGCAAATTCCAAGTCTATTTAAAGGGTCTTTGTCATTCATTCCAAAACACACTTCAATTCACTTCTTTCTCTCTCTCTTGTACAATATTAGTCATACTTTCAAGGCCTTCTCACCTCCGAGCAGGAAATTAAGTACCCGCAGGCGAACGCTGAAGATTGTATTAGGAGCGGTCTGGAGTCTTGAAGTTGTCACTTTTGTATTCGAAACTCGTTTAATCTACTGGTACTTCTATCCTTTATCTTATATAATGTTTTATGATATTATTGCCATGATTAGCAAGTAGCTATCTTTAGTGTATGCTATGATGTAAGCAGTTATAATGCCGAAATAATATTATGGTTTGTGTATGCTGTTGAAATGCTTTCCGATTATGCTTTAAACTCAATCACTTTTACAACTAATAGAACGTAGTTATAGGCTCTGTTATTAGGAAGTCACGAACCCCGATTCAGAGTACACTATCTGTGTCACCCCTTGGTAAGAGAAGTCTATCGGATACAACGTAAGATCGACCGAGGCACACTGGTTGTAGTAAGTCTATCGAGCTTTGGATTCCGACTGAGGACTCTTTCGTAGTGAAACATATGACTAGGCCCCTAGTACATTGTCAGTCCTAGACCATGCTAGTGTAGTCACCAAGCATATAAACTTCGTACGTGCACGCTAAAGCACAGCGGTTGTTGTAAGCTGTACCTCTGCTAAGTAAGGCCATGGAACACGGTTAGTGTTGACCAGTACACTGCACTATAACGCGGTCTCAAGTATTGCTCCCCGCTTGACTTAGTTAATTAAGGAACTGTTTGTTTAGACACATAAAGGATTGGACCGTTAGGATAACCGAACGTGTTCATGGAAGTCAGACTTGACTTGGCCATGGTGTTCTTTATGGTTGAACTCTTTTTAAGGGCTTAACTATCTTTTACCAATAATTAACGAAAGCATTGAAGCACATCACGTCTCTCGGATATGGTAAACCATGTATTCTATTATGCTTAAGAAAGTTTAGACCATTTTGGAATGTTAATACGTCACCCAACCGAGTCGCTCAATTGGATGAGCCGTCTGAACGTGTATGCCTGTAGTCAGACTGCACGGGCGTCGGGGGTAAGGGACGTTGCTGTCTATTCAGAATCTTCAAGCCTAACGCAGTACCCAGTGACATGTCTTATGACAGGGGCGTTTAGGACCAGTGTAATGAATACAAGACCTCTGCCTATTCATGAGCCAGCATTCCATAATCTCGGCAGAATAACTGATGAAGTCATAGTATGCACTTACTTTAACCTTATCTGAATTACAAATTTTATCGCATTTACTTTATCTATCTTAAATTAGAAAATCCCAAAATAAATATTCACTACTCCCTAACTATCTTAGGCTACAATATAGGTTCGATGTTACTAATATCTCAAAAATACGACTCTAGGTCATACTTCCCTTACTTATAAGGAGTAGTAAGATTTAGGCCCCGCTAAATATAAATTTAAAACAGTACCCTCTCCCACGAGTAGCTGATCCTGGCGAGCCGCGGCCTAACGACACCGCACAAATAAAAACCGTCCGTTTCGGCCATATCAAGAGACCTACTAGTTTTTGGCGCCGCTGCCGGGGACCTGGTATCAGGCAATACTGTTTTCAATCAAACTTATTCACAAGCAATTAGTGGTGTCTAAGAAAGACAATTATACACGGACTTGGCTATTGGATTTTCCGAACAGTCGCCAATTATATTGGGACCAAAAGGATCCTGCCTCTCCGTAGTCAGCCTGGCCACTTGGTTTGTTGAATAGTTTGTGCGGAACTTTGTTACCGAAATACCGGGGAATCAGTAGCCAGAACCAAAAACATATTCCACCATAGGATAGTTAGTTAATTAGATTAGATTACTTTAGATTACTCTAGTTTACCTTAGATTAGACTACCTTAGATTACCTTAGATTGTCTTAGATTAAATTAGATTACCTTAGAATTGGATTAGTTTAGTTTAGCTTATTATAATTTAGCTTATTTGCGAAAATTAAAAACAAAAAGGCATACCTAGTGTATGACCCAAACCCGATCTAGACCAGGGCCGTTGTTATTCGTACCTGATCCAGACGCAATAATCTCTAAAGTACGCAAGGAAGAACGAATCAGAAACTAAATGGCGTTACGCGTTACTTTAGCAAAAAACACGAAACCCTCGATTGAAGGTCGAGGAGGACAAATTAGATTTCCAGAGATTCAAGGACACTCGTTTGAGTTAAAACATCACATCATCCAGATCATTCAGAATAGCTGTCAGTTTCATGGATTACCGAATGACGATCCTAATTCTCACCTTGATAAATTCATATCTCTTTCGAACTCCTACAAACAGCCAGGGATAGGACAAGATATAGTCTAGCTATACTTGTTCCTCTATTCTCTCACTCATCATGCTCAAACTTGGTTTGAAGGACTGGAAAAAGATTCCATCACGTCATGGACAGAGATGGCGACTAAATTCCTAACCAAATATTTCCCTCCTTCTAAACAAACCAAACTGAAGAATGACATCATTAACTTCAAACAAAGTTATGATGAATCTCTTTACACTGCATGGGAGCATTTCAAAACCTTGCTGAAGAAGTGCCCTAATCACCAGTTAGAACGGTCAGCCCAAATCTGTACCTTCTACAATGGTCTTACGGTAAATCATAGGACGAGGATCGATGCATCAGCTCAAGGGAATCTGATGAACCAAACCGCAGATGAAGCATGGGAATTGCTCGAGAACATGACGATGCATCATCATGACTGGAACAGTGGTGAAACAACTTCATCATCTGCCCCACTCTCTGCACTTAACAATCAAACAGAGGCCATCAAATCCCTCACAGATAAGATGGAATCTCTTGCTAAACAACTTGGAGAATTGAAGACGCAACCGCAGCAGGTTAACCAAGCTCAGGCTTGTGTTAATTGTACTAACCCGCAACCCATTGAAGACTATCAAATTGAGTACGAAAACCCTGACGGTTCAGTCTGTTACGTTCAATACCCAGCTCATCCACCAAATCCCGGATTCAATCAACCACCAAGGGTTAATCAATTTCAGCGAAGCAATCAACCTTTCCGCTATCGCTATCCACCTTATCCAGCCCAATAATCTCAATTGACCTACGATCAACCACTTCCACTCACTGGTCCCCCAGTTGAGGAAAATTCCCCTACCACCCAGATTACAAAAGCAGCTAACCCCACTCTCGGAGCTGATGATTAGTTAACTCAGTTCATCCAAGGACAACAATAGTTAAATCAGATAACTGCAACCAGACAAGATCAGACAGAGATACTAATGAGAAATCAATTGGCTCTGCTCAAAAGTTTGGAAACGCAGCTCGAATAGTTATCACAACGCCTTGAAACCCGACCGTAGGGAAGATTGCCAAGTAATACTATCCAGAATCCCCACATAGAAGAAGCAACGCAAATGGATTCCATAATCCCAGAGGAAGAACCACGGAGAAGGTCAACTAGGCTCAAGAACAAATCAACATATACTCAGAAGCTGACCCCTGAAACTCCAGTTCGCGTAACTTATCCTGGAAGGCTACAAGAAGAACCATCCAAGCTTGATTCCTTTAAACTAGATGGAAGATTCTTGGACACTATGTCTAAAGTTCCCAACCAGAAGAGATACATCCGAAGGCTTCTATCTACAAAGGAGAGGATACCAGACTCTAACTGTGATGACCCGGAAATTTCTGACCAAATTTAAACTTAATCTTTAACGTTTTCGATATGATAAGCAAAGTCTATGAAGTTGAATCCTAAAATTATTGAACTATTCAAATACCCTTCGATTGTTCTCAATGATTTGCGAACAAATATATGTAAATAGATACATATATATACTATAACTTGAAAACGTAACAAAGTGTTACGTAAATGATACTGTGCATTAAACTTATTGGTTTGATTATCTGATTGATATATTTAACTACAGAGTTAAAAGATTATGCCAAACGATTGAATTAAAAGATATTTATTGAGTCCCTTATTGTTACGGGTCTTTGTTGTGAGATCCACGCTGATTTGAAAAATCATTCATGTTTAACGGTATTCGGAATAAATGGTAAAGGATGGTTGTTTAAATAACGTAATATGGACACATACAATAATTAGAATATTAATTGTTAAGAATTAATTATATGAATAACTTGCGATATGTATTTTAAAACGTGTTTATAAATATTGATAATAGATATTAACTTGGTTATAAAACGTTTGATAAATTCTGTTATATTAATAAATTAGAAGACGATGATTTATAGAAGTAAATGACCAAAATACTCAAATGTATAAATTATATTTTGAGTGATATAATTTAGGGATAATTTAAGGCTATATTTTGATAAATGTACGTGTCCCAAAATGTAAATTACAAGTTTTCTCAGCGTACGAAGGGACGTTCGAAAAACCGAAACCGGGACATAAGTCGAGTAACGACGTACGAGTCATCGGAATGAAAATTACAAGTCAACTATGCACGTGAATTTAATATAATATATAATTAATTATATAAATTATATATATTATATATTAATATTTAAATATGTCGACAAGCTATACGATAAAACAATGTGAGCTGGATCAGAGGGCCATGCGATCGCATGGCCTTGATGCCCAAAAACCATGCGATCGCATGGTGGGCTGGGACAGGTCTGGTTCTATAAATTCAAACGATTTCAGTTCAATCACACACATATATATATATCTATACTTCGTTTATAATTATTATTATTATTATTATTATTATTATTATTATTATTATTATTATTATTATTATTAAGATTAATATTATTATTATTAATCTTATTATTTTATTAGTAGTATTATACATAAAATACTACGACGAAGTCATGAGCGTGTCACTTTCAAAATGGGTTTTCAAGCGGGATAGAGCGAAGAAAAATATGGGTTATTACTAAGGAGGTTATGAGTATTGTTCGAGGGTTTTGCTCTTGAGTCAAACTAGTGTTTATCATCTCTGTTGCGTCTACGTACTTTCCTACAATATTGAATCTCAATATTGATACGTAAGCACTCATATTTTATCTTTTATATATTAATTGTGTATCCATGTCTAGTGCTCGAGTATATATATTTATACATGCTTGTATGCTAAACTTCATCGTTAAACAGTTTATGTTGAATCATGAATTAAATACATATATTACTGGTAAAAGATATATGATATGCATGTTTTTGGAAAGCTGGCGAAAAATCAATGACTTTTCATTTAGATATCGAATAGTTTCGATGAACGGATTAAAAGATATGATCAACTGAATTATGATTGACGTTAATTGAAATTGCTTTTGAATCTGCAATTAAGATTTAAACAACTTGTTTACGAGATTGATAAAATGGATTTTTGAATATTACCAACCGAGTAAATGACTCCTTATATAAGGTATGTCTCGTTTTGTTGAACTATTGTCAAAATTGACTTTTTGAAACGACTTTGGATAACTTTTGTATGTCGATCTCGAGCATTAGGATTGTGATACACTATGACCAGACCTAGCTTGATAGACATTTATTGACCAACATATATTCTCTAGGTTGAGATCTACGGTTATTTGGTAATCTGAGTTTCAGTCACATTTTGGTGAACTACTTTATATGCTGCTAAGATGAGTTTCATTTGCTCCCTTTTTAAATGATTTTGCAATATATATTTTTGGGCTGAGAATACATGCACTTTATTTTAAAAACAATGGACACAAGTACATACTAAATTCTATACTGAGTTTGAACAGAAAATTCCTTAGCTTTGGTAACTAGTAACTGCCGGTTATAAGAACTGGTGGGCGCGAGTAGTAGTATATGGATCCATAGGGATTGATATCCTTGTCCGAGCTAGAGCACTAGCCTTTTAATGGACGTATGCTATTTGAGAAGCGTACACGTTGGTTTGCGTGTATTATTAAGATGATTATACAAAGGGTATAAATTATATATACGTTAAGTTTAGTTACCAGGGTGCTCAATTTCATAGAATATTTTGATAAACGTTTCTGGATGAAACAACTGAAAACTTGAGATTCATCTTTATATACAGATTATATGAAACAATAAAACTATGAACTCACCAACCTTTGTGTTGACACTTGTTAGCATGTTTATTCTCAGGTTTCCTAGAAGTCTTCCGCTGTTTGCTTATGTGTTAGACAAGCTATGTGCATGGAGTCTTACATGACATATTTTTCAAGGAAACATTGCATTCACCAAATCATCACCATGTATCTTATTTTGACTGCATTGTCAACGGAAGTATTATTGTAAAATATTATTTACGGTGATTGTCTATATGTAGAAATCATCAGATGTCGAAAACCTTTAATTTAAATATTCATTTATGGTGTGCCTTTTTAAAAGAATGCAATGTTTACAAAACGTATCATATAGAGGTCAAATACCTCGCAATGAAATCAATGAATAACATGTTCATCCATATAGATTTGGAGCGATCGTCACACTAAGAAAATTCCACTGAGTGAAGAACGCTCTGCATTACTCAGAAACTCTCTACCACCTAAGCTAGGAGATACGGGTCGATTCGTTTTCCCGTGTTCAATCTACCAATCTGGAACCATTCATGCGCTAGCAGATTTAGGAGCAAGTATCAACCTAATCCCCTACTCTCTCTACAAGAGATTAGAGTTAGGATACTTGTCACCAACCAAAATGACAATCCAACTTTCCGATCATACAATTCGATATCCTAAGGGCATAGTTGAGAACGTCTTGGTGAAAGTCGACAAATTCTTGTATCCTACAGATTTCGTAGTAATGGATATTAAGGAAGACCTACACACCCCAATAGTGTTAGGAAGACCTTTTATGAATACGGCTAGGACTGTCATTGATGTGTATAATCGAACCATGATCTTACGATCACATGGGGAGTGCGTTACCTTCAAAATTGACCGACCAACCGATCTTTCTGGATAGGCAGAGATGTTTGCTATTTCCGCCAGACGGATCACTTCCGATGATGAGTCATTACCACCAGCCAACGATATCGAGATGGGTGTCGAATCACAGTCTATAGACGACCCAGAAATGGAAAAAGAGGATCCCAGCAAAGAAATAGAGGAAAAAGAGGAATCTGAAGAGGAAGAGGAAATGGAAGACGTAAAAGAAACTGCGACAACACCCGTTCCAAGCACTGAGCGTCATGAAGAAATAATGAGGCTTGAAACGGCAGATCACAGTTTAATCATTCGCTTTAAAAAGAAGAACGACAATGCTGAGGTTAAGGATATAGAAATTGATGCTGTAAGTATCAAAATGGAGAATCAGAATACTGAAGGAACCCGTTCATCAGACGCATCCTCAGAGGAACCGGATACCGATGATGACGAGGAAGAGCATCACGAAGACATTCTGACTAAATCACAATCTCCAACCGAAGTAGATCAAGGGGAGCCGGACTCTTCTTCAGATCAAATTCCGGTTATATCCACACATGCAGACATGATTACCTTCATTAATGATACCGATGAATTTGAAGACATTCTCGAAGTCATCCGAAAGTCAACCATTGATTTTTCGCTACGCTTAATAGAACGAATCATGGCTATCAGAGAAGAGCACCACCTCTATCTCCGAAGAAAAGACAATGATGTTGAAATCCTAGAAGAACGCATTCAAGACTTTATCAACTCTCTTCACGATCATATCTATCACGAAGAAAGGCAACGAGAGCATAATTCAGTGGTTTGCACTATTCTCGAGACAAGATTCTATCGAGATCAGAAGATCATTTACTCTAAGGTTTATAATGCCTTAGCCGGATCTGCACTTCCGTTCTCACGAAACGAACGAGCACTACTGACTCTCATCCGGAAGCATATGGATCTTTCCACAGGCCACCCGACTTATCACTCTGATTTGCAAATGATCGAGGATATTCACAGTCTTTTAGCTCTTCTGGATAGAGATAACTTCGAAAGCACACCAGACAGACTAGTGATTTACGTAACAATTGATCACCACGCTGATTTGATTATCAAAGAGTTACAAGACGCTGTTATGGAGGAAGCAAGACGAAACAATCCGTTCTCTCATCTTGAACCAGATCGAGTCAACGTTGCCACCTATGTTACGAAGCAGCTATCACGTATCTTCCATGAATCCACTGATCCTAGTTTCATATTTAAAGCTGGATGTTGGGAGATATACTCAAAGAAGGTGAAATTAATACTCGGATCAGGATTGCTGTTCACTTCTTTCCAGCTTCGTCTCTTAACTAATCTGTGCAAAGCTACAGACTCTTACTGTGAAGATCACCGTTCCGAAGACTTCAAAATTTTAAAGATACAGTTTCTTACATTGTTTGAAGACATCCGAAATGAGCATCCCATCAGAGAAATCATAAACACCAGCACTGCGACCATGATTGACATTCATGGGTCAACCAGTAGAACTGTGGATCATATTTTCATCGGACTTTAAGACTTATTAAGAGCAGAAACTGCACACTACTTATCGTTCAGAAGATCTTCAAGAGAAGTACTGGACTTGTTACCACTATTGGTCCGACACTTTCTCAGAACTTATCCACCAAGACTCACATTCCCTCAAGAAGACCAAGATCACAACCATCAATGAGGAATGTTTTCTTTTTGAAGAATCACTACGGTCGAGCCAACGACCTTAAAAAAAGCGCTTCTCGGGAGGCAATCCGTGCAATAAAGTAGAGTAGAAGAATAAAGGATGACAAATGAGCCGATAAAGAAGCAAGGAAGCCAGCCACATCTGCTAGGGGTATTTCTTTCTTGTCACTACTAGCTCAAGATTCAAACCATACCGCATCCTAGCTTATCACTAAATGTGGGATAACACCCAATTAAAACACTAGACAAACACTCCCAAATCTTTAACTAAAACTCCTAAGTGTGGGATACACTAGGAACATTGAGGACAATGTTCTTCTAAGTGTGGGATGTTGGTATCTTTTTATGCTGTATCATGATAAACCATTACGAAGATTCCAAGTCCTTAAGCCAAATTTCAAAATTTTTACAAAAGAACCCCTTTTCGAAAAAGTATTTTTGAAAACCTAAAACGTTTGTCAATAAAAATAAGGCTTAAGAAAGGTGGAAATCTTGTTAGATTGAAATCTCTAATAGAGCATTGCATGACTAAGGCATTATCGACCTAAATTGATTATGGTGAGGCACCCCAAATAAGACCAGCATTCATCTTTAATGCTTCACTATTTTCCGTTGAGAGTGCCGATGTCTGTGCTCAGAATCAGAACTTGCTTTAGATCTAAATCTCCAAGCAGCAAAGCGTGGTTCGGTTGTAATCAAAATAGCTACCCATTTGTCAAACATAAGCCTTCCACACCTCCACTACTTCTACTCCACCATCACATCCATATCACCTTTACTATTTCTCAAAAAACCCAGAAAACGAGATTCCTTCCGAAAACCCAATGTTATAAACCTCTCAAGTATCATGGCAAAGGTCTTGAAAAAGTTTACCGGAAAAACGTTTCTCGAGATGAAGTATCCAAAAAAATAAATAAAAAAATGATGATGATGAAGTTCTGAAAAAAGGAGCAGAACTAAATAAGAGAAATGCCGAAGAGAACTCGACCGAAAATGATTATCAAATGAAGAAAAAGTTCAAAAGTGCTTCTCAAAATACTTCAGCACTCCTATCTATCCAAATAAAAGTCTGTATAAAGACTATATTACCCTTTTTTCTCACCCTTCAAAAACAACTTCACTGCCACTCCAAAATTCCCTCTCCATCATTGACAAATAACCCATAAAGCTGAGATTACTACCGTTCTCGCGTTAGCAGCAAGGATTTGAGTCTTTATCAAGCCTATGACGATGGGTGCAGCATGACTGGCTATGAGTGTATTCATTTCTTAGATCTATAGGGAACCCTAAACACTTGAGTGATTTGAGTGACCCGTGAAAGCTAGCCTATGTCATGTAACCTCCTCGCATGCTTGCAGAGATAATTTCAATCCTAACATAGATGACTCACCATATCTTTTTGCTCTTATAATAAAAGCAAACCGCTTAGGCTATTAGAAAAGAAATGCCAAAAAGATTCTTTAAAATGAGAGTTTGCTTGAGGACAAGCAAAGTCTAAGTGTGGGATATTTGATATCGACTAAAAAGTCACGTTTTCACCCCGGTATTAAGGCCCAAAAAAAAGAAAGATTCGAACTTTGTCGGCAAATGTAACAACCCGTCCTTATCCCCCTGGACAAAATCATCAATATCTGGTTCCATTGCGTTGATCGACTCCAAGTAATGTCCTTAAAATGAGCAAATGCACAGCGGAAGACTTAATTCGTACCTGAGAATATCATGCTTTAAAATGTCAACATAAAGTTGGTGAGATATATAGGTTTGATGCTAGCAGCGTTATAACAATGGACCACAAGATTTCATGTTTATACATAATACACTCCTCGTGTATGGAAAAGTCGTTGAGCACTTGGTAACCATACTTAACATTTAAATCACAGCAGCATATTCTTAAATAAACCCTACACCGTACCAAGTGTAGTAACGAAACGAAGTACTGTGTAACCGTTAAAAACTGGTCGTCCAGCCCGGTTGGGGTTGTCAGGCCCGATAGATCTATCAACAGGATTCGCGTTTACGCTCCTCACGTAAATATTAGCTACCAAGTATAAAGAAATATGCCATGGTACAACTCAACGTAGAATTTATATTTTTGATCACTTGTGTCCATAACGTAAATCATTTATAAAAACAGCGCATGTATTCTCAGCCCAAAAATATTTAGAGTTTAAAAGGGACTATATACTCACCTAATGTATTTTGTAGTAAAAATACATATAACATCATTGATCAAGTATAAGGTTGACCTTGGATTCACGAACCTATATCATTTATATATATAAAACACTTAATCACATAATTCCATTTATTAGCTATATAATATTGATATATTAAATGTTGTAGTTATATAACTAAATTCCAATTAAAATATATACTTTATTTATATATATTATCTTCAGTTAATATTATATATGTTTATTTTGTAAAATAATTAATACTTATATATATATAGTTATATTAATCTTTATATATTCGAAATTGGTATTATATCAAAAATCATTACGTTGCTATATGTAATATTTACATAAATATGTTAATATGTTTAATAAAAATTTTATGTAATATTAATTTAAGTATATAATATTTATTTGTTTTATGAAAATAATACTAATTATGGAAAAAAAAATCATAATAACATTAATAATAATAATAATAATAATAATAATAATAATAATAATGATAGAAGTGTTCTTAGTATGAAGACTACCTCATTAGACTTTTCTAAAAAGAATATGTCAGAGATGAGGCTCGAACCCATAACCTCTCGGTTACACATAAACTCCCATAACCGTGGCTCTAGTTAACAATTTGTGTTTTAATGAAAGATTCGAATTCTTTTAATACATATGGCGACTTCCTCAGCGAAAGAAGGAATGGGTCTTGGGCCCAATTTTGATTAATCATGCTAAACTTTTGTTTATGATGGAAACCCAAAAAAATTCATACGATTTCTTTTTCTTTATATTTTAAATGGGACATAAAAACCCTACCACTTACTCCTAATTATATCAATCAGCGCCATGTGCCTTTCATGATCATCAATCGTCATACATCCTAACCCATCATCATCAGGTATCGTATATCCCTATATCTAAATCTTCATCATCGATTTAAAAAAAATATATAGCATCTTTAACTTTGCTAACGTGTCTCACCATAAAATTATAATCAATTTATAAGCATCACTGTAAAACAAAATTCATCATCTTCACCGTTAACAAAATAGAAACAGGATGGAAACGCATCTGTAGCAAGAAGAAGACGCAACAGAGGTGGTGACAGTAAACCGGAACAGGAGTTAGAGAGGGTTAGTTTTGATGGTGATAGTTTGGTTGAGTAAATCGAATGGAAACAAGAACAGTCAGCAGTCGGGTGATGATAGCCGAATAGTAGATATAAGTGATTCGCTGGTGGGATTATTGTTGGTTGTAAAACGATAAATAGAAGCATGAGGACAATGTTTTGGGCTCGGTTTAAAAACAAGAACATAACAGATATTACAGTAGTAGTAACATTCCATTACTGTTCATCATCTTCATTATTGAGTATCATCTTCATTATTCCGTTCATCATGGTTCCTCTTTCTTTAATCACTTACGGTGGTGATTGAAAAGGGAATTAGAAAAACAGTTGCAGCAACAGCGGTTTAGAGATGGTGGCAGTTCAAATGGATTTGTGGTTGTGAATGAATTCGAACAAGAAACAGAAACAATGGGCTGTAGTGGTTTGTTGATTCACGATGGTCCTTGGTTAATTATAGAAGAGGGAGATAGACGAGAGAGAGTGATATGAGGGTGCCGTGGTAAGGATGAAGCTTTTGATGGTGATGATAGTGATGCTTGGTCCGTTGTTCAGTAGTAATAAACAAGATGGTGAGTTGATTTGTGTTGTGGTTTTCGATTGAGGAGGGTGACGGGTTTAGTTTGATGACCGGAGATGGTTTGTGTAGTATTTAGTGGTCGATCAATTTGAATCGTTTGTGAGTTTGAAAGTCGACTAGGAGAAAGATGGTTTCTCGTTTGGTGGTTCGTTGGTTGAGGTGGTGTTTGAGATGAAATGGGTTGTGGAGAAGAGTAGCCGTGTATGTGGTGTGTCCATGGTGGAATTGGTGGTGATCATGAAGATGATTAAAACAGGAAGGAGAATCGAGCAGTTGTGTTTATCGAACAAGAAGTAGGAATATCAAAAAGGTGATGGTAATCACTTGTGATTTAATTGAAGAGTAAGGGAGGGGGTGAAGTTTGATCGGAAGAAGAAGGAGTAGTGAGTTTGTGTATGTGTGTTATTATATCAATATGGATATCTATTGTGTATATGTATTACCCCGTACAGTTTATAATTTGAAAAGAAATAAAGCAACCAAAATTGATTCATTTTGTAAAGATGATTTGATAGAAGGAGTCACATGCGCACAAAAATAAAAATAAAGTTGAAAGTGAATTGACGTAAAACAGAAATCTAAAAGTGTGAAATAGTTAGCAGAGTGTTTGTCATAATATCAATTCACGGACGTACATCTCAATTATGTTTGATTCCACTTATTATTCAATTACTTATACTTATTTATAAATTACGTTATTAATATAAGTTACATTATATATGTATATATATATATATATATATATATATATATATATATATATATATATATATATATATATATATTGTAATCTACATATAATAAATGTGTATAGCAATTATATATTATATATATATATATCTTCAATTGTATGTATAAATAAATATTTGTTATATATCTAAATACAAGCAATTGTTCGTGAATCGTCGGGCATGGTTAAAGGTTATCTAATTATCCAAATAGAGATTTCAAACTTTCTAGACTCAATATAACAGATTTTGCTTATCGTGTCGGAAAAATATAAAGATTAGGCTTTAAATTTGGTCGAAAATTTCCAGGTCGTTACAGTACCCACCCGTTAAAGAAATTTCGTCCCCGAAATTTGGTAGAGGTTGTCATAAATAACAATAGGAATGTTTTCATGATGAATACGAGGTAATAATAGAGTTTTATCATTATTGGAAGGTATGGAATAAACGATTCGATCATGTGAAGCGTACGAGTGAAGCTATCACAAAAGAGTGAAATGAGTGAATATGGAATTGCTTTTACCGATGACGTGATTAGGATTAATTTCCGGAATTTAAGGGATTTAAAGAAAATCTTACGTAATAAGATTTGGTGATCAGGATCTTCTCTGATTTAATGTGGCAATCTGTTTCGATTTTTCTGTCGAACATTTTTCTATAAATTTACCCCCTTCGTTTTCTTATTCTTCACACCTTCTATTCCTTATTTCTCTACTCATTCCTTAATATGCTTCATCCAATCCTAATTCTTATCATTATTCTAACTTTCATCTCTTTCATTCTTCTCTTTCATCTGTCGCCAGAAGAATCTATTCACTTTTATGATTTCCTTGGAATTATAATGTTTCTAATTCTCCCGTTTCTTTACGTTGCAATACGTATTGATATACACAGTTTGTAATTTCTGGGTGGTTGTTGGGTTTTATATCTTCCCTTATATTTCGATGTTCCTACTTCTGTCTTCTATAATCATTGTCATCCATAGTTAATGATTTCTCCTATTTGCTGCGATCTATACCCCAAATTTTTATTTCTAAGCTTCATTCTTTCGTTTCCTCTTCTTACGGTTAAGCGTCTCTTCTAATGGTCCGGAATTCGTAGGTATGAGATTTGGAATGAACATAACTAATGTTCTTAGAAAGGAATGGTAATGGCATGATTTTGATTTGTTAAATTACCAGAATATCCAGGACAATAGAACTATCAAGATGATTTATTCTTAATATGTTTTGGAATTGGATATAATGTAAGAGCCGTGTAACATGGCATTTGTTGATGGTACTGTGAATCACCACATTCCATTAGAAACTTAAAATGACTTACTGTAATATAATGAAGTTGATCAAGTTTCATTATATTATACTAATTCATGCATTAGTTCCCAACACTACTTCAAAACATTCATATTTTAACTTCAGAGGTTTCAGAATTTAGAAACTAACACAGTTTCTTTTATGTTGTAACACAGATATTACGGAGGGATTTATGATTTCAGATAAGTTGTGAATATATCTTCAGAAATATTGAGGATATTTACAATGAAAGGCATAATGATATCGATGGATAACGAGGAAGATTTGTCTGTGAAGGTTTATAATGAGGAATAGGGTTCTTACTAACGATTTTAGCAGGCACTGAATCGTTTGGATTCTTTGAAAGCAGGTTCAGCCCTTGTGATTTATCCACAACCTCTTTCATACTTTAATCAATCCGTCTTCCGGTTTCAATCCTTCTTTTTTTCTTAGCTTTACTACCATACCATTCTTTATCATCATTCTTTTGATTGTTAAAGTCGTTTACAGTTTTTGCTGCTTCATCAGCTTTTCAAGAACTACTTCATAGTTTAGGGTGTTTTTCAGGAACTTCACATTCAAAATATGAAATTCTTAGGGATAAACATTTTCGATATAACTGGGAGAATTTCTACGAGATTTTCAAAATACTAGTTGCGGATTTCACCAGAAGATAACGAGTTGCTGGTACATCTGTTGATGATGTTGTGAAATATAAAAGGTTCTCCGGTAACGACGGCGAAAGGACAAGGTATAAATATCGAGGTTATAATAGGAGTAGTCTCACTGAAAAGTCGAAGTGGAGCTGTGACAAAATTAGCTTCTTGAAAAGGAGTTGTAGGATTGTTTTTGCTAATAAATGGCAAAGGATTCAACACGGTATGTGTTCAACTATGAATTTGGTTTCAAGGGTTTTTCGGGTGCATAACTGTATGCATGAATCTTTCTTCCATAGACGGGGTGCAGCTGGTTCAACTTCTCGATCGAGGTATTTTCAAGAATCATGATAAGTTTGAATGCGAGTTGTAATCATCAAGATACAAATGAGGTTTAAGATGAAATCAAGTGGCAAACTTGAAGATTAGTTTTAGTTTCATATGTTAAAATCAACATTTTAATTCATTTTAATTATCCAAAGTTAGCAGTCCAATAGTCCGATTGTCCAATATTCTAATGAATTCATATACAAATTAAATATATATAATATTCAAATTAATTAATACGTATCGTGACCCGTGTACCGGTCTCAGTGTCGATCACAACTCAAACCATATATATATTTTGGAATCAACTCCAACCCTGTATAGCCAACTCCCACCTTCACATATAGAGTGTCTGCGGTTGTCCCGAAATATATATATAGATGGGTCGATATGATAAGTCGAAACCTTGCATACGTGTCCCGTTATTTAAAATGCGTAAAATAAATATATATCATGACCCATTATACAACGTGTTGTCTCAGAATTAATCGGACGTATTGTTGTACATGTGTCCCGACAGTATGTACAGTGCAGAAATTAAAATTGCGAGAATGTAAATTACGATAAATTAAATGTTAATCAGTTAGCTGGGAACAGTTAGTCGGAACAGTTAGCTAGGAACAGTTAGTGTGGATTCCTAACAATATTTCAATTTAGTAAATTCGTTTGTTTCTAACAAATTTTATTTTGTCCAATGTTTTCTTCTTTATGCCACTTGTTGGATTCTGATAGGTGAAAATCCGAATATGAAATTTAAATGAAAATGATTATTCTGGGGTGAGCGGATACAAATATCGGTGGTTGTAAGTAGGATAATAGATGACCGTTGAATCAGATTCGAAGAATGTACAGTGTAACTTATTAATGTGAAATCTAAATATTCCTCGGGTACTACCCACCCGTTAAAATATTTTTATCATTAACAGTTTGTACAAAAGAATTTTTAATTACAATCTTTATGAAAATATACTTGCATATATATTTTCGTCAGATGTAATTATGGATTTAATGAGTCAAAAACTCATTTGATTTATCGTTAATACTAGATTACATAATCTCTAAAACTTTAGAAATTACATAATCACCATGTCGAACGATAAAAAAAATGAGGTAGAATGATACGTAAAGTGAAGATAATCGATGTAGATCGATGTATAGAACGAAGTTCATACTCGAAGTACAGATGGTGATATTGAGGCGTGTAATGTTGATATTCGAGGTACAGGTTACGATGTTGAGGTTTACAACGCGGTTGTGGTATAGGGGTGATAAGGGTACTGTCGGCGTTGATGATGGTAGTATGGATTATGCTGCTGGTGCTGCTGCTGGTGATTGTAATCTCCGCACCAGATTCTCCAAAGCCATTACTCGAGCATGTAGTTCGTTAAATTCTTATATTATGTCGGGATGATTGACGATTGAAACGAGCGGGTGAGTAAGATTCGAAATATAGGATATTATATAATCGTGACGGGATATTCTAGAAATGAGAGGGTAAATGGTTTCTCGAACAGGTTCGCCGGTAAGTGCTTTCAAGTTCATCGTCAAGAGGGCAATTTGGTGAATGAGAAGGATCTTCGATGTGAAATGATTTTTCGGATGTCGGATGATATTCTAGCTATATAGAATATCTATGTATAATACCAAAGATTTCGTAAACTGCAGAAAAATTTACGGCATATGTCAGGCAAGTCTACAGATACGCTAGGATATGAATTTTGTCTATACACTATCGATGCACTAAATGCAGTAAGACGTGTCTAGACTAAAGAATGATAAGCAGGCAATTCCCTAAGGATGATAAGCAGATGGTTTCCGACTAGATATGATAAGCAAAACTTTTGACATGTAAACACGGTCAAAGTCCAGACTCACTAATGTATCCTAACAACTACCAGTTAGACACACTAATGGGAGACCTGGTTCGCTAAGACCAACGCTCTGATACCACATGTAACAACCCGTCCTTATCCCCCTGGACGAAATCATCAACATCTGGTTCCATTGCGTTGATCGACTCCAAGTAATGTCCTTAAAATGAGCAAATGCACAGCGGGAGACTTAATTCGTACCTGAGAATATCATGCTTTAAAATGTCAACATAAATTTGGTGAGATATATAGGTTTGATGCTAGCAGCGTTATAACAATGGACCACAAGATTTCATGTTTATACATAATACACTCCTCGTGTATGGAAAAGTCGTTGAGCACTTGGTAACCATACTTAACATTTAAATCACAGCAGCATATTCTTAAATAAACCCTACACCGTACCAAGTGTAGTAACGAAACGAAGTACTGTGCAACCGTTAAAAACTGGTCGTCCAGCCCGGTTGGGGTTGTCAGGCCCGATAGATCTATCAACAGGATTCGCGTTTACGCTTCTCACGTAAATATTAGCTACCAAGTATAAAGAAATATGCCATGGTACAACTCAACGTAGAATTTATATTTTTGATCACTTGTCTCCATAACGTAAATCATTTATAAAAACAGCGCATGTATTCTCAGCCCAAAAATATTTAGAGTTTAAAAGGGACTATATACTCACCTAATGTATTTTGTAGTAAAAATACATATAACATCATTGATCAAGTATAAGGTTGGCCTTGGATTCACGAACCTATATCATTTATATATATAAAACATTTAATCACATAATTCCATTTATTAGCTATATAATATTGATATATTAAATGTTGTAGTTATATAACTAAATTCCAATTAAAATATATACTTTATTTATATATATTATCTTCAGTTAATATTATATATGTTTATTTTGTAAAATAATTAATACTTATATATATATAGTTATATTAATCTTTATATATTCGAAATTGGTATTATATCAAAAATCATTACGTTGCTATATGTAATATTTACATAAATATGTTAATATGTTTAATAAAAATTTTATGTAATATTAATTTAAGTATATAATATTTATTTGTTTTATGAAAATAATACTAATTATGGAAAAAAAAATCATAATAACATTAATAATAATAATAATAATAATAATAATAATAATAATAATAATAATAATGATAGAAGTGTTCTTAGTATGAAGACTACCTCATTAGACTTTTCTAAAAAGAATATGTCAGAGATGAGGCTCGAACCCACGACCTCTTGGTTACACATAAACTCCCATAACCGTGGCTCTAGTTAACAATTTGTGTTTTAATGAAAGATTCGAATTCTTTTAATACATATGGCAACTTCCTCAGCGAAAGAAGGAATGGGTCTTGGGCCCAATTTTGATTAATCATGCTAAACTTTTGTTTATGATGGAAACCCAAAAAAATTCATACGATTTCTTTTTCTTTATATTTTAAATGGGACATAAAAACCCTACCACTTACTCCTAATTATATCAATCATCGCCATGTGCCTTTCATGATCATCAATCGTCATACATCCTAACCCATCATCATCAGGTATCGTATATCCCTATATCTAAATCTTCATCATCGATTTAAAAAAAAATATATAGCATCTTTAACTTTGCTAACGTGTCTCACCATAAAATTATAATCAATTTATAAGCATCACCGTAAAACAAAATTCATCATCTTCACCGTTAACAAAATAGAAACAGGATGGAAACGCATCTGTAGCAAGAAGAAGACGCAACAGAGGTGGTGACAGTAAACCGGAACAGGAGTTAGAGAGGGTTAGTTTCGATGGTGATAGTTTGGTTGAGTAAATCGAATGGAAACAAGAACAGTCAGCAGTCGGGTGATGATAGCCGAATAGTAGATATAAGTGATTCGCTGGTGGGATTATTGTTGGTTGTAAAACGATAAATAGAAGCATGAGGACAATGTTTTGGGCTCGGTTTAAAAACAGGAACATAACAGATATTACAGTAGTAGTAACATTCCATTACTGTTCATCATCTTCATTATTGAGTATCATCTTCATTATTCCGTTCATCATGGTTCCTCTTTCTTTAATCACTTACGGTGGTGATTGAAAAGGGAATTAGAAAAACAGTTGCAGCAGCAGCGGTTTAGAGATGGTGGCAGTTCAAATGGATTTGTGGTTGTGAATGAATTCGAACAAGAAACAGAAACAATGGGCTGTAGTGGTTTGTTGATTCACGATGGTCCTTGGTTAATTATAGAAGAGAGAGATAGACGAGAGAGAGTGATATGAGGGTGCCGTGGTAAGGATGAAGCTTTTGATGGTGATGATAGTGATGCTTGGTCCGTTGTTCAGTAGTAATAAACAAGATGGTGAGTTGATTTGTGTTGTGGTTTTCGATTGAGGAGGGTGACGGGTTTAGTTTGATGACCGGAGATGGTTTGTGTAGTATTTAGTGGTCGATCAATTTGAATCGTTTGTGAGTTTGAAAGTCGACTAGGAGAAAGATGGTTTCTCGTTTGGTGGTTCGTTGGTTGAGGTGGTGTTTGAGATGAAATGGGTTGTGGAGAAGAGTAGCCGTGTATGTGGTGTGTCCATGGTGGAATTGGTGGTGATCATGAAGATGATTAAAACAGGAAGGAGAATCGAGCAGTTGTGTTTATCGAACAAGAAGTAGGAATATCAAAAAGGTGATGGTAATCACTTGTGATTTAATTGAAGAGTAAGGGAGGGGGTGAAGTTTGATCGGAAGAAGAAGGAGTAGTGAGTTTGTGTATGTGTGTTATTATATCAATATGGATATCTATTGTGTATATGTATTACCCCGTACAGTTTATAATTTGAAAAGAAATAAAGCAACCAAAATTGATTCATTTTGTAAAGATGATTTGATAGAAGGAGTCACATGCGCACAAAAATAAAAATAAAGTTGAAAGTGAATTGACGTAAAACAGAAATCTAAAAGTGTGAAATAGTTAGCAGAGTGTTTGTCATAATATCAATTCACGGACGTACATCTCAATTATGTTTGATTCCACATATTATTCAATTACTTATACTTATTTATAAATTACGTTATTAATATAAGTTACATTATATATGTATATATATATATATATTGTAATCTACATATAATAAATGTGTATAGCAATTATATATTATATATATATATATCTTCAATTGTATGTATAAATAAATATTTGTTATATATCTAAATACAAGCAATTGTTCGTGAATCGTCGGGCATGGTTAAAGGTTATCTAATTATCCGAATAGAGATTTCAAACTTTCTAGACTCAATATAACAGATTTTGCTTATCGTGTCGGAAACATATAAAGATTAGGCTTTAAATTTGGTCGGAAATTTCCAGGTCGTTACAGAAAAATACCCACTTCATCGGTTAGAATTGAAGAACAAGTAATTACGAAGGCGGTGCAAAAAGAATCAAGAGAATCGGATCTAAAACGAAGATTCTAGAGCGAAAACGGTGAAAGACAAGAAATCAAGTTACGATCCAAGGAATCAAGGCTGACCAGCAAGCCATACGGCCTGCCAGTATGGAAACGGCCTACCATATACGTGCCACCACACGAGCCACCATACGGCATGCCTTGCCTATGGCCTGCCAAAAAGGGCTACCATACGCCCTGCCATACGCCCTGCCAGGCGTATGCTGGCAAATTCCAAGTCTATTTAAAGGGTCTTTGTCATTCATTCCAACACACACTTCAATTCACTTCTTTCTCTCTCTTGTACAATATTAGTCATACTTTCAAGGCCTTCTCACCTCCGAGCGGGAAATTAAGTACCCGAAGGCTAACGCTGAAGATTGTATTAGGAGCGGTCTGGAGTCTTGAAGTTGTCACTTTTGTATTCGGAACTCGTTTAATCTACTGGTACTTCTATCCTTTATCTTATATAATGTTTTATGATATTATTGCCATAATTAGCGAGTAGTTATCTTTAGTGTATTCTATGATGTAAGCAGTTATAATGCTGAAATAATATCATGGTTTGTGTATGCTGTTGAAATGCTTTCCGATTATGCTTTAAACTCAATCGCTTTTCCAACTAATAGAACGTAGTTATAGGCTCTGTTATTGGGAAGTTACGAACCCCGATTCAGAGTACACTATCTGTGTCACCCCTTGATAAGAGAAGTCTATCGGATACAACGTAAGATCGACCGAGGCACACCGGTTGTAGTAAGTCTATCGAGCTTTGGATTTCGACTGAGGACTCTTTCGTAGTGAAACATCTGAATAGGCCCCTAGTACATTGTGGGTCCTAGACCATGCTAGTGTAGTCACCAAGCATATAAACTTCGTACGTGCACGCTGAAGCACAGCGGTTGTTGTAAGCTGTACCTCTGCTAAGTAAGGCCATGGAACACGGTTAGTGTTGACCAGTACACTGCACCATAACGCGGTCTCAAGCATTGCACCCCGCTTGAGGGATTCTTAGTTAATTAAGGAACTATTTGTTTAGACACATAAAGGATTGGACCGTTAGGATAACTGAACGTGTTCATGGAAGTCAGACTTGACTTGGCCATGGTGTTTTTTATGGTTGAACTCTTTTAAGGGCCTAACTATCTTTTACAAATCATTAACGAAAGCATTGAAGCACATCACGTCTCTCGGATATGGTAAACCATGTATTCTATTATGCTTAAGAAAGTTTAGACCATTTTGGAATGTTAATACGTCACCCAACTGAGTCGCTCAATTGGATGAGCCGTCTGAACGTGTATGCCTGTAGTCAGACTGCACGGGCGTCGGGGGTAAGGGACATTGTTGTCTATTAAGAATCTTCAAACCTAACGCAGTACCCAGTGACATGTCTTATGACAGGGGCGTTTAGGACCAGTGTAATGAATACAAGGCCTCTGCCTATTCATGAGCCAGCATTCCATAATCTCAGCAGAATAACTGATGAAGTCATAGTATGCGCTTACTTTAACCTTATCTGAATTACAAATTTTATCGCATTTACTTTATCTATCTTAAATTAGAAAATCTCAAAATAAATATTCACTACTCCCTAACTATCTTAGGCTACAATATAGGTTCGATGTTACTGATATCTCAAATATACGACTCTAGGTCATACTTCCCTTACTTATAAGGAGTAGTAAGATTTAGGCCCCGCTAAATATAAATTTAAAATAGTACCCTCTCCCACGAGTGGCTGATCCTGGCGAGCCGCGGACTAACGACACCGCGCAAATAAAAACCGCCTGTTTCGGCCATATCAATAAGCAAAGTCTGTAATGTTGAGTCACGAAAGTTTTGGAACTATATTCATGTAATCAATTATTCTTTGACTGTTCTCGAAGATTCACGAACAATATATATATATATATATATATATATATATATATATATATATATATATATATATATATATATATATATATATATATATGATTTCAAGTTATTTAGTAAACGATAGTAACATTCGATTATTGATTCGATTGATATTTAGATAAGTTAACTAAAACGTTTAAGATGAACCAGTAAAACACTAATTTGCTACAGTATTTTTTGAATTGCTACAGTATCCGAAAAGCTACAGTGTTTTCGAAAATCACTATTTGCTACAGTAAAAAATGTATATATGTATATGTATATACTACGAGATGATGATTTTGCTACAGTGACTTTGCTACAGTAAACACTATTTCAAAATGAAAATGTATATATGTATATGTATATACTACGAGATGATGATTTATAGAAGCAAATAACCAAAACACTTAATTGATTAAAGCTACACTTCGAGTGACATAGTCTATCAATGATTAAGTTTAATTTTTGATAAACGTACACGTCGCGTAATGAAAAGTGCTAGTTTTCTAAGCGTACGAAAATGCGTTCGAGAAACCGAAACCGGGACATAAGTCGAGTGACAACGTACGAGTCATCGGAACAAAAATTACAAGTCAACTATGCACGCGAATTTAATATAATATATAATTAACTATATAAATTAAATATATTATATATAATTAAATAATATGTCGACAAGAATAAAAACAAATGATTGTGAGCTGTAATTCGATCTCATACAATCGCATGAGATTAACATATAAACTCCATGCGATCGCATGGAGTGTGATTTCAGGAGATGTCTATAAATTGAATTCGTTTCACTGGCTCGACACACACACTTACATCTATATTACTCCCTCTGTTATTCATATTATTATTATTATTATTATTATTATTATTATTATTATTATTATTATTATTATTATTATTATTATTATTATTAAGATTAATATTATTATTAATCTTATGGTTAGGAGTATTATTATTAGTAGTATTATACATAAAATATTACGACGAGGTCATGAGCGAGTTATTTTCAAAACAAGCTTTTCGAACGGGTTTAAGATAAGGAAATTATGGGTTATAGCTATGGAGGTTATGGGTATTACTTGGGGGTTATGACCATGAGTCAAAGGTCAAACCTAGTGTTTATCATCTCCGTTGCATCTACGTACCTTCCTGCAATGTTGAATCTCAATATTGATACGTGAGCATTCATATCTTATCTTTTATATATTAATAGTGTATCCCTGACTAGTGCTCGAGTATATATGTTTATGCATGCTTGTATGCATTAATTTTGTTGTTAGATAATTTATGATGAATCATGAATTTGATACATATATTACTGATAAAAAGTATATGATATACATGTTTTTGGAAAGCTGGCAAAAAATCAATAACTTTTCATTTAGAAATCGCGTAATTTCAATGAACGAATCAAAAGATATGGTCAACTGAATTATGATTGACGTTAATTGGAATTGCTTTTGAATCTGCAATTAATATTTAAACAACTTGTTTGTAAGATTGATAAATTGGATTTTTGAATATTACCAACCGAGTAAATGAATCCTTATATAAGGTACGTCTCGTTTTGTTGAACTATTGTCAAAATTGACCTTTTGAAACGACTTTGGATAACTTTTGTATGTCGATCTCGAGCATTAAGATTGTGATACACTATGACCTGACCTAGCTTGATAGACAATTATTGACCAACATATGTTCTCTAGGTTGAGATATACGGTTATTTGGTATTCTAAGTTTCGGTCACATTTCGGTGAATGACTTTATGTGCTGCTAAGGTGAGTTTTATTTGCTCCCCTTTTAATTGCTTTTGCAATCTATATTTTTGGGCTGAGAATACATGCACTTTATTTTAAACGCAATGGATACAAGTACATACTAAATTCTACACCGAGTTTGAACCGAAAATCCCTTAGCTTTGGTAACTAGTAACTGCCGGTTATAAGAACTGGTGGGCGCGAGTAGTTATATATGGATCCATAGGGTTTGACATCCCCGTCTGTTCCAGGTTTAGAAACCCTAGCCTGAACTATTAAACAGACGTATGCTATTTGAGTTTAGGTCACGTTGGTTTGCGTGTATTGTACATGTTGGTTGCATGTATGTTAAAACAGGGGTACTTATTATAACATTAAAGCTTAGTTACCGGGGTGCTCAATCTTGTATAATATTTTGATAAACATTTCTGGATGAAACAACTGAAATTTTGTGATCCACCTTTATGTACAGATTATGCAAAACATTAAAACTATGAACTCACCAACCTTTGTGTTGACACTTGTTAGCATGTTTATTCTCAAGTTCCCTAGAAGTCTTCCGCTGTTTGCTTATATGTTAGACAAGCTATGTGCATGGAGTCTTACATGGCATAATTTTCAAGGAAACGTTGCATTCACCAAATCATCACCATGTATCTTATTTTGACTGCATTGTCAACGGAAGTACTATTGTAAACTATTATATTACGGTGATTGTATATATGTAGAAATCATCAGATGTCGAAAACCTTTGATTTAAATATTCATTTATGGTATGCCTTTTTAAAAGAATGCAATATTTACAAAATGTATCATATAGAGGTCAAATACCTCGCAATGAAATTGATGAATGACGTGTTCGTCAATATGGATTTGGAGCGATCGTCACAGTTGGTATCAGAGCATTGGTCCTAGCGAACCAGGTCTTGCATGAGTGTGTCTAACTGATAGTTGTTAAGATGCATTAGTAAGTCTGGACTTCGACCGTGTCTGCATGTTAAAAGTTTTGCTTATCATTTCTTGTCGAAAATTACATGCTTATCATTCTTAAGTCTAGACACGTTTTCCTGCGTTTATTGCATAAATAGTGTATAGACAAAAATTCATATCTTAGCGTATCTGTTACTGTAAACTTTTCCTGACATCTTCCAAATTTTTTTCCGTGATTTATGGAATTTGGTATTATATATACATATGTAAATTATGTATTGAAGAATACCAAACTAAATTCTATAATCTAATTTATATCAAAAATCATCTCTCTAATTATACAAGATGGATCCTGTATCTAGTTCAAATTCCTTAAACTCCGACAGCTATTCCGATATAGATATTATCCTGAACTCCGAAGATAGTGTAACCGGAATGGATCAACCAATCAGCCATCACCTATTCTGGATGAATTGGAGATGGGTTCGTAGCCTACTTAATCATTGGGGACAAGAAAAAGGTGATCCCTTCCATCCACCACATTGCCCTCTTGGCGAAGAACCTGAAGCACTTACCGGCGAACCTGTTCGTAATACCATTTTCTCTCTCATCTCAAGAATATCTCGTCAAGATTATATACTCTCTCAAATTCTGGATCTTATTCATCTGCTCGTCCGAACCGTCAATCATCCCGGTGTAGTAGAAGAAGTCAACGAGCTTCGCGCTCGGGTAGTGGCTTTGGAGAATATGGTGCAAAGGTTACAAGCACCAGCAAAATCACCGGCATTAACAGTAC
This sequence comes from Rutidosis leptorrhynchoides, assembly GCF_046630445.1. Lineage (NCBI taxonomy): Eukaryota > Viridiplantae > Streptophyta > Magnoliopsida > Asterales > Asteraceae > Rutidosis > Rutidosis leptorrhynchoides. The sequence continues at coordinate 23,594,272 of NC_092341.1, read as the reverse complement.
CACCGACAGCAACACCAACAGTACCATTACCATCACCAACAACATCCGCACCGCAAGCCTCAACATCACAATATGTACCTTGAACATCAACGTCATACGCACCATAGATACCAAGGAGTACCAACAACAATAACCGATGAAGTATTGATTCATAACTTTATTGGAGAAATATTCTGCGGCGATTATGTAATCTCTAAAGTCTTAGAGATAATCTGTTCTATCCGTAACCGTAAATCAGATGAGTGGACCGAAATGATAGAAGGAAGAGTAGAAACCCTGAACGAAATGGTGCACGATTTACAAGTTAGACTTGTTTTACCAGCAGCATCAACAGTACCGTCAGTATCACCAACACCGGAAAAACCTGTAGCACTACAAGTTCCGCCAATTTCATAATCACCAACATCATCACAAATCAACAACGAGTATATTGTATCAACGAGTTATGAAGTATTAACTCATTTATCCTGAAGAAAATATATGTATATTTTAAATATATATATGTGAAATTTGAAATCAAAATAAATCTTTTCGTACTAAGCTATTACATGTAAATCATAACTAGTAGGGACTACTCGGTTAGTTCATGTTACTAATATGCTATACATCATTCATTAATGACTTAACAATCGTTAACTATAATCTCTGCTTCGACTTAATAGGTTCCATTTCATAATAAATCAAGTGTATTATTCAAATACATGTTTGATTTTACACTTTCATTTTCGATGTACTTAAAACTTTCCAGAAAACATCATTCATACCTTGCGAAGTTAGCAAGAATTCCATAAGCACCAACATGATTCACTAAGGAAATATCAATAAAACTGAATAACGAAGTATTGATTATATTAGTGAAATACTCTGTGAAAATTATGTAATCTCTGATGTTTTAGAGATTATTCATTTATAATCCAGCCGAAAATCAAATGAGCTTAATATGATATTAACTCATTAAATCTGTATTACATCTGAAGAAAATATACATATATATATATATTTTCATAAAGACCATAATAAAATTTTCTGGTACAAAATATTACTTGTGAAACTTTTAACGGGTAGGTAATACCCGAAAGATATATAAATTCACAATTAATTTGTTACATTCTTCGATTCTGATTCAGCAAATCATCAACTATACTCACTACTTTCACAACAATATACATTCATTCCTAGAAATCAAAACAACCATTCGCATCCAAATTTGATTACATATTCTGATTTTGAAAAATCAGAATCCAAGTTAAGATTTAACAGAAAATATCACTCTTAGATTCCTATATCTTTTAAAGCTATACTTTGACTTCTAAACTGTGTTAGAACATCACTTCTATTCATAAAACCCAGAAAAATATTCGTATCATTCAAGACTATAAAACATCATATGTATATTGACAATTACAATCTTCATTCAAACCCTTCGAACTCTTGGAAACACCTCATATTGATAACCGACAATTCGGTTATGATAACTTTGAATGCTGATGAAGCAGCAAAATGTAAATGGTCTTAATGGCCAAAAGTTTGATCATAAAGAGTGGTGTGTTGAAAAAGCTCTAAAAAAGAGAAGATTTGGTACTGAAAAACGGATTAAACAAACCATGAAGGAGACTGTGGACAAATCACAAAGACTAAACCTGCCTTCAAAGAATCCAAATGATTCAGTATCTGCTGAAGTCATTAACGAATACCTTGCTTCTGACTCTAAATCTTTACGAACAAATCTTCTTTATTGTCCTTTGATATTAGAAATTCTAAGATATCACCATATCTTTCATTATAAATATTCTCGATATTTCTGAAGATATTTTCATAACTATTCTTATCTGAAATCATTTATCTCTTCGTGATATCTGCGTTACATCATAAAGGAAACTATTTTAGTTTCTAAATTCTGAAAAATTCGAATTTAAAACATGAATGTTTTGAAGTAGTGTTGGGAACTGAAGCATGAGTTAGTATAATATAATGACACTTGATCAACGTGATTATATTACAGTAAGTCATGCTGAGTTTCTAATGGAACGTGATAAAGGTTCACATATCATACCCTCATCATGAACCATGTTACATAACTCTTTCATTCTATTTAACCTCTAAACTATCAAGAAAATATTTTCTTAATGATTCGATTTTTTTTCTTGAGATATTCTGGTAATTTGACAAATCAAGATCGTGCCATTACAATTTCTTTCTTAGAACATTAGCTATGTTCATTCCGAAATGTATAGCTACAAATTCTGGACCATTATTCGCTTGACTTAAGGTTGGGAAGAGAAAATGAAAGCATGAATCTCCGAAATATAATGGAAAATATAAAGCCCGATAACAACACCAAAATTACAAACCGTGTATATCAATGCGTATAGCAATATAAAGACACGGGAGAATGAAAAACACTATAACCCCAAGGTAATAGTAGAAGAAAATAGCTTCCTCTGGTGGCAGATGAAAAAGAAGAATGAAGGATACGATAGCCAGAAAATATCAAGAATTAGAACTGGATTAAGCATTTTCACAATCTATTAGGAAGTATGAAATAAGGAAGAAGATTATAGGAGTGGAGAAAATAAATGAAACGGAAAAGGTCAATTTATAGCAAAATATCAGATATAGCAATCAAGGCAGATTACGCATTTAATCAAAGAAAATCATAATTTCCGCAATTACCGAAGAATCAAATCTTATTCAGATTATGAAAATTTTCTATTCCTTAAATTCTGAAAATCAATCGTGACTACATCAAAAGATATGACGAATCTATATTTATTCATTTCACTCTTTTGTGATAACTTCACTCGTACTCTTCACAAAATCGAATTGTTTTATCTATATTACTCAATGATGATAAAACTCTAATTTTCAACTCGTATGAGTCATGAAAACATACTTATTGTCATCCATGACCATCCCAACCAAATTTCGGGACGAAATTTCTTTAACGGGTAGGTACTGTGACAACCCGAAAATTTTTGACCAAATTTAAACTTTATCTTTAAATAATTTAATGTTTTTGAAACGATAGGCAAAGTCTGTAATGTTGAGTCACGAAAGTTTTGGAACTATATTCATGTAATCAATTATTCTTTGACTGCTCTCGAAGATTCACGAATAATATATATATATATATATAACTTAATGTGCATATATATATATATATATATATATATATATATATATATATATATATATATATATATATATATATATATGATTTCAAGTTATTTAGTAAACGATAGTAACATTCGATTATTGATTCGATTGATATTTAGATAAGTTAACTAAAACGTTTAAGATGAACCAGTAAAACACTAATTTGCTACAGTATTTTTTGAATTGCTACAGTACCCGAAAAGCTACAGTGTTTTCGAAAATCACTATTTACTACAGTAAAAAAAAACTTTTCTACAGTGACTTTGCTACAGTAACCACTATTTCAAAATGAAAATGTATATATGTATATGTATATACTACGAGATGATGATTTATAGAAGCAAATAACCAAAACACTTAATTAATTAAAGCTACACTTCGAGTGACATAGTTTATCAATGATTAAGTTTAATTTTTGATAAAGGTACACGTCGCGTAACGAAAAGTGCTAGTTTTCTAAGCGTACGAAAATGCGTTCGAGAAACCGAAACCGGGACATAAGTCGAGTGACAACGTACGAGTCATCGGAACGAAAATTACAAGTCAACTATGCACGTGAATTTAATATAATATATAATTAATTATATAAATTAAATATATTATATATAATTAAATAATATGTCGACAAGAATAAAAATAAACGATTGTGAGCTGTAATTCAATCTCATGCGATCGCATGAGATTAACATATAAACTCCATGTGATCGCATGGAGTGTGATTTCAGGAGATGTCTATAAATTGAATTTGTTTCACTGGCTCGACACACACACTTACGTCTATATTACTCCCTCTGTTATTCATATTATTATTATTATTATTATTATTATTATTATTATTATTATTATTATTATTATTATTATTATTATTATTATTATTATTATTATTATTATTATTAAGATTAATATTATTATTATTAAGATTAATATTATTATTAATTTTATGGTTAGGAGTATTATTATTAGTAGTATTATACATAAAATACTACGACGAGGTCATGAGCGAGTTATTTTCAAAACAAGCTTTTCGAACGGGTTTAAGCTAAGGAAATTATGGGTTATATCTATGGAGGTTATGGGTATTACTTGGGGGTTATGACCATGAGTCAAAGGTCAAACCTAGTGTTTATCATCTCCGTTGCGTCTACGTACCTTCCTGCAATACTGAATCTCAATATTGATACGTGAGCATTCATATCTTATCTTTTATATATTAATAGTGTATCCCTGACTAGTGCTCGAGTATATATGTTTATGCATGATAGTATGCATTAATTTTGTTGTTAGATAATTTATGATGAATCACGAATTTGATACATATATTACTGATAAAAGGTATATGATATGCATGTTTTTGGAAAGCTGGCGAAAAATCAATAACTTGTTCGTAAATAGAGTTAATCATTCTAACTTGACATTTAAAATCAACTAAAAACATGTTCTATATCTATATGATATGCTAACTTAATAATTTAATACCCGGAAACACGAAAAACACCGTAAAATCGGACATACGCCGTCGTAGTAACACCGCAGGCTGTTTTGGGTTTGATAATTAAAAACTATGATAAACTTTGATTTAAAAGTTGTTCTTCTGGAAAAATGATTTTTCTTATAAACATGAAACTATATCCAAAAATCATGGTTAAACTCAAAGTGGAAGTATGTTTTTTAAAATGGTCATCAAGACGTCGTTCTTTCGACTGAAATGACTACCTCTTATAAAAATGACTTGTAACTTATATTTCAGACTATAAACCTATACTTTTTCTGTTTAGATTCATAAAATAAAGTTCAATATGAAACCATAGCAATTTGATTCACTCAAAACGGATTTAAAACGAAGAAGTTATGGGTAAAAACAAGATTGGATATTTTTTTATTGTTGTAGCTACGGGAAATATTGTAACAACTCTATACAAATCATATCCTAGCTAACTTATATTGTATTATACATGTATTCTAATATATTTTATAATCTTGGGATACCATAGACACGTATGCAAATGTTTTGACATATCATATCGACCCGTGTATATATATTATTTGGAACAACCATAGACACTCTATATGCAGTAATGTTTGAGTTAGCTATACAGGGTTGAGGTTGATTCCAAAAATATATATATTTTGAGTTGTGATCTAGCCTGAGACATGTATACACTGGGTCGTGGATTGATTCAAGATAATATATATCGATTTATTTTTGTACATCTAATTGTGGACAACTAGTTGTAGGTTACTAACGAGGACAGCTGACTTAATAAACTTAAAACATTAAAACATATTAAAAATGTTGTAAATATATTTTGAACATACTTTGATATATATGTACATATTTGTTATAGGTTCGTGAATCGACCAGTGGCCAAGTCTTACTTTCCGACGAAGAAAAAATCTGTGAAAGTGAGTTATAGTCCCACTTTTAAAATCTAATATTTTGGGATGAGAATACATGCAGTTTTATAAATGTTTTATGAAATAGACACAAGTAAATAAAACTACATTATATGGGTGAATGATCGAAGCCGAATATGCCCCTTTTGCTTGGTAGCCTAAGAATTAGTAAACCGATCTACTAATTGACGCGAATCCTAAAGATAGATCTATTGGGCCTAACGAACCCCATCCAAAGTACCAGATGCTTTAGTACTTTGAATTCATTTTTATCTTGTCCGAAGGATTTCTTGGAATGATAGGGGATATTCTTATATGCATCTTGTTAATGTCGGTTACCAGGTGTTCACCATATGAATGATTTTTATCTCTATGTATGGGTTTTGATAACTCCATTTTCATACATATATTTTGGGCGTGATCTTGTTACATTTGCTAGTATTTTGAAGACTTTGATGGAGATATCGAGTTATTTGAGTTAAAATGAAGAAAAGTGTCAAGATATGGTTTGTTGGCTCATTATTGGTGATTTTATTGAGGTTATAGCCAAAATGAAGTTAGAGTTGAAGATAAACGTGCCTCGGGTGAAAAAAATCAGTTTCCATCGCTTCAGGATAAGGTTTATCGCGTTTTGGTCATCATGATATGTGATGAAGTGCATCAGAACATGACATGGAAAAAGGGGCCGTTCTGACCATTCTGTCGCGTATTAAGCAGCTTTGTCGCGTCCTGTTTATCGCGTAACACGATGAGATGTCGCGGATCGCGACATAGGTCGGTTTCTGCTGTTTTTCCAGCTTCTATAAATAGACGAATTTTTACCCCAATTTGGGTATGCAGTTTTTATTCCGAACTTTAGCCTACGGCAACTTTAGTTACGAATTTCTTTGTCTCTCTTCATTATTTTACAAGGGTTTAAGCTACAATATCATTCTTGGTTAGTTTAATTACTTTTATTAATTTGTTCTTCATTCAATTCAATGATTATGTTTAATTGTTCTTCTTATTTATTTGTTCTTTACTTTACCATGAGTAGCTAAATATTTAGTATTCGCTTAGATGCATGAACCTAGGTGATGGATTGCGATCTTTTGGTTAATAACAATTAATTAAAATTACACAAGTTTATGTCTAGCTAAGATCCACCGTTAATAAAGCTTATTGATTGTTAGATCACGGAAGTTATTGATTAACTAAAGACAGTTAAATTGATTAATAGCTTTTACTAGATTATTGAACATGAATAATTTAGGAATACGTGAGATTTTATGAGGGACACCGATAATAAAATTAATCGTATAGTGGTTGAGCTTGAAATTGGTTGCAATAATTGTGAGGTTGTAAGGGACACCAAACCAACCTAAGTTAGATTATAATCTTGAGTAATACCATTGTGAATTGGTTAGTAACTCTAGGTTAACGACAGTTATACTTAGGTTGCTAGTCTTAAACTGTAGGAATCGACAGATAAATACAGTGTCACGTCATCGTAATTGTTTAATTAACGGGTTTAAACGAGCAATCCTAGCCTAGGGAATTGTAGCTAAGTGGATACCTTTGTTTCTTATTGAGTTAAGTTTAATTTACTTTCACGTTTAATCAGTTTCACAACAAAACCCCCTTTTTAAATCTTAGAATAATTAATAGTTCAAGTTTTCAATTACCTGCTCTCTGTGGAACGAATTGGTCAAATACTTGTTTAATTACTACACGAACTGGTTTTAGTTGCCTGTATTGTGTGATAATCGATAGGTATTTAGCTAATAATTTAGAGTACGAAATTACACATCAACTTTTTGGCGCCGCTGCCGGGGAGCGGTGTAATTAGTGGGAATTTGGTTAAGCTTTTGATTATTCGATCCTTTTGTGAGAAGCAATTCTTGCAAAAGTTATTTTTTCTGTTTTATTACTTTTGTTTAGATTTACGCGCGGTTTTGTTGTGGTGTGATCGCAGGTTAGGTACAAATAACTCTGGAACCGTCTAGAGTTTACTACACACGCAGCAAAGCTAAAGAAGAACAGGAAATCGCCGAGGATTTCGCTGAGTTACCTTTTTATATTCCGGATTTTGAGTATATTAAGGAAGAAGTTAACATGGCTGAAGGAGCAGCAGGACAGACTATGGAAGCATTGATGAAAGCCACAAGGGCTGGTAACGGACACGCCATCAGGCAACCACCAGTCACTACAGATTTTGAAGTCAAGGGACAGATTCTTAATATGATAACTCATCAATGTCAGTTTAGGGGTACACCTAAAGAGGATGCATTTGAGCATCTTCGGAACTTTAAAAGCATTTGCAACTTGTTCAAGATTGCAAATATCACGTAGACAGTTATCTATTTGAGGGTTTTTCCTTGGTCTTTGAAAGATGACGCCAAGGATTGGTTAGACTCATTGCCTGAAGGTGAAATTGATAGTTGGGCTACAATGGAAGATAAGTTTCTGCAACGTTTCTTTCCAGCTGCAAAGGCCGCTCAACTGCAGAGCGAAATTAATCACTTTGTTCAGAAGCCACATGAGACACTTTATGATGCTTGGACACGATTCGGAAAAATGTTAAGTAATTGTCCTCAACACGGGTTGAACAACTTCAATAAGGTCCAAATTTTCTACAAAGGTGTTAATGTGCCAACAAGGAAAGAACTTGATATTGCTGCAGGTGGTTCTTTGATGAAAAAGACTCCAGATGACGCTTACAAAATCATCTCAGATACTGCCACGCATTCGTATGATTGGCATCAAGAATTATATGTTTCTCGCTCTTCTCATGTCGCTAGTACCGAAACTAGTGATGAGCTCCCATCGGTTAGAGCACAACTAGCAACTATTAAAAGATAAATGGAATCGATGACTAAAGAGATGCACGCTATGAAAGTGGGTTGTGAATTATGCCAAGGACTGCATCTTATCAAAGATTGTGATCAAGCATCAATGGAGGAACAGGCTAATTATCTGGGTTATGTTAAGAAAGGTGATTTTGCCCTTAATGAATTTCCGGGTGGGAGACAGTTTTTTCAATCAGGCGAATAACATGGGCGGTAACAATTATCAGAGTGGTAATCCGGTTTATCAGGGCAATCAAAAGGTATATCCGTATAAGCCGCCTGGGTTTAATAACAGAAATCAGCAAGCACCACCTAGGAATTTCCAGCAGCCTATGCCACCTGTTCAGAAGCCAGAGAATAAGATGCCTCCGTTGGAAGAATTGCTAAGGGGTTTTATCATGAAAACGGACGAGAGTATCACTGCTTTGAGGCAAGATGGGGAATCTACAAAACAGCAAGTTAGAAATCAGCAAGCTTCGATTCAGAACTTGGAACGGGATGTGGGGCGTATTGCTCAATCTTTATCGGAGAGACCGTCGGGTGCTCTCCCAGCTAATACGCAATCTAATCCCAACAACAATATGCTGCCTAGGAATGAACACGTGAATGCTATAACCACTCGAAGTGGTTTGGTTATTAACAAGGAGACTCCGAAATCTTCTCCTATTTTTTCTTCTAATGTTTTACAGGTACCTATTAATGAGGAGAAAAAGGAGGAAGAGCCCGAGTTAGAAAAGTCGTTTGACGAAGAGAAAAAAGAAGATGATCCGCCGGAGATCATAACTAAATCACCGCCGTTGAAGGAATACAAAGCACCAATTCCTTACCCGAAAGCGTTGAAAAAGGATAAGCTCCCTAGTCAATATCAGAAATTTGCAAACATGATTAAACAGATTAGCGTAAACATGCCACTCGCGGAAGTGCTCCAAGGGATGCCTAACTATGGGAAGTTTCTCAAAGATCTAATCTCCAAGAAAGGTAAGTACCATGAGGTATCCGCCGCATTCCTCCATAAGGAATGTTCGGCCATCTTGAAAAAGAGTAAGATGCCTCCAAAATTGGGCGACCCGGGTAGTTTTCTTATTCCTTGCGCTATGGGTAATTCGGATGTGTGCGATGCACTTGCCGATTTAGGTGCTAGTGTTAACCTTATGCCATATTCATTGTATCTTAAACTCGGCCTAGGAGACTTGAAACCTACAAGAATGGGGATTCGCTTAGCAAACCACTCTTTTGATACCCCCATTGGAATAGCCGAGGACATATTGGTGAAGGTTGAGTCACTTGTATTTCCAGTTGATTTCGTGATCTTAGAGATGAGAGAGGACACTAAGGTGCCCATTATTCTAGGTCAACCATTCCTTAACACCGCGGATGCTATCATCCACGTTCAAAAAGAACAACTTAGCTTAGGTGTTGGGAATGAGAGGGTGATTTGTCACATTAATAAAGCCATGAGACACCCTATTTCAACCGATGATGAATGTTTTGCTATTGATGTTATTGACGATTGTGTTGAGCATGATTTGCAAGGATTGGTAAGTGTAGACACGTCGGATGTAATCATGATGGGTGAAGTCAACGGTGACTTCGACCCGGAAGTTGAGTTGGAGGAGTTGCTAAAAGAAGATGAGCTTAAAGAATCGAAATCATTTGAAACTATCCGGTTGAAAAATGAATTCCGCATCAAAACATCTCTCGAAGAACCGCCCACCTTGGAGCTTAAGGAGCTTCCACCTCACATGGAATATGCTTATCTTCAAGGTACGTCCCAATTGCCGATTATTATTTCTTCGACGCTTACCGGCGACCAAAAGGGTCGGTTGGTTTCCGTTCTTAAATCCCACAAAAGGGCAATAGCTTGGAAAACCTCGGACATACCGGGCATCAATCCGGCCTTTTGTACTCATCGAATCCTCATGGAAGATGATTTTAAACTCGTGGTACAAAGGCAACGTCGTCTAAACCCGAACATGAAAGAGGTCATTAAAAAAGAGGTGGTTAAATTGCTCAATGCCGGGTTAATTTATCCCATCTCGGACAGCCCGTGGGTAAGCCCTGTTCAAGTTGTGCCCAAAAAGGGAGGCACGACTGTTGTTCTCAACGAGAAGGACGAACTTGTCCCTACTCGTACTGTCACGGTGAAATGTCCCGTTCTTATTGATTAAAAACGTTCCATATTAATTGATTTCGTTGCGAGGTTTTGACCTCTATATGAGACGTTTTTCAAAGACTGCATTCATTTTAAAACAAACCATAACCTTTATTTCATCAATAAAGGTTTAAAAAGCTTTACGTAGATTATCAAATAATGATAATCTAAAATATCCTGTTTACACACGACCATTACATAATGGTTTACAATACAAATATGTTACAACAAAATAAGTTTCTTGAATGTAGTTTTTACACAATATCATACAAGCATGGACTCTAAATCTCGTCCTTATTTAAGTATGCGACAGCGGAAGCTCTTAATAATCACCTGAGAATAAACATGCTTAAAACGTCAACAAAAATGTTGGTGAGTTATAGGTTTAACCTATATATATCAAATCATAATAATAGACCACAAGATTTCATATTTCAATACACATCCCATACATAGAGATAAAAATCATTCATATGGTGAACACCTGGTAACCGACATTAACAAGATGCATATATAAGAATATCCCCATCATTCCGGGCCACCCTTCGGATATGATATAAATTTCGAAGTACTAAAGCATCCGGTACTTTGGATGGGGTTTGTTAGGCCCAATAGATCTATCTTTAGGATTCGCGTCAATTAGGGTGTCTGTTCCCTAATTCTTAGATTACCAGACTTAATAAAAAGGGGCATATTCGATTTCGATAATTCAACCATAGAATGTAGTTTCACGTACTTGTGTCTATTTTGTAAATCATTTATAAAACCTGCATGTATTCTCATCCCAAAAATATTAGATTTTAAAAGTGGGACTATAACTCACTTTCACAGATTTTTACTTCGTCGGAAAGTAAGACTTGGCCACTGGTTGATTCACGAACCTATAACAATATATACATATATATCAAAGTATGTTCAAAATATATTTACAACACTTTTAATATATTTTGATGTTTTAAGTTTATTAAGTCAGCTGTCCTTGTTAGTAACCTACAACTAGTTGTCCACAGTTAGATGTAAAGAAATAAATCGATAAATATTATCTTGAATCAATCCATGACCCAGTGTATACGTATCTCAGTATTGATCACAACTCAAACTATATATATTTTGGAATCAACCTCAACCCTGTATAGCTAACTCCAACATTCACATATAGAGTGTTTATGGTTGTTCCGAAATATATATAGATGTGTCGACATGATAGGTCGAAACATTGTATACGTGTCTATGGTATCTCAAGATTACATAATATACAATACAAGTTGATTAAGTTATGGTTGGAATAGATTTGTTACCAATTTTCACGTAGCTAAAATGAGAAAAATTATCCAATCTTGTTTTACCCATAACTTTTTCATTTTAAATCCGTTTTGAGTGAATCAAATTGCTATGGTTTCATATTGAACTCTATTTTATGAATATAAACAGAAAAAGTATAGGTTTATAATCAGAAAAATAAGTTACAAGTCATTTTTGTAAAGGTAGTCATTTCAGTCGAAAGAACGACGTCTAGATGACCATTTTAGAAAACATACTTTCACTTTGAGTTTAACCATAATTTTTGGATATAGTTTCATGTTCATAATAAAAATCATTTTCTCAGAATAACAACTTTTAAATCAAAGTTTATCATAGTTTTTAATTAACTAACCCAAAACAGCCCGCGGTGTTACTACGACGGCGTAAATCCGGTTTTACGGTGTTTTTCGTGTCTCCAGGTTTTAAATCATTAAGTTAGCATATCATATAGATATAGAACATGTGTTTAGTTGATTTTAAAAGTCAAGTTAGAAGGATTAACTTTTGTTTGCGAACAAGTTTAGAATTAACTAAACTATGTTCTAGTGATTACAAGTTTAAACCTTCGAATAAGATAGCTTTATATGTATGAATCGAATGATGTTATGAACATCATTACTACCTTAAGTTCCTTGGATAAACCTACTATAAAAGAGAAAAATGGATCTAGCTTCAACTGATCCTTGGATGGCTCGAAGTTCTTGAAGCAGAATCATGACACGAAAACAAGTTCAAGTAAGATCATCACTTGAAATAAGATTGTTATAGTTATAGAAATTGAACCAAAGTTTGAATATGATTATTACCTTGTATTAGAATGATAACCTACTATAAGAAACAAAGATTTCTTGAGGTTGGATGATCACCTTACAAGATTGGAAGTGAGCTAGCAAACTTGAAAGTATTCTTGATTTTATGTAACTAGAACTTGTAGAATATATGAAGAACACTTAGAACTTGAAGATAGAACTTGAGAGAGATCAATTAGATGAAGAAAATTGAAGAATGAAAGTGTTTGTAGGGGTTTTTGGTCATTGGTGTATGGATTAGATATAAAGGATATGTAATTTTGTTTTCATGTAAATAAGTCATGAATGATTACTCTTATTTTTGTAATTTTATGAGATATTTCATGCTAGTTGCCAAATTATGGTTCCCACATGTGTTAGGTGACTCACATGGGCTGCTAAGAGCTGATCATTGGAGTGTATACACCAATAGTACATACATCTAAAAGCTGTGTATTGTACGAGTGCGAATACGGGTGCATACGAGTAGAATTGTTGATGAAACTGAACGAGGATGTAATTGTAATCATTTTTGTTAAGTAGAAGTATTTTGATAAGTGTATTGAAGTCTTTCAAAAGTGTATAAATACATATTAAAACACTACATGTATATACATTTTAACTGAGTCGTTAAGTCATCGTTAGTCGTTACATGTAAGTGTTGTTTTGAAACCTTTAGGTTAACGATCTTGTTAAATGTTGTTAACCCAATGTTTATAATATCAAATGAGATTTTAAATTATTATATTATCATGATATTATCATGTATGAATATCTCTTAATATGATATATATACATTAAATGTCTTTACAACGATAATCGTTACATATATGTCTCGTTTAAAAATCATTAAGTTAGTAGTCTTGTTTTTACATATGTAGTTCATTGTTAATATACTTAATGATATGTTTACTTATCATAGTATCATGTTAATCATGTTAACTATATATATTTCCATATATATGTCATCATATAGTTTTTACAAGTTTTAACGTTGGTGAATCACCGGTCAACTTGGGTGGTCAATTGTCTATATGAAATATATTTCAATTAATCAAGTCTTAACAAGTTTGATTGCTTAACATGTTGGAAACATTTAATCATGTAAATATCAATCTCAACTAATATATATAAACATGGAAAAGTTCGGGTCACTACAGTACCTACCCGTTAAATAAATTTCGTCCCGAAATTTTAAGCTGTTGAAGGTGTTGACGAATCTTCTGGAAATAGATGCGGGTATTTCTTCTTCATCTGATCTTCATGCTCCCAGGTAAACTCGGGTCCTCTACGAGCATTCCATCGAACCTTAACAATTGGTACCTTGTTTTGCTTAAGTCTTTTAACCTCACGATCCATTATTTCGACGGGTTCTTCGATAAATTGAAGTTTTTCGTTGATTTGGATTTCATCTAATGGAATAGTGAGATCTTCTTTAGCAAAACATTTCTTCAAATTCGAGACGTGGAAAGTGTTATGTACAGCCGCGAGTTGTTGAGGTAACTCAAGTCGGTAAGCTACTGGTCCGACACGATCAATAATCTTGAATGGTCCAATATACCTTGGATTTAATTTCCCTCGTTTACCAAATCGAACAACGCCTTTCCAAGGTGCAACTTTAAGCATGACCATCTCTCCAATTTCAAATTCTATATCTTTTCTTTTAATGTCAGCGTAGCTCTTTTGTCGACTTTGGGCGGTTTTCAACCGTTGTTGAATTTGGATGATCTTCTTGGTAGTTTCTTGTATAATCTCCGGACCCGTAATCTGTCTATCCCCCACTTCAATCCAACAAATCGGAGACCTGCACTTTCTACCATAAAGTGCTTCAAACGGCGCCATCTCAATGCTTGAATGGTAGCTGTTGTTGTCGGAAAATTCTGCTAATGGTAGATGTCGATCCCAACTGTTTCCGAAATCAATAACACATGCTCGTAGCATGTCTTCAAGCGTTTGTATCGTCCTTTCACTCTGCCCATCAGTTTGTGGATGATAGGCAGTACTCATGTCTAGACGAGTTCCTAATGCTTGCTGTAATGTCTGCCAGAATCTTGAAATAAATCTGCCATCCCTATCAGAGATAATAGAGATTGGTATTCCATGTCTGGAGACGACTTCCTTCAAATACAGTCGTGCTAACTTCTCCATCTTGTCATCTTCTCTTATTGGCAGGAAGTGTGCTGATTTAGTGAGACGATCAACTATTACCCAAATAGTATCAAAACCACTTGCAGTCCTTGGCAATTTAGTGATGAAATCCATGGTAATGTTTTCCCATCTCCATTCCGGGATTTCGGGTTGTTGAAGTAGACCTGATGGTTTCTGATGCTCAGCTTTGACCTTTGAACACGTCAAACATTCTCCTACGTATTTAGCAACATCGGCTTTCATACCCGGCCACCAAAAATGTTTCTTGAGATCCTTGTACATCTTCCCCGTTCCAGGATGTATTGAGTATCTGGTTTTATGAGCTTCTCTAAGTACCATTTCTCTCATATCTCCAAATTTTGGTACCCAAATCCTTTCAGCCCTATACCGGGTTCCGTCTTCCCGAATATTAAGATGCTTCTCCGATCCTTTGGGTATTTCATCCTTTAAATTTCCCTCTTTTAAAACTCCTTGTTGCGCCTCCTTTATTTGAGTAGTAAGGTTATTATGAATCATTATATTCATAGATTTTACTCGAATGGGTTCTCTGTCCTTCCTGCTCAAGGCATCGGCTACCACATTTGCCTTCCCCGGGTGGTAACGAATCTCAAAGACGTAATCATTCAACAATTCAATCCACCTACGCTGCCTCATATTCAGTTGTTTCTGATTAAATATGTGTTGAAGACTTTTGTGGTTAGTATATATAATACTTTTGACCCCATATAAGTAGTGCCTCCAAGTCTTTAATGCAAAAACAACCGCGCCTAATTCCAAATCATGCGTCGTATAATTTTGTTCGTGAATCTTCAATTGTCTAGATGCATAAGCAATCACCTTCGTTTGTTGCATTAATACACAACCGAGACCTTGCTTTGATGCGTCACAATAAATCACAAAATCATCATTCCCTTCAGGCAATGACAATATAGGTGCCGTAGTTAGCTTTTTCTTCAATAACTGAAACGCTTTCTCTTGTTCATCATTCCATTCAAATTTCTTCCCTTTATGCGTTAATGCAGTCAAGGGTTTTGCTATTCTGGAAAAGTCTTGGATGAACCTTCTGTAGTAACCAGCTAGTCCTAAAAACTGGAGTATGTGTTTCGGAGTTTTCGGGGTTTCCCACTTTTCAACAGTTTCTATCTTTGCCGGATCCACCTTAATACCTTCTTTGTTCACTATGTGACCGAGAAATTGAACTTCTTCCAACCAAAATGCACACTTTGAAAACTTAGCATACAATTCTTCCTTCCTCAATACTTCTAACACCTTTCTCAAATATTCACCGTGTTCTTGGTCATTCTTTGAGTAAATAAGTATGTCATCAATGAAAACAATGACAAACTTGTCAAGGTATGGTCCACACACTCGGTTCATAAGGTCCATGAACACAGCTGGTGCATTAGTTAAACCAAACGGCATGACCATAAACTCGTAATGACCGTAACGTGTTCTGAAAGAAGTCTTTGGAATATCATCTTCTTTCACCCGCATTTGATGATACCCGGAACGTAAGTCAATCTTTGAATAAACAGACGAGCCTTGTAGTTGATCAAATAAGTCGTCGATTCTCGGTAGTGGGTAGCGGTTCTTGATGGTAAGTTTGTTCAACTCTCGGTAGTTGATACACAACCTGAATGTACCATCTTTCTTCTTGACAAACAAAACAGGAGCTCCCCACGGTGATGTGCTTGGTCGAATGAAATCACGCTCTAAAAGTTCTTGTAATTGGCTTTGCGGTTCTTTCATCTCGCTGGGTGCGAGTCAGTAAGGAGCACGAGCTATTGGTGCAGCTCCTGGTACAAGATCTATTTGAAATTCAACGGATCGATGTGGGGGTAATCCCGGTAATTCTTTCGGAAATACATCGGGAAATTCTTTTGCAATGGGAACATCATTGATGCTCTTTTCTTCAGTTTGTACTTTCTCGACTTGTGCTAGAATAGCATAGCAACCTTTTCTTATTAGTTTTTGTGCCTTCAAATTACTAATAAGATGTAGCTTCGTGTTGCCCTTTTCTCCGTACACCATTAAGGGTTTTCCTTTTTCTCGTATAATGCAAATTGCATTTTTGTAACAAACGATCTCTGCTTTCACTTCTTTCAACCAGTCCATACCGATTATCACATCAAAACTCCCTAACTCTACTGGTATCAAATCAATCTTAAATGTTTCGCTAACCAGTTTAATTTCTCGATTCCGACATATATTATCTGCTGAAATTAATTTACCATTTGCTAATTCGAGTAAAAATTTACTATCCAAAGGCGTCAATGGACAACTTAATTTAGCACAAAAATCTCTACTCATATAGCTTCTATCCGCACCCGAATCAAATAAAACGTAAGCAGATTTATTGTCAATAAGAAACGTACCCGTAACAAGCTCCGGGTCTTCCTGTGCCTCTGTCGCATTAATATTGAAAACTCTTCCGCGGCCTTGTCCATTCGTGTTCTCCTGGTTCGGGCAATTTCTAATAATGTGGCCCGGTTTTCCACATTTATAACAAACTACATTGGCATAACTTGCTCCGACACTACTTGCTCCGTCATTACTCGTTCCGACACCATTTGTTCCTTTCGTTCTATTAACCCCTGGTCCGTAGACCTCACACTTCGCCGCGCTATGACCATTTCTTTTACACTTGTTGCAAAATTTGGTGCAGAACCCCGAGTGATACTTTTCACACCTTTGGCATAGCTGCTTCTGATTGTTGTTGCTGTTGCGGTTATTATTGTTATTGGGTTGATTGTTGTAGTTGCTGTTGTTGTTGTTGTTGTTGTTGGGCCGTTTGTTGTAGTTGCGATTGATGTTGCGATTGTTGGGATAATTGTTGCGATTATTGTTGTAATTGCTGTTGTTGCTGTATTGGTGATTCTTATCATCGTTTTCCTCCCACTTTCTTTTGACTTGCTTCACATTGGCCTCTTCAGCAGTCTGTTCTTTAATTCTTTCTTCAATCTGGTTCACTAGTTTGTGAGCCATTCTACATGCCTGTTGTATGGAGGCGGGCTCGTGTGAACTTATATCTTCTTGGATTCTTTCCGGTAATCCTTTCACAAACGCGTCGATCTTCTCTTCCTCATCTTCGAACGCTCCCGGACACAATAGGCACAATTCTGTGAATCGTCTTTCGTATGTGGTAATATCAAATACTTGGGTTCGTAACCCTCTAAGTTCTGTCTTGAGCTTATTGACCTCGGTTCTGGGACGGTACTTCTCGTTCATCAAGTGCTTGAATGCTGACCACGGTAGTGCGTACGCATCATCTTGTCCCACTTGCTCTAGATAGGTATTCCACCATGTTAACGCAGAACCTGTGAAGGTATGTGTAGCGTATTTCACTTTGTCCTCTTCAGTTCACTTACTTATGGCAAACACCGATTCTACCTTCTCGGTCCACCGTTTCAATCCGATCGGTCCTTCGGTTCCATCAAATTCCAAAGCTTTGCAGGCAGTGAATTCTTTGTAGGTGCATCCTACACGATTTCCTGTACTGCTAGATCCAATGTTATTGTTGGTATGTAGCGCAGCCTGTACTGCGGCTATGTTTGAAGCTAGAAAAGTACGGAATTCCTCTTCATTCATATTCACGGTGTGTCGAGTAGTCGGTGCCATTTCCTTCAAAATAGTCAAATGGAACAAGTTAATCATACAGAATATTAAGAGTAGTTAATAGTATTTCGTAGCATAATATGAACTCATTTATAAAAGCTTTTTCTTCATATTAGCGTTTTATAAGTTTAAATTCGGGTAGTACCTACCCGTTAAGTTCATACTTAGTAGCTAATATACAATTCAACTACTACAGTTCTATATGAAAAACTGATTATAATAATATTTCGCGTTCAAACTTTTATACAATATTTTACAAACTTACAATACCGCTTATTTTACATAAAGCATGAAATATAGCACACAATAACTTTGATACAAGATAGTTGTGAAGATAATTCTAGCTAGTACACAAGTCGTTCAGCAAAGGCAATAAAGACACGTAATTCATACGTCCAGAAACAAGTCATGCATTCTGGTTTTACTAGGACTACTGCCCATCCTTGGTCTTGTGGAACATAACCGTTATGGCCGTTGATAAGAAAGCGTGTTGTAACGTCGTCAAAGGGACGAGGGTTACGTAATGTCCAACAGTCCCGTAACAATCTAAAAACCTCATTTCTTACCCCAATTACCGACTCCGTCACTTGTGGGAACGTTTTGTTTAATAGCTGTAGCCCGATGTTCTTTTTCTCACTTTGGTGAGAAGCGAACATTACTAACCCGTAAGCATAGCATGCTTCTTTATGTTGCATGTTAGCCGCTTTTTCTAAATCATGAAGTCCTATATTCGGATACATTGAGTCAAAATAATTTCTTAACCCGTTGCGTAAAATAGCATTTGGGTTCCCCGCAATATATGCGTCAAAGTAAACACATCGTAACTTATGGGTTTCCCAATGTGATATCCCCCATCTTTCAAACGAAAGTCTCTTATAAACCAAGACATTCTTGGAACGTTCTTCGAATGTCTTACAAACTGATCTCGCCTTAAATAGTTGTGCCGAGGAATTCTGACCGACTCTAGACAAGATTTCATCAATCATGTCTCCGGGTAGGTCTCTTAAAATATTGGGTTGTCTATCCATTTTGTGTTTTTAAACTGTAAAATAGACAAGAGTTAGATTCATAAAAAAATACTTATTAATACAAGCACTTTTTACATATATCATAAAGCATAAACACACTATATTACATATATTACACCACACGAATACAACTATCTTATTCCGACTTGCTCGTTTCTTCTTCTTCGGTTTTGGTTCGTTTTGCCAAGTTTCTAGGGATATATGATGTTCCCCTAATACTAGCTGTCGTTTTCCACAACGGTTTAGAAAAACCTGGTGGTTTAGAGGTTCCCGGGTCATTGTTACAACTTAAGGACTTCGGGGGTTGACGATACATATAAAGTTCATCGGGGTTGGAATTAGATTTCTCTATTTTTATGCCCTTTCCCTTATTATTTTCTTTTGCCTTTTTAAATTCAGTTGGGGTAATTTCTATAACATCATCGGAATTCTCGTCGGAATCCGATTCATCGGAGAATTGGTAATCCTCCCAATATTTTGCTTCCTTGGCGGAAACACCATTGACCATAATTAACCTCGGTCGGTTGGTTAAGGATTTTCTTTTACTTAACCGTTTTATTATTTCCCCCACCGGTTCTATTTCTTCATCCGGTTCCGATTCTTCTTCCGGTTCCGATTCTTCTTCTGGTTCCGACTCTTCTTCCGGTTCCTCTTCGGGAACTTGTGAATCAGTCCACGAATCATTCCAATTTACATTTGACTCTTCATTATTATTAGGTGAGTCAATGGGACTTGTTCTAGAGGTAGACATCTATCACATAATATCAAACGCGTTAAGAGATTAATATATCACATAATATTCACATGTTAAAAATATATAGTTTCCAACAAAATTTGTTAAGCAATCATTTTTCAAGTAAACACGGTCGAAGTCCAGACTCACTAATGCATCCTAACAAACTCGATAAGATACACTAATGCAAAATTCTAGTTCTCTAATACCAATGCTCGGATACCAACTGAAATGTCCCGTTCTTATTGATTAAAAACATTCCATATTAATTGATTTCGTTGCGAGGTTTTGACCTCTATATGAGACGTTTTTCAAAGACTGCATTCATTTTAAAACAAACCATAACCTTTATTTCATCAATAAAGGTTTAAAAAGCTTTACGTAGATTATCAAATAATGATAATCTAAAATATCCTGTTTACACACGACCATTACATAATGGTTTACAATACAAATATGTTACAACAAAATAAGTTTCTTGAATGCAGTTTTTACACAATATCATACAAGCATGGACTCCAAATCTCGTCCTTATTTTAAGTATGCGACAGCGGAAGCTCTTAATAATCACCTGAGAATAAACATGCTTAAAACGTCAACAAAAATGTTGGTGAGTTATAGGTTTAACCTATATATATCAAATCATAATAATAGGCCACAAGATTTCATATTTCAATACACATCCCATACATAGAGATAAAAATCATTCATATGGTGAACACCTGGTAACCGACATTAACAAGATGCATATATAAGAATATCCCCATCATTCCGGGACACCCTTCGGATATGATATAAATTTCGAAGTACTAAAGCATCCGGTACTTTGGATGGGGTTTGTTAGGCCCAATAGATCTATCTTTAGGATTCGCGTCAATTAGGGTGTCTGTTCCCTAATTCTTAGATTACCAGACTTAATAAAAAGGGGCATATTCGATTTCGATAATTCAACCATAGAATGTAGTTTCACGTACTTGTGTCTATTTTGTAAATCATTTATAAAACCTGCATGTATTCTCATCCCAAAAATATTAGATTTTAAAAGTGGGACTATAACTCACTTTCACAGATTTTTACTTCGTCGGGAAGTAAGACTTGGCCACTGGTTGATTCACGAACCTATAACAATATATACATATATATCAAAGTATGTTCAAAATATATTTACAACACTTTTAATATATTTTGATGTTTTAAGTTTATTAAGTCAGTTGTCCTTGTTAGTAACCTACAACTAGTTGTCCACAGTTAGATGTACAGAAATAAATCGATAAATATTATCTTGAATCAATCCACGACCCAGTGTATACGTATCTCAGTATTGATCACAACTCAAACTATATATATTTTGGAATCAACCTCAACCCTGTATAGCTAACTCCAACATTCACATATAGAGTGTCTATGGTTGTTCCGAAATATATATAGATGTGTTTACATGATAGGTCGAAACATTGTATACGTGTCTATGGTATCTCAAGATTACATAATATACAATACAAGTTGATTAAGTTATGGTTGGAATAGATTTGTTACCAATTTTCAAGTAGCTAAAATGAGAAAAATTATCCAATCTTGTTTTACCCATAACTTTTTCATTTTAAATCCGTTTTGAGTGAATCAAATTGCTATGGTTTCATATTGAACTCTATTTTATGAATCTAAACAGAAAAATTATAGGTTTATAATCGGAAAAATAAGTTACAAGTCGTTTTTGTAAAGGTAGTCATTTCAGTCGAAAGAACGACGTCTAGATGACCATTTTAGAAAACATACTTCCACTTTGAGTTTAACCATAATTTTTGGAAATAGTTTCATGTTCATAATAAAAATCATTTTCTCAGAATGACAACTTTTAAATCAAAGTTTATCATAGTTTTTAATTAACTAACCCAAAACAGCCCGCAGTGTTACTACGACGGCGTAAATCCGGTTTTACGGTGTTTTTCGTGTCTCCAGGTTTTAAATCATTAAGTTAGCATATCATATAGATATAGAACATGTGTTTAGTTGATTTTAAAAGTCAAGTTAGAAGGATTAACTTTTGTTTGCGAACAAGTTTAGAATTAACTAAACTATGTTCTAGTGATTACAAGTTTAAACCTTCGAATAAGATAGCTTTATATGTATGAATCGAATGATGTTATGAACATCATTACTACCTTAAGTTCCTTGGATAAACCTACTGGAAAAGAGAAAAATGGATCTAGCTTCAACGGATCCTTGGATGGCTCGAAGTTCTTGAAGCAGAATCATGACACGAAAACAAGTTCAAGTAAGATCATCACTTGAAATAAGATTGTTATAGTTATAGAAATTGAACCAAAGTTTGAATATGATTATTACCTTGTATTAGAATGATAACCTACTGTAAGAAACAAAGATTTCTTGAGGTTGGATGATCACCTTACAAGATTGGAAGTGAGCTAGCAAACTTGAAAGTATTCTTGATTTTATGTAACTAGAACTTGTAGAATATATGAAGAACACTTAGAACTTGAAGATAGAACTTGAGAGAGATCAATTAGATGAAGAAAATTGAAGAATGAAAGTGTTTGTAGGTGTTTTTGGTCGTTGGTATATGGATTAGATATAAAGGATATGTAATTTTGTTTTCATGTAAATAAGTCATGAATGATTACTCTTATTTTTGTAATTTTATGAGATATTTCATGCTAGTTGCCAAATGATGGTTCCCACATGTGTTAGGTGACTCACATGGGCTGCTAAGAGCTGATCATTGGAGTGTATATACCAATAGTACATACATCTAAAAGCTGTGTATTGTACGAGTACGAATACAGGTGCATACGAGTAGAATTGTTGATGAAACTGAACGAGGATGTAATTGTAAGCATTTTTGTTAAGTAGAAGTATTTTGATAAGTGTATTGAAGTCTTTCAAAAGTGTATAAATACATATTAAAACACTACATGTATATACATTTTAACTGAGTCGTTAAGTCATCGTTAGTCGTTACATGTAAGTGTTGTTTTGAAACCTTTAGGTTAACGATCTTGTTAAATGTTGTTAACCCAATGTTTATAATATCAAATGAGATTTTAAATTATTATATTATCATGATATTATCATGTCTGAATATCTCTTAATATGATATATATACATTAAATGTCTTTACAACGATAATCGTTACATATATGTCTCGTTTAAAAATCATTAAGTTAGTAGTCTTGTTTTTACATATGTAGTTCATTGTTAATATACTTAATGATATGTTTACTTATCATAGTATCATGTTAACTATATATATATCCATATATATGTCATCATATAGTTTTTACAAATTTTAACGTTCGTGAATCACCGGTCAACTTGGGTGGTCAATTGTCTATATGAAACATATTTCAATTAATCAAGTCTTAACAAGTTTGATTGCTTAACATATTGGAAACATTTAATCATGTAAATATCAATCTCAATTAATATATATAAACATGGAAAAGTTCGGGTCACTACACACGGGATGGAGAGTTTGTATCGATTATCGTCGTTTGAACGACGCCACTAGGAAGGACCACTTCCCGCTTCCATTTATTGATCAAATGCTTGAGCGTTTAGCGGGAAGGGAGTTCTATTGTTTCCTAGATGGATTTTCAGGCTACTTCCAAATCCCCATTGATCCGAAGGACCAAGATAAAACCACATTTACTTGTCCTTTCGGTACCTTTGCTTATCGGTGAATGCCATTCGGGCTATGCAATGCCCCGAGCACCTTCCAAAGGTGTATGGTCGCCATCTTTCATGACATGATCGAAGTCTTCATGGAAGTTTTCATGGACGATTTTTCTGTCTTTGGAGACTCTTTCGATTCGTGTCTTGTTAATCTTGAAAAAGTGCTCAAAAGGTGCGAGGAATCAAACCTTGTTCTTAACTAGGAAAAATGCCACTTCATGGTGAGGGAAGGCATTGTCTTAGGGCACAAAATCTCTCGTGCAGGTATTGAGGTTGATAAGGCCAAAATTGATGTTATTTCAGGCCTTCCCAAACCTACAAATGTTAAAGCCATTCGTAGTTTTCTCGGTCATGCGGGATTCTATAGACGGTTCATTAAGGACTTCTCTAAGATTGCCCGACCAATGACTAAACTCCTTGAGAAGGACGTTCCTTTCGACTTTAATATCGAATGCGAGAACGCTTTCAACTTCTTAAAAGAGAAGCTCACACACGCTCCTATCATGGTATCCCCCTATTGGTCTCAACCTTTCGAGCTTATGTGTGATGCTAGTGATTTCGCGCTAGGCGCAGTTTTAGGTCAACGCCACGTTAATCACTTTAAACCTATTTATTACGCGAGTAAGACACTTACGGGGGCTCAATTAAATTATACCACCACGGAAAAGGAGCTCCTTGCGGTCGTCTTTGCGTTTGATAAATTTAGGTCATATTTGGTGTTGTCTAAAACGGTCGTTTACACCGATAATTCGGCCCTTAAGTACTTGTTCTCTAAACAAGATGCTAAGCCTATACTCATTCGTTGGATTCTTCTTCTCCAAGAATTTGACATTGAGATCAAGGATAAAAAGGGTGCCAAAAATTTAGCCGCGGATCATTTATCTCGTCTTGAAAATCCACACTTAAAGGAACTCAATGAATCGGACATTCATGATACATTCCCCGATGAGTCCCTTATGGGTATCGAAATTGAATCCGAAACTCCTTGGTTCGCCGATATTGCTAATTATCTAGCCGCGGGTATTCTTTCCAAAGGTTTAACTTACCAACAAAAGAGGAAATTCTTTGCGGATATTAAGTTTTACTTTTGGGATGCCCCATATCTTTTTCGAATTGGGGTGGATCAAGTGATTCGTCGTTGTGTTTATGGGAAGGAAGCTCAACAAATTCTAGAGCATTGTCACCAAGGACCCACGGGTGGGCATCTTGGAGCTAATTATACGGCTAAGAAAATCTTCGATTCGGGATTCTATTGGCCTACCATTTTCAAAGATGCTAGTGCCTTTATCAAAACTTGTGACGCTTGCCAAAGGGCGGGAAACATCTCCAAAAGAGATGTGATGCCTCAAATGAGTATTCAAGTTTGTGAGATATTTGACATTTGGGGGATAGACTTTATGGGACCTTTTCCCGCATCCAACAAATGCAAATACATCCTTGTGGCAGTTGACTACGTGTCAAAGTGGGCCGAGGCTAAAGCTTTGCCTACTAATGACACAAGAGTCGTCGTTGACTTCCTTAAAAATCTCTTTTCGCGTTTCGGGCTTCCAAAAGCCTTGATTAGTGATCGCGGTACGCACTTTGCAAATCAACTACTCGAGAAGGTGCTTAAGAGGTATGGAGTAACCCACCATTTCTCCACGGCTTACCACCCTCAAACGAGTGGCCAAGTTGAGAATACTAACCGCGCACTAAAACGCATTCATGAAAGAACGGTGAAAAACAATCCTAAGATTTGGAACCGGAAGTTGAATGACGCGCTATGGGCATTTCGAACTGCGTATAAAACGCCCATTGGTACTAAACCATTCCATCTCATTTATGGAAAAGCGTGTCATTTGCCGGTTGAAGTAGAGCATAAGGCGTATTGGGCACTTAAACAGTGTAATACGGACCTTAAGGAAGCGGGAGAACATCGGTTTTTGCAAATTCATGAACTTGAGGAATTGCGAAACCATGCTTATGAGAATTCGCGCATTTATAAGGAGAAAACAAAGTTATGGCATGATGCGCGTTTGAAGATGAGAAAAGAATTTGAACCGGGCGATAAAGTTTTGTTATTTCAATCTAAGTTTAAATTCTCCGCCGGAAAGCTTAGGTCACGATGGTCCAGTCCATTCGTGGTGAAGAAAGCTTTTCCGGCCGGGCACGTGGAATTGTTAGATAACGAGGGTAGAAGCTTTAAGGTGAATGGTCATCGGTTAAAATTGTATCACGAGGTATTCGATAACACCGAGAGGGAGGACCTCACCCTCTACCCGAAAGACGCATGATGCGTGGCCATGAGTCGAGAAAACGACTCGTTAAAAAATCAATTCGTGTAGAGTTTTGTTTTTTTTTTGTTTTTTTTCTTTATTAGGTAATTTTTGTGTACTTGGTAAACTGTAAAAAATCCAAAAACAATAAAAAATCTGGAAAAAAAAAAGTTACCAAAACTCGACAAACACCACCAAAACGCGACAGATTGATCAGTCCGGACCCGAGAGGTTGTCGCGTTTGGGGCTAAGTTATCGCGTTTGAATCCAGAGTGTCGCGTAACGCGACAACCTGTCGCGAAATGCGACACGTTCCAGCAGTCGGATTAAATACGCTTTTTCCAGCCTCTTTCATCACCACCACTTAATTCTCTTTATCTCTCTCGAATTTTCTGCTCTCAATTGGCCATAACCCATCAATTAAATCTTCGATTTACTCACGAATCTTCATTTAATCAACACTAACATCATGGCTAGGGTATGATTTAACCTCTTCTTGCTTGTTTTTCTTTCTTTTTCATGATTAATTTCGAATTTAACTAGGGTTTTTGTGAAAAAAAAGTGTAGGGGTGTGTTTATGTGTTATTGCTCGATTTTTATTGGAAATTATGCATGCTTAACATGTTATTGCTTCGATTTTCATGCCCATTGTTCTATAATTTCATTCTTTGATTTCTAGGGTTCTTAGGTATGATTAATTGGGGGTTTTGGTTTTGTGAGTTAAATTGATGTGTTTTGAATGTTGTATGATTGTTAGCTGAGTATGATTACCATGAATTCATGTTTAAATTGTCTAGACTTTGATTTTGAATTCTAGGGTTCATGTGTAATTGGGGATTGTGACTTGATTGACTAGGTTTGACTCTGTTGACTTTTGGGATTGTGTTTATCAAGTGTTGATGATGTGTATGATATGACTATATGCTTTGCTTGTTGATTTATTTGGTTATAGTTACATATCTTGTTGAGAGGATGAAGTTATTGCATTGATGTATGTTGACTTGCTTTGACGTCCATGTTTTGAAATTGCTTACATGGTTTTGTGCTTATGAAAGTTGAGAAATTGGTTCTAACTGCATGATAGTTGTTGGAGTCTTATATGATTTATGCTTTTGGAATGTTTTTAAGTGACCATTGACATTGTGTGCCTTAGGTATATGTTTGAAAGAATGCAGGTTATCGCTAACGCTAACATGTCCTTTGGGATATATCTTTTTGTTTGTCATTGTATGTGTTTTTCAGACAGGAGGACGTGGTAATGCTAGGGGTGCTTCAAGTTCCGGTACTGCAGCCGGTGCAGCTGAGGAGGTTCAACCGCAACCTCCAATTCCTCAAACTGAGTTACATGTGAATTTAAGGTTTAATGGTCGATCGGAGGTTATTAAGCAAAGAAAGGCGGATGTTCAAGAATTGATTCGGAAAGAATTTGAACCACATCGGGTGGTTGATTGTAATGTTTTGCAAAGGGGAGGTTTACATGCTATGGTTATGGAGTATTTGCAGTTGGAATGGCGCAGTAATGTGTATAATGATTGGGTTGCTTTCTTTGGGATTCATGAAGTAGTTTACCGGGAGTTGGTTATTGAATTTTACGCTACATACGTGATGAACCTTCACCCTGAAAACGTTAATGATCCAACGTTTATGACTTTTCGTTTGGGTGGGGTTAACCGCTCTATGTCATTATTTAAGTTGGCTACTTGTTTGGGAATTTATACCGATGAAGAATGCACACGAGTTAGTTTTCGAGATTATCTTTGGAGTGCTGAAAGGGTAATTGATATGATTGATCCTCGTGAATTTGATGCAGCTAGAATTTGGGGGGATATTGCTTCTGATTCTGAATGGAGCCCGAGTAACTGTCCTTGTGTTCACATCATGGATCTCGCTCTTCGTGCAATTCAACGAATGGTTGCGCATACTATTACACATCGAAGAAGTGGGAATGAGAAGCTCTCTTTACCGGAACTTTGGTATGTGAACCAATTCCGAACCAAAACACCTACTTCGGTTGCTTATGGAGTGGCTTATTTTCTTAAACATCAGGGTAGTGGACTTCGTTCTGCGGGAAGTCCGATTCGAGGTGGTCATTTTATCACGAGGATTGCATCGGTTTTTGAGATTGATAGATCGAATATGGAGCGAATTATTACTGAGGCGGTTGTGTTAGGAGAAAATGTTTTTCGAGGAGCAAGAGTAATATCTATTGAGCATGGTCAGGTTATTCCATATAGAGTTCGTCGTCGTCATCCCCGAGATGCGCAGGGGGCACAGGGGGAGGATGAAGAGATGGCCGAGGGTGGTCAAGATGCGGGTCAAGGTGTCGGGGGTCAACGTTTTACAAACCAGGATTTAATGGAACAGATGCGTAATATGCAGCTTTATAATGAGGAAACGCGAGCACGCTCAGAAAGTCAGATTGCATATGGCATTAGTGAGGTTACATATCATCACGATTGGCATCGACACAACATGGAGCTTGTTTCTCCTAATACCATCTTTACTCCTTATGGCACTCGTATTCCATGGACTCCGGAGTCGACAGGTCCTTATCGGGTGTATGATCGCACAGCAGCTCAGGAAGTTTGGGAGGATATGGTCCGACGAAGAGGAGCAGGTTCTAGTTCTCAGTATGATAAAGGTAACCGGG
Organism: Rutidosis leptorrhynchoides; assembly: GCF_046630445.1. Classification (NCBI taxonomy): domain Eukaryota; kingdom Viridiplantae; phylum Streptophyta; class Magnoliopsida; order Asterales; family Asteraceae; genus Rutidosis; species Rutidosis leptorrhynchoides. Next base: position 23,565,530 of record NC_092341.1, on the reverse strand, counting down.
GAGGTCAGTCAGGTGGTGGAGGTCCTTATGGTGGGCAGTATGATGGCTCTTATGGAGGGTATAACCCTTGTGATTGGATGCGGTGGTGATCGTGTGGTGACAAGAAAAACAAAACTTTTTAATTTCGTTTATTAGTTTTTATTTTGGATTACTGTAATCTTAATTAGGATGATGGTAGTTGTTAGTCGTTAAACTTAATACTTAGGATTTTTAATGGGGCGTTTCGGTACCGTGGTGGTACCACCCCATTAATTGTGGTTGTGGTATGTATGCTTTCGTTTCAGGTTCCACGGTGGTTATGCTTTAATTTTTCAAAGTCTGGCATTAAGTTCAGCACCTTACTTGATTATGATGTTTTGGTGATCGAGTGGATGCCGATGTTCTTATGCTGGCAGTAAGTTCAGCGCCATCGTGCACCGTCTTTCCGCGATCTACGGATCTAAAAATCCGGGTTTTTCTTTTCCCTTTTTCACTATTTTGTCCTCTCGAATTTATTTTTGATTTTCTGATTTCATGTAAATGAGGGCATTACATGATCTTAAGTGTGGGGGGGAGATAAATTCTCGCGGATTTTTTGAAATTTTTGCATGTTTTAATTGCCTAGTGGTCAAATTTTTTAGAATTTTTAAACTTTTTAAGGTTATGATTGAGATGTTTACCCATGAGAGCACCCGTAGTGATTAGGGATTGACTTGGAATTTTGGTTTTGGCCGGTGAGGTTTATTAGTTTTAAGCAAATTGTTAGTGGTTTGTTAATTATGAATGGACCCTTTTTGACCATGACTTAGGAATTTTGAGTATATAAGTGCTTGAGGAAAGACAATTGATGAAAGGTGAACGTTGAAAAGGGATAAATGTTGGATAAATTTGGTTAAAAATGTTAAAAATTTAATCTTATTTTATCTAGTTTAGTATTTGTTTCAAAAATGACAATGCAACTTATTTGTATCAAGAAATGAAGAATAACGGTATTTAAGGCTTTAGGGTAAAATGCGAGAAAAATGGTTTAATTAGAGATTAGGATATAAATGGCTTCATATTTTGTGTTTATAGCTTTTTGACTCTCTTAAAGAAGTGTTATACTCATAAGTGCTAGGTATGTAAGCTTGAAGAGGAAAAATCACAAATCTCTGACTCCAATGAACCCTTTAAGGGGTGGCTGTTGCTGACTATGGTGTGAATGGTATTGCTTTATGTCATGAGTTAAAGACTTCCTACAACAAATCATTCATTATCATCGATCACATCATATATCCATCCGCTACATCATACATTGCGGGTTCTACAAAATCACAAATTGAAGACGAGGAAGATATTCAAAGAGAGTATTATGTAAAAAAAAAAGAACAGAAAAATGAAAAAAAGAAAAAAAATGCTTATGAGATCCGAGCTTAAGTAGTAGTTTCTAATACTCGAACTGATAGATCCTTTGGGGTGCTAGATCACCTAACCACCTAAGACCTTTTTTCGATTTGGGATCGGTTGGTTGAAGGTTCGCTACACGGGTCAAGGACGTTACTAACTCAAGGCAAGGTGATCATCTTTAGGTACTCGTCTCATATTTATGCAGCAGTGATCATCTTTGACTCATGATGTGGGAAATACCTAGTAAGACTAGACCTTGGGAAGAGTTACCTTTGCGGGGTACTTTGGATAAGAGAGATGTGACCAGTATGTGGATAGCTTGCATCTTTGACCAGTATGTGGATAGCTTGCATATTTAGAAATTATCAGCATGAAATGGAATCAAGAGAGTTAAAAAGTTAAACGGATTTCCCTACATAAACACAGGTATGAATCTATTTATAACTGAATCTTTGATTGAATTGTGAAGTATTGGTATTTGCAATAGCGCCTTAAATATTGTTAGTAGGCTATCTTGATGCGAATAAGGGTCATGTTACGGATACAAAACCTTATAACGTAAGATTGTTTTTATCTTTTGTAATCATTTTACACCAATTGTATTTGAATGTTTATTGGTGATTAGTTATTGAGGTCGGAAAGTTAAGTCTTAAGGGTTGATTGATGCGAAGAAAAGAAGGATATTGAAAGACTAGTAGTGTGATTTTTAGGGGAAGCTAAGTGAAAAGAATTTAGGCTTTGAGATGAAAGGTTTGAGTTAAGAAGTAAAGTTGTGGAAATTTTTGAAGTTTGAGTTCTCAACCCAAATTGTCTTTACATCTAAATTCATAACCTAGAAAAAATGTTTTATGAAAATTTGTTTGCGATAAGGGCCACTCAGGATATTGTTTTTGAAATGTGTTTGAATAAAAATGGGGGGAAGAAGGGGGGTGCGTTTGATGGTTTGTATGTTATTTTGTAAGTAACAGGAATGTGAGGAATTGTTTTGTGAGGAAATAAGCTTATTCGTCAAAAGATGAAGAGTACGAGATCTTGTGGAGGATTGACTTGAAGGCTTGAATCTTGCGGAATTTTGTTGAAGATTATACGTATAGTTATTGTTTCGAGATTGACTTGCTTGAGGACAAGCAAGGTTCAAGTGTGGGGGATTTTGATAACGCCATTTTCATACATATATTTTGGGCGTTATCTTGTTCCATTTGCTAGTATTTTGAAGACTTTGATGGAGATATCGAGTTATTTGAGTTAAAATGAAGAAAAGTGTCAAGATATGGTTCGTTGGCTCATTATTGTTGATTTTATTGAGGTTATAGTCAAAACGAAGTTAGAGTTGAAGATAAACGTGCCTCGGGTGAAAAAAATCAGTTTCCATCGCTTTAGGATAAGGTTTATCGCGTTTTGGTCATCATGATACGTGATGAAGTGCATCAGAACACGACATGGAAAAAGGGGCCGTTCTGACCATTCTGTCGCGTATTAAGCAGCTTTGTCGCATCCTGTTTATCGCGTAACGCGATGAGATGTCGCGGATCGCGACATAGGTCGGTTTCTGCTGTTTTTCCAGCTTCTATAAATAGACGAATTTTTACCCCAATTTGGGTATGCAGTTTTTATTCCGAACTTTAGCCTACAGCAACTTTAGTTACGAATTTCTTTGTCTTTCTTCATTATTTTACAAGGGTTTAAGCTACAATATCATTCTTGGTTAGTTTAATTACTTTTATTAATTTGTTCTTCATTCAATTCAATGATTATGTTTAATTGTTCTTCTTATTTATTTGTTCTTTACTTTACCATGAGTAGCTAAATATTTAGTATTCGCTTAGATGCATGAACCTAGGTGATGGATTGCGATCTTTTGGTTAATAACAATTAATTAAAAAATTTCAAGTTTATGTCTAGCTAAGATCCACCGTTAATAAAGCTTATTGATTGTTAGATCACGGAAGTTATTGATTAACTAACGACAGTTAAATTGATTAATAGCTTTTACTAGATTATTGAACGTGAATAATTTAGGAATACGTGAGATTTTATGAGGGACACCGATAATAAAATTAATCGTATAGTGGTTGAGCTTGAAATTGGTTGCAATAATTGTGAGGTTGTAAGGGACACCAAACCAACCTAAGTTAGATTATAATCTTGAGTAATACCATTGTGAATTGGTTAGTAACTCTAGGTTAACGACAGTTATACTTAGGTTGCTAGTCTTAAACTGTAGGAATCGACAGATAAATTCAGTGTCACGTCATCGTAATTGTTTAATTAACGGGTTTAAATGAGCAATCCTAGCCTAGGAAATTGTAGCTAAGTGGATACCTTTGTTTCTTATTGAGTTAAGTTTAATTTACTTTCACGTTTAATCAGTTTTACAACAAAACCCCCTTTTTAAATCTTAGAATAATTAATAGTTCAAGTTTTCAATTACCTGCTCTCTGTGGAACGAATTGGTCAAATACTTGTTTAATTACTACACGAACTGGTTTTAGTTGCCTGCATTGTGTGATAATCGATAGGTATTTAGCTAATAATTTAGAGTACGAAATTACACATCAGGATGTATATTGAAATATGAAATTTTGTGGTCTATTATTACGATTTGATAAATATATAGGTTAAACCTATAACTCACCAACATTTTTGTTGACGTTTAAAGCATGTTTATTCTCAGATGATTATTAAAAGCTTCCGCTATTGCATGCTAAAATATGGACAAGATATGGTGTCAGCATGCTTGTATAATATTGTTTAAAACTGCATTCGAGATTTACTTTGTTGTAACATATTAATATTGTAAACCAACATGTAATGGTGGAGTGTATGTGTGATATTTTTAGATTATCATTTCTGATAATCTAGGTGGTGTCCTTTTAACATTTTCGATAAAATAAAGGTTATGGTTTGTTTTAAAAATGAATGCAGTCTTTGAAAAACGTCTCATATAGAGGTCAAAACCTCACAACGAAATCAATTAATATGGAACGTTTATAATCTATATGAACGGGACATTTCAGTTGGTATCTGAGCGTTGGCCTTAGAGAACCAGAAATTTGCATTAGTGTGTCTTATCGAGTTTGTTAGGATACATTAGTGAGTCTGGACTTCGACCGTGTTTTCTTTAAAAACGATTGCTTAACACTTTTGTTGGAAACTATATATTATTAACATGTAAATATTATGTGATATATTAACCTCTTAATGTGTTTGATATTGTGTGATAGATGTCTAACACTAGTACAAATCCCATCGATTCACCTAATAATAATGAAGAGTCGAATATATTTTGAGAAGATTCACAAATTCCCGAAGAAGAACCGAAAGAGAAGGAACCGGAAGAGGAGGAACCGGAAGAGGAGGAACAGGAAGAAGAGGAACCGGAAGAGGAGGAACCAGAAGAAGAGGAACTGGAAGAGGAGGAACCAGAAGAAGAAGAGGTTCCGGAGGAAGAAATATTGATACCTACAGTAATTCGATTAAATAAAAGAAAATCCTCAACCAACGGACCAAAGTTAATAATGGTCAATGGTGTTTCCGCCGAGGAAGCAAAATATTGGGAAGATTACCAATTTTCTGATGAATCGAATCCCGATGAGGATTCCGATGATGTTATAGAAATTACCTCGACCCAATTTAATAAAGCGAAAGAAAATAATAAGGGAAAAGGTATAAAAATAGAGAAACCCGATTCCAACCCCGATGAACTTTATACGTATCGGCAACATCCGTATTTCCTAAAATGTAACAATGACCCGGGAACCTCTAAAGCACCAGGTTTTTCTAAACCATTGTGGAAAAACGGCGGCTCGTATTAGAGGAACACCATATATTCCTAGAAAATTAGGAAAACGAACCAAGTCCGAAGAAGAAGAAACCAGTGATTCAGATTAGAGGGTTGTAATCATGTTGTGTATTATATGTATTGTAGTGTGCTTGTACTTTTATGTTCTATGTAAAAATTGCTTGTATTGTTTGTTAATTATCTTTTACGAATCTAATTCTTGTCTATTTTACAGTATAAAAACAAAATGGATGTTAAGGGTAGACAACCGAATATTTTAGAAGATCTACCAGAGGATATGATTAAGGAAATCTTGTCTAGAGTCGGTCAGAATTCATCAGCACAATTAATTATGGAAAAATTAACTTGTCAAACATTTGAAAGACTTTCCAGAAATGCCTTAGTTTATAAAAGGCTTTCCTTTGATAGGTGGGGTATATCACATTGGGGAGACCGTAAGTTACGCCGTGTTTTCTTTAAAGCGTTAAATGCGGGGAACCCAAATGCAATTTTACGCTACGAGTTAAGAACCTATTTTGACTCAACATATCCCAACATAGGATTTCATGAATTAGAAAGAGCTTCTAACATGCAACATAAAGAAGCATGTTATGCTTACAGGTTAGTGATGTTCGCTTCTTACCAAAGTGAGAAAAAGAACATCGGATTGCAACTTTTAAATAAAACCTTCCCACAAGTGACGGATTCAGTAGTTGGGGGTGAGAAACAAGGTTTTTAGATTATTACGGGGCTGTTGGACGTTACGAAACCCTCATCCTTTTGACGACATTACAACATGCTTCCTAGCCAATGGTCATAACGGATATTTTCCACAAGACCAAGGATGAGAAGTCGTCTTAGTAAAACCAGAATGCATGACTTGTTTCTGGACTTATGAATTACGTGTCTTTATTTCCTTTGCTGAACAACTTGCGTATTAACTAGATTTATCTTCAAAACTGTCCTGTATCAAAGTGTACTATATTTCATGTAATATGTAATATAGCGAAGTTGTAAGTTTGAAGAATATTTGTATGTGATATATTATTATAATCAGTTTTTCATATGGAATTGTAGTAGTTGAATTGTATATTAGCTACTAAGTATGAACTTAACGGGTAGGTATTACCCGAATTTAAACTTATAAAACGCTAATATGAAGAAAAAGCTTTTATAAATGAGTTCATATTATGCTACGAAATACTATTGACTACTCTTAATATTCTGTATGATTAACTCGATTCAGTTGGCTATTTTGAAGGAAATGGCACCGATTACTCGACACACCATGAATATGAGCGAAGAGGAATTTCGTACCTTTCTTGCTGCAAACATAGCCACAGTACAGGCTGCGCTACATACCAACAATAACTCTGAATCTAGCAATGCAGCTAAGGGCGCAAGAAATCGTGTAGGATGCTCCTACAAAGAATTCACTGCCTGCAAACCTTTGGAATTTGATGGAACCGAAGGACCAATTGGATTGAAACGGTGGACCGAGAAAATCGAATCGGTGTTTACCATAAGTAAGTGTACTGAAGAGGACAAAGTTAAGTACGCTACGCATACCTTCACAGGTACTGCGTTAACGTGGTGGAACACCTATCTTGAACAGGTAAGACAAAATGCTGCTTACGTACCACCGTGGTCGGCATTCAAGCAATTGATGAACGAGCAGTACCGTCCTAGAAATGAAGTCAATAAGGTCAAGGTAGAGCTTAGAGAGTTACGAACACAAGGTTTCGACATTACCACGTATGAACAATGATTCACAGAGTTGTGCCTATTGTGTCCGAGAGCGTTCGAAGATGAAGAAGAGAAGATCGACGCGTTTGTAAAAGGGTTACCACTAAGGATTCAAAAAGATGTGAGTTCACACGAGCCCGCTTCCATACAAAAGGCAAGTCGAATGGCTCGTAAACTCATAAATCAGATTGAGGGAAGAATTAAAGAGCAGGCGGCCGAATAAGCCAACACGAAACAACTCAAGAGGAAGGGGGAGAAAAACGATGACAAGAGTCACCAGTACAACAACAATAACAATTACAACCACAATCGCAACAACTATCCCAACAACCGCAACAACAATCGTAACAATAACCGCAATCCTAACAATAACTACAACAAACGTCCCAACAACAACAACAACAACTACAACAACCGTTTCAACAACAATAACAGTCCCAACAACAACCTCAATAATAACAACGGAAACAAAAATCAAAAACGGCCAGGGGTTTTGCACGACATTTTGCAACAGGTGTAAAAGAAATGGTCATAGCGCGACAAAGTGTGAGGTCTACGGCCCAAGGTTTTATAGAACTAAAGGAACAAATAATGTCGGAATAAGTAATGCTGAAACGAATAGTGTCAGAGCAAGTAATACCAACGCTGTTTGTTATAAATGTGGAAAACCGGGCCACATTATTAGAAATTTCCCGAATCAGGGGAATACTAATGGGCAGGGCCGTGGAAGAGTTTTCAATATTAATGCAGCAGAAGCACAGGAAGACCCGGAGCTTGTTACGGGTACGTTTCTTATTGACGATAAATCTGCTTATGTTTTATTTGATTCGGGTGCGGATAGAAGCTATATGAGTAGAGATTTTTGTGCTAAATTAAGTTGCCCATTGACGCCTTTGGATAATAAATTTTTACTCAAATTAGCAAATGGTATTACTGGGTGATAAAACATTTAAGATTGATTTAATACCAGTCGAGTTAGGGAGTTTTGATGTAATAATTGGCATGGAATGGTTGAAGAAGGTAAGAGCAGAGGTCGTTTGTTACAAAAATGCGATTCGCATTATGCGTGAAAAAGGAAAACCTTTAATGGTGTACGGAGAAAAGAACAACGCGAAGTTAAATCTTATTAGTAGTTTGAAGGCGCAAAAACTAATAAGAAAAGGTTGTTACGTCATTCTAGCACACATCGAGGAAGTTAAACCTGAAGAAAAGAATATCAGTGATGTTCCCGTCGCAAAAGAATTTTCCGATGTATTTTCGAAAGAATTACCGGGATTACCCCCACATCGATCCGTTGAATTTCAAATAGACCTTGTACCAGGAGCTGCACCAATAGCTCCTGCTCCAAACAGACTCGCACCCAGTGAAATGAAAGAATTACAAAGTCAGTTACAGGAACTTTTAGAGCGTGGTTTCATTCGACCAAGTACATCACCATGGGGAGCTCCTGTTCTGTTTGTCAAGAATAAAGATGGTACATTCAGGTTGTGTATCGACTACCGAGAGTTGAACAAACTTACCATCAAGAACCGTTACCCATTACCTAGAATCGACGACTTATTTGATCAACTACAAGGCTCGTCGGTTTATTCGAAGATCGATTTACGTTCTGGATATCACCAAATGTGGGTGAAGGAGGATGACATTCCGAAGACTGCTTTTAGGATGCGTTACGGTCATTACGAGTTTATGGTTATGCCGTTTGGATTGACTAACGCACCAGCTGTGTTCATGGACCTCATGAACCGAGTGTGTGGGCCATATCTTGACAATTTTGTCATTGTTTTCATCGATGACATACTTATTTACTCGAAGAATGATCAAGAGCACGAAGAACATTTGAGAAAAGTTCTAGAGTTGCTGAGAAAAGAAAAAACTGTACGCTAAGTTTTCAAAGTGTGCATTTTGTTGGAAGAAGTTCAATTCCTCGATCATATAGTGAACAAAGAAGGTATTCAGGTGGATCCAGCAAAGATTGAAACCGTTGAAAAGTGGGAAACCCCGAAAACTCCGAAACACATACGTTAATTTTTAGGACTGGCTGGTTATTACAGGAGATTCATCCAAGATTTTTCCAAAATAGCAAAACCCTTGACTGCATTAACGCATAAAGGGAAGAAATTTGAATGGAAGGATGAACAAGAGAAAGCGTTTCAATTATTGAAGAAAAAGTTAACTACGGTACATATATTGTCATTACCTGAAGGGAATGATAATTTTGTGATATATTGTGACGACTCAAAGCAAGGTCTCGGTTGTGTATTAATACAACGAACGAAGGTAATTGCTTATGCGTCTAGACAATTAAAGATTCACTAGCAGAATTATACGACGCATGATTTGGAATTAGGCGCAATTGTTTTTGCATTAAAGACTTGGAGGCACTACTTATATGGGGTCAAAAGTATTATATATACCGACCACAAAAGTCTTCATCACATATTTAATCAGAAACAACATAATATGAGGCAGCGTAGGTGGATTGAATTGTTGAATGATTACGACTTTGAGATTCGTTACCACCCGGGGAAGGCAAATGTGGTAGCCGACGCCTTGAGCAGAAAGGACAGAGAACCCATTCGAGTAAAAGCTATGAATATAATGATTCACACTAACCTTACTACTCAAATAAAGGAGGCGCAACAAGGAGTTTTAAAAGAGGAAAATTTAAAGGATGAAATACCCAAAGGATCAGAGAAGCATCTTAATATTAGGGAAGACGGAACTCGGTATAGGGCTAAAAGAATTTGGGTACCAAAATTTGGAGATATGAGAAAAATGGTACTTAGAGAAGCTCATAAAACCAGATACTCAATACATCCTGGAACGGGGAGGATGTACAAGGATCTAAAGAAACATTTTTGGTGGCCGGGTATGAAAGCCGATGTTGCTAAATACGTAGGAGAATATTTGACGTATTCTAAGGTCAAAGCGGAGCATCAGAAACCATCAGGTCTACTTCAACAACCCGAAATCCCGGAATGGAAATGGAAAAACATTACCATGGATTTCATCACTAAATTGCCAAGGACTGCAAGTGGTTTTGATACTATTTGGGTAATAGTTGATCGTCTCACCAAATCAGCACACGTCCTGCCAATAAGAGAAGATGACAAGATGGAAAAGTTAGCACGAATGTGTTTGAAGGAAGTCGTCTCCAGACATGGAATACAAATCTCTATTATCTCTGATAGGGATGGCAGATTTATTTCAAGATTCTGGCAGACATTACAGCAAGCATTATGAACTCGTCTAGACATGAGTACTACCTATCATCCACAAACTGATGGGCAGAGCAAAAGGACGATACAAACGCTTGAAGACATGCTACGAGCATGTGTTATTGATTTCGAAAACAGTTGGAATCGAAATCTACCGTTAGCATAATTTTTCTACAACAACAACTACCATTCAAGCATTGAGATGGCGCCGTTTGAAGCACTTTATGGTAGAAAGTGCAGGTCTCCGATTTGTTAGAGTGAAGTGGGAGATAGACAGAATATGGGTCCGGAGATAATACAAGAAACTACCGAGAAGATCATCCAAATTCAACAATGGTTGAAAACTGCTCAAAGTCAACAAAAGAGCTACGCCGACATTAAAAGAAAAGATATAGAATTTCAAATTGGAGAGATGGTCATGCTTAAGGTTGCACCTTGGAAAGGCGTTGTTCGATTTGGTAAACGAGGGAAATTAAATCCAAGGTATATAGGACCATTCAAGATTATTGATCGTGTCAGACCAGTAGCTTACCGACTTGAGTTACCTCAACAACTTGCGGCTATATATAACACTTTCCACGTCTTGAATTTGAAGAAATGTTTTGCTAAAGAAGATCTCACTATTCCGTTAGACGAAATTCAAATCAACGAAAAACTTCAATTCATCGAAGAACCCATCGAAATAATGGATCGTGAGGTTAAAAGACTTAAACAAAACAAGATACCAATTGTTAAGGTTCGATGGAATGCTCGTAGAGGACCCTAGTTCACCTGGGAACAAGAAGATCAGATGAAGAAGAAATACCCGCACTTATTTCCAGAAGATACGTCAACACCTCCAACTGCTTAAAATTTCGGGATGAAATTTATTTAACGGGTAGGTACTGTAGTGACCCGAACTTTTCCATGTTTATATAAATTAAATGAAATTGTTATTTACATGATTAAGTGTTTCCAACATGTTAAGCAATCAAACTTGTTAAGACTTGATTAATTGAAATAGCTTTCATATAGACAATTGACCACCCAAGTTGACCGGTAATTCATGAACGTTAAAACTTGTAAAAACTATATGATGACATATATATAATTATATGTCATCATATAGTTAACATGATATTATGATAAGTAAGTATCTCATTAGGTATTCTAACAATGAGTTATATACATAAAATTGAGTTTATTGAATTAAGAAACTCGAAACGATATATATAACATAAAATTAATGATTAATGATAAGTAAACATGTCATTAAGTGTATTAACAATGAACTACATATGTAAAAACAAGACTACTAACTTAATGATTTCGAAACGAGACATATATGTAACGATTATCGTTGTAACAACATTTAACTGTATATATATCATACTAATATATATTAATATATCATAATATCATGATAATGTAATAATTTAACATCTCTTTAGATATAATAAATAATGGGTTAACAACATTTAACAAGATCGTTAACCTAAAGGTTTCAAAACAACATTTACATGTAACGACTAACAATGACTTAACGAATCATATTAAGATATTGATACACTATGTTTAATCATGATAAATGATAAGTAAACATGTCATTAAGTGTATTAACAATGAACTACATATGTAAAAACAAGACTACTAACTTAATGATTTCGAAACGAGACATATATGTAACGATTATCGTTGTAACAACATTTAACTGTATATATATCATACTAAGATATATTAATATATCATAATATCATGATAATGTAATAATTTAACATCTCTTTAGATATAATAAATAATGGGTTAACAACATTTAACAAGATCGTTAACCTAAATGTTTCAAAACAACATTTACATGTAACAACTAACGATGACTTAACGACTCAGTTAAAATGTATATACATGTAGTGTTTTAATATGTATTTATACACTTTTGAAAGACTTCAAGACACTTATCAAACTACTTCTACTTAACAAAAACGCTTACAATTACATCCTCGTTCAGTTTCATCAACAATTCTACTCGTATACACCCGTATTCGTACTCGTACAATACACAGCTTTTAGATGTATGTACTATTGGTATATACACTCCGATGATCAGCTCTTAGCAGCCCACTTAAGTCACCTAACACATGTGGGAACCATCATTTGGCAACTAGCATGAAATATCTCATAAAATTACAAAAATATTAGTAATCATTCATGACTTATTTACAAGTAAACAAAATTACACATCCTTTATATCTAATCCATATACCAACGACCAAAAACACCTAAAAATACTTTCATTCTTCAATTTTCTTCATCTAATTGATCTCTCTCAAGTTCTATCTTCAAGTTCTAAGTGTTCTTCATAAATTCTATAAGTTCTAGTTTCATAAAATTAAGAATACTTCCAAGTTTGCTAGCTTACTTCCAATCTTGTAAAGTGATCATCCAACCTCAAGAAATTTTTTTTATTTACAGTAAGATATCTTTCTAATACAAGGTAATACTCATATTCAAACTTTGATTCAATTTCTATAACTATAACAATCTTATTTCGAGTGGAAATCTTACTTGAACTTGTTTTCATGTCATGATTCTGCTTCAAGTACTTTCAAGCCATCCAAGGATCCTTTGAAGCTAGATCTATTTTTATCATTTCCAGTAGGTTTACCTACCAAAATTAAGGTAGTAATGATGTTCATAACATCATTCGGTTCATACATATAAAACTATCTTATTCGAAGATTTAAACTTGTAATCACTAGAACATAGTTTAGTTAATTCTAAACTTGTTCGCAAATAGAGTTAATCCTTCTAACTTGACTTTTAAAATCAACTAAAAACATTTTCTATATCTATATGATATGATAACTTAATGATTTAAAACCTGGAAACACGAAAAACACCGTAAAACCGGACATACGCCGTCGTAGTAACACTGCGGGCTGTTTTGGGTTTGATAATTAAAAACTATGATAAACTTTGATTTAAAAGTTGTTCTTCTGTGAAAATGATTTTTCTTATGAACATGAAACTATATCCAAAAATCATGGTTAAACTCAAAGTGGAAGTATGTTTTTCAAAATGGTCATCAAGACGTCGTTCTTTCGACTGAAATGACTACCTCTTACAAAAATGACTTGCAACTTATATTTACAACTATAAACCTATACTTTTTCTGTTTAGATTTATAAAATAGAGTTCAATATGAAACCATTGTAATTTGATTCACTCAAAACGAATTTGAAACGAATAAGTTATGGGTAAAACAAGATTGGATATTTTTTTATTGTTGTGGCTACGGGAAATATTGTAACAATTCTATACAAATTATATCCTAGCTAACTTATATTGTATTATACATGTATTCTAATATATTATGTAATCTTGGGATACCATAGACACGTATGCAAATGTTTTGACATATCATATCGACCCATGTATATATATTATTTGGAACAACTATAGACACTCTATATGCAGTAATGTATGAGTTAGCTATACAGGGTTGAGGTTGATTCCAAAAATATATATACTTTGAGTTGTGATCTAGCCTGAGACGTGTATACACTGGGTCGTGGATTGATTCAAGATAATATATATCGATTTATTTTTGTACATCTAATTGTGGACAACTAGTTGTAGGTTACTAACGAGGACAGCTGACTTAATAAACTTAAAACATTAAAACGTATTAAAAATGTTGTAAATATATTTTGAACATACTTTGATATATATGTACATATTTATTATAGGTTCGTGAATCGACCAATGGCCAAGTCTTACTTTTCGACGAAGAAAAAATCTGTGAAAGTGAGTTATAGTCCCACTTTTAAAATCTAATATTTTGGGATGAGAATACATGCAGTTTTATAAATATTTTACGAAATAGACACAAGTAAATGAAACTACATTATATGGGTGAATGATCGAAGCCGAATATGCCCCTTTTGCTTGGTAGCCTAAGAATTAGTAAACCGATCTACTAATTGACGCGAATCCTAAAGATAGATCTATTGGGCCTAACGAACCCCATCCAAAGTACCGGATGCTTTAGTACTTCGAATTCGTTTTTATCATGTCCGAAGGATTTTCCGAAATGATAGGGGATATTCTTATATGCATCTTGTTAATGTCGGTTACCAGGTGTTCACCATATGAATGATTTTTATCTCTATGTATGTGATGTATATTGAAATATGAAATCTTGTGGTCTATTATTACGATTTGATAAATAAATAGGTTAACCTATAACTCACCAACATTTTTGTTGACATTTAAAGCATGCTTATTCTCAGGTGATTATTAAGAGCTTTCGCTGTTGCATGCTAAAATATGGACAAGATATGGTGTCAGCATGTTTGTATAATATTGTTTAAAACTGCATTCGAGATTTACTTTGTTGTAACATATTAATATTGTAAACCAACATGTAATGGTGGAGTGTATGTGTGATATTTTTAGATTATCATTTCTGATAATCTAGGTGGTGTCCTTTTAACCTTGTCGATAAAATAAAGGTTATGGTTTGTTTTAAAAACGAATGCAGTCTTTGAAAAACGTCTCATATAGAGGTCAAAACCTCGCAACGAAATCAATTAATATGGAACGTTTATAATCTATATGAACGGGACATTTCAACGTTAGGGTCTGTGAATCATTACGTTCCATTTAGAAACTCAGCATGACTTACTGTAATATAATCACGTTGATCAAGTTATGATTTAATGATTCAATTTAATTTAATTAAACTTATGATATGACATGATTATACATGTATGACTTTAAATAACATTATAACTTATATTATTAATATAATTTACCCTTTAATTTCAATGTTGACTAAGTTTGACCAAGGTTGACTTTTGAGTTAACTTTCGATTGACTTTGACTTTCAGTTGACTTTTCTAATTAAGGAAACTTTCCAAAGATAAAAACTTTCCTAAAATAGAAACTTTCCTAAAATAGAAACTTTCTAAAAATAGAAACTTTTCAAAAATGAAAACCTGCTAAAAATAAAAACTTTCTAAAAATAGAAAGTAGGTGTTATACGTTGTCCTGATCATACCGAAACATACTGAGTGTTGTTCTATGCTTATTTGCAACAAGTACTTTAGCTATCATACTAAGACTTGACCTAAGTTAGTTATTTATATCAACTTGCTTTATTTATAGGTCGGCGTTGTGATCACTCTTGATCACTTTACCTTTGCTGTTCGCATTTCTGTGTTGTTGCTTCGTTTACGTTAAGGTGAGTTATAGTCCCATTTTTCTATTTTAAATCTTTTGGGATGAGAATACATGCAATTTTTTTTTCATATTGGACACAAGTGGAATTTGGTTTAAATTATTCATTGTGAGTCGAACGAAAATATTCCCTAATCTGGTAATATTAATCACTGGTTTCTACTGGTGAACGCTAATCCTATGGATAGATCTATCGGGCCTGACAGCCCATTTCGTGCTAGTCGCGCTAGCAGTTACAGACGGAATGTATTAGTACTTCGTATTTTGGAAGATACACCTGTTCAATGTATATTTTTGTATTGGTTTTGTTAAGGGTATGGAGTTGTTAAGTTATTACCAGGTGGCTCACTGGGTTAATGGAATAATATTTTTATATGTTTTCGAGCATATAATTTTGTGGTCCAGAATGGGTCTTTATGTTTTCAAACATAAATTTTTATGGTTTAAATTAATCATTGTTTGCAATATTAAACCTATAATTCACTCAACATTTTTGTTGACAGTTTACTTGCATGTTTTATTCTCGGGTTCATGATTGATTGTTTCCGCTATGCTTAGAGAGTCTGCATATTTATGATGGCAGCTTTTGTTAAACATTAACTTGTATTCTATTTTGACACATTAAATTGTGGGTGTATGTTGACTTTGTCTTGTTCAACTTTTGGTTAAAGTATTTATGTATGATTTTTCTAAACTTACATATTTTGGTAGGTTTTCTTTATAGGAAATCATTTTTTAAAATAAAGAGTGCAAAGTTATTTATTAAATTCATTTAGAGTTATGATCAAGCTGTAGGACCAAGATAACGATGGTCGTCAAGTGTACTTTGACGGGTCGTTAAAGTATCACGTCCTAACTTCTTTCCGGCATGATTCTTAAATTTGAAAGAGAGGACGTTCGACGGCCCGTCTCCGGTTAAATTAGCCGAAATTGGATAGTCATCACTGCAAAGGACGCCAACGATTCTGTTAGCTTGATGAAACGCTTGTTGGATCGCATCACCCACTATCACATCCTCTTCGCTATCCCGCAAACAAAAATAGCTCGATGTGCCCAACTTAGTAGACTTAACGCTCAAAGTCGCTCCACTAACATCTTTCCCTTTTCGTTTCATGAAACGAAACCAAGAATTACAAAAACCACTACACGTGTCATTAACGAAATACAAATTCGGCTACATTCGTAGTTTTCTTTTGTGATTGGCCTTCATACCACCAACGCATTGAAATGAAACCTAGTGGTCACGAGCAAATCTCCACGCCTTAAGACACTTCTTTTCACAAGATTTACCATAGCACGGGCAAGCGAGTGGTCCATCTTCTAAAGTCATGCTCGAACAAGTACGATCTACCACATGTATAGAGTGATCGACTACGGCTTTTTTGCCTGTAGTTGACCATTGCTGGTCTACCACTTCACAATGATGGTTGACTACGTAGTCTATCAAACATTAAAGAAGAGTTAGTCGACCACTTCAATAGGATGGTCTACTACATAGTCTACTAAGGAGTTGGTCGACCACTTCACAATGATTGTTGACTACATAGTCTACCAAACATAAAAGAGAAGTTGCTCGACCACTTCAATAGTGATGGTTAACTACATGTTTTGAAAGTTGGTCGACCACTTCACAATCATTGTGAAGTGGTCTACCAAAATGATGGTCGACCCAATGGTGTATATTGACATTTTTTTGTAAAAATTATATATTGTTTGAAGTCTTTGGAAAAAAGTGTATTTTTTAATTTCCCTTTGCTCTCCGTACTCAGATTTCGACCTTTTGTAACTATACATCTCTTTAATTTTTAATATTTTATATCTTTCCTTTATCTTTTTTCTTTTCTTTTTTTTTTCGAAATCAATCATTTATTTATAACCTTTTTGTATTCAATTCCCATATTTTACTATGACTAATTCCTACCGCAATGCGCGGGTTCACTGTAGAGATGACAATGAATCGGATATAGATCGGGTGAGTCTATCTCCATATCTATATTCATTTAATTTTTAAATATAGTTCATCCATCCATATCTATATCCGTTGAATGAAGCGGGTAAACGGATGTCCGTTGAATGTTAAGTTTTTATAAAAATATATCTATTATGAAATAAAATTATCAAAGTATTTATAACAAAGTTATGTAATATATGCAAGATATACAAATTTAATATTATTCACATATTTGTATCGTCACAATCTATATTTTCGATAACATTTTATTTGTTTATAGTGTACACATATAAGGATATTTAAATGTAAACTCATATTTTTAAGTAAATATGTATATATTTAAATTTATATGTATATATGTATTTCGGGTAGTAAATGGATATATTCATGGATCGGATGAGAAATTATCATTCATACCCGATCCATTAATTTTTCACATTATACATATCCATATCGAGTGGCGAAGATCCAAGAATAGTAGTCACCGGTTAAAACCTCAAAAAAATTTCTATTAAATGTCTTATTTCAATGGTGTTACTCAAAAAAATGTACACTATCAACAGTGTCACTAGTTAAAAATCAAAGAAATTTTCACTACATCGCGTATTTCGGTGGTGTCCCGTGCAACCACTGGACCTAAAGTAGATCCGCCCCTGTCCATATCCATATTCATTTATCATCCATTTAAATCATCTATATCCATTTAAATAGATCGGATCAAATGGATATTCAATGGATTCGGACATCCATTGTAATCCCTAGTTCACTATCTCGCAGCAAGTACCCTCGTTTATTCTCATTCACGTACTATAGACTTGGTTCTAATTCTAATTTTGTCACGTTGTTCTGTCAACTAGTTTAAAAGTCAAACTAAGCGAGTCAATGACTATTCTTTCACTACTTGTATGGTTGATACCGAATGATACATTATTATTAAGTTAATAACATCAAATAGTACAATAATTGTTTAACCACTAATGTATTAGTCGTTTTATTGATGCCTACTTGAACGGCTGCTTCATGTTGAATCAGAATCTATTTTGACCTTGACGGCCATTTCACTAGAATCTATCATTTGTTTTTTACCACACAATTAAAAAAAAATGGCCGAATTTATTAAATAAACATATATATATATACATATACATACATATAATAATTAAATTAAGTTACAAAATTTGTATCTGTCTTTAGCATCCAAAGTTAGGGATGGCATCGGGCCGGGTTTGAGTAATCTCAGACCCGGACCCGATAAGGAAAACTAGTCCCAAGCCCGGACCAAATACCCGACGGGTAAACGGGTTTACTAACTAGCGGGTAAACGGGCTTACCCACGGGTAAACGGGTACCCGTTTACTTTTTTTTTTAGCAAATAAATACATTACCAAAAACATATACAATATATAACTCTGTAAATTATATGCTTTATTTATGTGTATATTTGTACAGTATATAGTATTTCCTATTTCCAATTATTATCACTATCAATTTTTAAATATTTTTATAAATCAGATTCTTGATTTGAATGCAGATGAAAATGTGAAGTTGATAGATGATAAATAAATATATAAATTCATATTGACCTTGTAATTAACATATTTTTTAATTTAATTTTTGTTACTACTCATTTTTAATTATTATTGTTATTATTATTATTATTATTATTATTATTATTATTATTATTATTATTATTATTATTATTATTATTATTATTATTATGCGGGTATACGGGCCGGGTAAACGGACCGAGTAGACGGGTCTTTATTTAAACCCATACCCGAACCCGAACCCGAATATTTTTTGAAAATCAATCCCATACCCAGCCCGAGACTCGTAGACCCAGACCAGACCCGGCCTAATTATGTCGGGTTTCAGTTTTTCCCGTCGGGTTCGGGTTTTTTTGCCATCCCTAATCCAAAGTAGCAACTATAATAATCTATCGATAAAAAATATATTATAAATAAGAAGACTAGGAACCGAATAAGAAAGCTGGATAGTTATATTATTCAGACAACGAAAAAAAAAAACTTTAATCTTTCAAGATACAATCATCACCATATCGCTTAATAAATGACATTTCTATATTCTCACGAGAGTTTTATGTTCAAAGATCACTAGTAGCACATCTCGAGGAATTAGGTGAAATGGTCGGAAACGTTCATGGGAAAGATGATTAGGCTATGTATATCATACTTGCTTAGAATAATTCCAATCCAAGTTCGATTCTCTTCCTCTCCAATTAACACGAACAATAAAAACGTCCCTTGTTTACCGTGTAACTTTCTCAAATGAACACAAAATTAAATAAAAAAGTTGACGATATTTTTTTTTTTGAATAGCAGTTGGGAATCGCCCACGAGGGACTAAATCACCCACGCAATTATCTCCCGCAGTTGCATAACCCGCCCCCAACTGAGAAAACCTAGACCAATCCGAGGGCATGACCGGTAAAACCCCCCTCCCCGCTACCCTCGCAACGCGATGTACGAAAGGCGACCCTGTGTGGAATTCAAGATTAGAAGATATCATTGTGTGCAATGTAGTCGCCCCAGGGAATCGAACTATCAACCTCTAACAAAGAGGTATGAGCCATTACCACTGGACCAACAACACAATGATAAAAAGTCGTCGATATATTGATCATTTGATCCGACTCTACTAAGAACACTATAGACTGATAAACATTCGAGAATCACAAGGTCATTTGATTTGATATTTGTTTAACCTTAATCGCAAAAAATAAAATAATTAAACTAATAATAGTTCTAACATATGTTAAAAGGCTAAAGCAATTAATTGCATAGTTAACTTTATACTCCGTAGTAGTTTGGATCAAATCAACAATGCCACACTTGGATGATTTGTCAACAATGCTACACATATTGTTTTGCGTGTTTAACAATATTTATGAAGGCTAAAAGTCAACATGTATGAGCATTTTAAATTCTCTTAAAAAGATCAATGGCTAGTCTAGCAGGTCAGTTGCTAAAATAATTATTATCGAAAATAAATTAAAAAAAAAATAAAGCTAAAAAAAATTGGCCTAATCAAATGGGCCTATTCCATTCACTTCTCAACCCTCGAAATACTACCAGTACTACGTTGGTAAATCGATCAAAACATGACTACGTAAAAACTAGCTATGGATTGAAGTTCGAAAAGTAAAAAGGTATGTGACCCTCGCAATGGTGCTCAAATTGAAATTTTATTATTATTAATTATTAATTAATTAATTATTATTATTATTATTATTATTATTATTATTATTATTATTATTATTATTATTATTATTATTATTATTATTATTATGACTACGCTTGTTATTTTTATATATTATTATTTTTGGATAAGCGGGAAAACCCTCCTATGAACGAGTACATTGGTTTCCCTATAGAAAGTAAAATCTCAGATAATCAAGCCCCACGAGCGCGAGACCTGGTACCGGGTGAATTGCGCATTATGTGCACACTCTGGTCACACTCCATTTTTTAACAACTTGGCACATCCAGAAATTGAACTATATATTATATATTATTATTAGTAGTAATAATTAATAATTAATTACGAATACATAAGGAGGAGTAAGTCTTCTTATTATTATTATTCCTCGTATTATATTAGATTTTTTTTTGGGTAAGCGAGGAAACTCTCCTATGAGTGAGCACATTGGTTTCCCATAAAAGGTAAAACCTCGGGTGATCAAGCCCCTCGAGCGCGAAATCTGGTACCGGGTGAATTGCGCATTATGCGCACCCTCTGGTCACACTCCCTTTTTAAACAAGTTGGCATAAATTGAATCCAGGTGATGTGCTTCATTGAGCAACTCGGTGGTCACTCGGGTAAGCCTACATGATTATATTATATTAAATTATTATTAATTATTATTAAGATGTTGGAGTGAACATCTGCATTGGAGACCAGATCTTGCATCCGCAAAACTCGTTTAGATACCTAGGCTCGATGCTCCATAAATCGGGGATGATAGATGAAGACGTGTCGCACCGTATTAAAGTAGGGTGGGTGAAGTGGAGGGCAGCTACAGGAGTCTTATGCGACAAGAAGATCCCCTAAAGCTGAAAGGTAAATTCTTCAAGGTGCCAATTAGACCGGCCATGCTATACGGATCAGAGTGTTGGCCAATGACGAAGGCGCAAGAGAGAAGGATGGACGTGGCAGAGATGAGGATGCTTAGGTGGACATGCGGTAAAAGCATGTTGGATATGATTCCAAATGGTGTTTTTAGGGAGAACCTGAAAGTTAGAAGCATCATCGACAAGCTAAGAGAAGAACGGCTTCGATGGTTTGGGCATGTGAGGAGGCGACCTTCTACTGCACCTGTTAGGAGAGTCTGAAATGTCCCGTTCATATTGATTATAAACGTTCCATATTAATTGATTTCGTTGCGAGGTTTTGACCTCTATATGAGACGTTTTTCAAAGACTGCATTCGTTTTTAAAACAAATCATAACCTTTATTTTATCGACAAGGTTAAAAGGACACCACCTAGATTATCCAGAAATGATAATCTAAAAATATCACACTTACACACTACCAATACATATTGGTTTACAATATTAATATGTTACAACAAAGTAAATCTCGAATGCAGTTTTAAATAATATTATACAAGCATGCTGACACCAAATCTTGTCCATATTTTAGCATGCAACAGCGGAAGCTCTTAATAATCACCTGAGAATAAACATGCTTTAAACGTCAACAAAAATGTTGGTGAGTTATAGGTTTAACCTATATATTAATCAAATCGTAATAATAGACCACAAGATTTCATATTTCAATATACATCCCATACATAGAGATAAAAATCATTCATATGGTGAACACCTGGTAACCGACATTAACAAGATGCATATAAGAATATCCCCTATCATTCCGAGAAATCCATCGGACATGATAAAAACCAATTCGAAGTACTAAAGCATCCGGTACTTTGGATGGGGTTCGTTAGGCCCAATAGATCTATCTTTAGGATTCGCGTCAATTAGTATATCGATTTACTAATTCTTAGGCTACCAAAAAAAGGGGCATATTCGGCTTCGATCATTCACCCATATAATGTAGTTTCAATTACTTGTGTCCATTTCGTAAAACATTTATAAAACTGCATGTATTCTCATCCCAAAAATATTAGATTTTAAAAGTGGGACTATAACTCACTTTCACAGATTTTTATACTTCGTCGGGAAGTAAGACTTGGCCACTGGTCGATTCACGAACCTATAACAAATATGTACATATATATCAAAGTATGTTCAAAATATATTTACTATATTTTTAATACGTTTTAATGTTTTAAGTTTATTAAGTCGGCTGTCCTCGTTAGTAACCTACAACTAGTTGTCCACAGTTAGATGTACAGAAATAAATCGATATATATTATTTTGAATCAATCCACGACCCAGTGTGTACACTTCTCAGGCTAGATCACAACTCAAAGTATATATATTTTTGAAATCAACCTCAACCCTGTATAGCTACCTCAAACATTACTGCATATAGAGTGTTTATGGTTGTTCCAAATAATATATATACATGGGTCGATATGATATGTCAAAACATTTGCATACGTGTCTATAGTATCCCAAGATTTCATAATATATTAGAATACATGTATAGTACAATATAAGTTAGCTAGGATATGATTAATATAGATTTGTTACCAATTTTCACGTAGCTACAACAAGAAAAATTATCCAATCTTGTTTTACCTATAACTTCTTCGTTTTAAATCCGTTTTGAGTGATTCAAGTTGCTATGGTTTCATATTTAAGTTTATGAATCTGAACAGAAAAAGATAAGTTTATAGTCAGAAATACATGTTACCATTCCATATTATAAGAGGTAGTCATTTCAGTCGAAAGAACGACGTCTTGATGACCATTTTGAAAAACATACTTTCACTTTGAGTTTAACCATGATTTTTGGATATAGTTTCATGTTCATAAGAAAAATTATTTTCCCAGAAGAACAACTTTTAAATCAAAGTTTATCATAGGTTTTAATTAACTAACCTAAAACAGCCCGCAGTGTTACTACGACGGCGTATATCCAGTTTTACGGTGTTTTTCGTGTTTTCAGGTTTTAAATCATTAAGTTAGCATATCATATAGATATAGAACATGTGTCTAGTTGATTTTAAATGTCAAGTTAGAAGGATTAACTTTTGTTTGCGAACAAGTTTAGAATTAACTAAACTATGTTCTAATGATTACAAGTTTAAACCTTCAAATAAGATAGTTTTATATATATAATTCGAATGATGTTATGAACATCATTACTACCTAAATTTTTGTGGATAAACCTACTGGAAATGAGAAAAATAGATCTAGCTTCAAAGGATCCTTGGATGGCTTGAAAGTTCTTAAAGTAGAATCATGACACGAAAACAAATTCAAGTAAGATTTCCACTCGAAATAAGATTGTTATAGTTATAGAAATTGAATCAAAGTTTGAATATGAGTATTACCTTGTATTAGAAAGATATATTACTATAAATAAGAAAGATTTCTTGAGGTTGAATGATCACTCAAAGTGGATTTGCAAGATTGGAAGTAAGCTAGCAAACTTGGAAGTGTTGTTGGTGTGTTCTTGAGTAGTTGTTTTATAACTTAGTTTATGTATGGATTTATGAACTAGATTGGGCTAGATTTTGTTAAAGATGATGAAGAACACTTAGAAAAATTGAAGAACACTTGAGAGAGATGAGTTTGATGCATGAAAATTGAAAATGAAAGTGTGCTTTTGGTTCCTCTTTCACGTGAATGTAATGAGTCAATATAGGCTCCATTAGTTTGTTATTTTGTTAGATATTTCTTGCTAGATGTTAAATGATGGTTCCCACATGTGTTATGTGACTCACAAGGTCTGCTAAGAGCTTATCATTGGAGTGTATATACCAATAGTAAATACATTTAGAAGCTGGGTATTGTACGAGTACGAATACGGGTGCATACGAGTAGAATTGTTGATGAAAATGAACGAGGATGTAATTGTAAGCATTTTTGTTAAGTAGAAGTACTTTGATAAATGTCTTGAAATCTTTCAAAAGTGTATGAATACATATTAAAACACTACATGTATATACATTTTAACTGAGTCGTTAAGTCATCGTTAGTCGTTACATGTAAGTGTTGTTTTGAAACCTTTAGGTTAACGATCTTGTTAAATGTTGTTAACGCATTCTTTATTATATCTAAAGAGATGTTAAATTATTACATTATCATGATATTATGATATATTAATATATCTTAGTATGATATATATATACAGTTAAATGTCGTTACAGCGATAATCGTTACATATATGTCTCGTTTCGAAATCATTAAGTTAGTAGTCTTGTTTTTACATATGTAGTTCATTGTTAATACACTTAATGACATGTTTACTTATCATTTATCATGATTAAACATAGTGTATCAATATCTTAATATGATTCATATGTATTTAGTAAGACGTTGTTATAACGATAATCGTTATATATATCGTTTTCGAGTTTCTTAATTCAATAGTCTAATTTTTATGTATATAACTCATTGTTAAAATACTTAATGAGATACTTACTTATCATAATAACATGTTAACTATATATATATATATATATATCCATATATATGTCATCATATAGTTTTTACAAGTTTTAACGTTCGTGAATCGCCGGTCAACTTGGGTGGTCAATTGTCTATATGAAACCTATTTCAATTAATCAAGTCTTAACAAGTTTGATTGCTTAACATGTTGGAAACACTTAATCATGTAAATATCAATTTCATTTAATATATATATAAACATGGAAAAGTTCGGGTCACTACAGTACCTACCCGTTAAATAAATTTCGTCCCGAAATTTTAAGCAGTTGGAGGTGTTGACGTATCTTCTGAAAATAAGTGCGGGTATTTCTTCTTCATCTGATCTTCTCATTCCCAGGTGAACTCGGGTCCTCTACGAGCATTCCATCAAACCTTAACAATTGGTATCATGTTTTGCTTAAGTCTTTTAACCTCACGATCCATTATTTCGACAGGTTCTTCGATGGTGTACAGACGAATTCACATTCAATCACATTAGACCTTGTCTGACACGTTACTCTTAATTCCCTCCGTAATCTATGGGATCTTTTGTGCTATATATATAGGTATTCTATGTAGATAGAATATCATCAGATATTCAAGAATCATTTCATATCGAAAATTCTTTATCTAACCATGTAAGATAAATTCTGCAACCAGTTCAAGTTCCTCGAATCCCGATAAGGATTTCCACTCGAGCTCTGAGGCAGGGTAACTGGAATGGACCAATTAATTTGCCATCATCAATTCTGGATGAATTATGGATGGGTTCATAGTCAACTTAATCAATGGAAACGAGAAGAAGGCAATCCCTTCCACTAACCGAATTCACCTCTTTACGAAGAACCTGAAGCACTTACCGGTGAACCTGTTCGAAACAACATTTTCACCCTCATTTGTGGGATATCTCACAACAATTACGTATTATCTACTAATCTAATCCTTATTTATCCACTCGTTCCAACCGTCAATCATCCCAGAGTAATAGAAGAAGCCAACGAGCTTCGTGCTCGAGTAGAGGCTTTGAAAAATATGGTGCAAAACGTACCAGCTTCAGCAACATCACCAGCATTAACAATACCATTACCACCAACAACAACATCCACATCATACTTCTCGACATCACAATCTATACTTCGAACATCAACATCATACGCACCATAGATACCAAGGAGTACCAACAACAATGAACGATGAAGTATTAATCCATAACTTCATTGAAGAAATATTATGCGAAGAATATGTGATTTCTAATAGTTACCGATGAAGTATTGATCCATAACTTCATTGAAGAAATATTCTGCGAAGAATATGTGGTTCCTAATAGTTTTAGAGATTACTTATTCTAGCTCAAACCGAAAATTATATGAGTTTAATATCATATTAACTCATTAAATCCATGATTAAATCTGAGGAAAATATATATCTATATATGTTTTCATAAAGATTGTAATTAAAAATTCTTTTGTACAAACTGTTAATGGTGAAAATATTTTAACGGGTAGGTAATACCCGAGAAATATTTAGATTTCACATTAATAAGTACACTGTACATTCTTCAATTCAGATTCAGCAGTCATTAACAATACTGCTCAAATCCGCACATATACGTATCCTGTAACGACCCGGCTTTTTCGACTTGCTTTTGTGCTTTGTGTTTTCGCGAAACTACGTATTTGTGCGTACTGAGCTATATTATACTATGGGAACTCCCTACATGTTGATTTCTTTCATTTATATATTAAAACGTGCCTTTAAGTACGTAGGTTACTTAACTTGAACCCCATAAGATTTTATGACCGTTAGTGTCACTTGACGTTTTTAACGAACTTCGTACTGTGTACACGTTTAACTTTTGTCGTAATCGGAATATTATAACTACGAAATATTAATTATTATTTTATAATAATAATTACTTGGGTCTTTAGATGCTTAATTACGCGTAGTAATTTACTTATGCTTACTAGTTAGTCTTGTTGGACTTTCTACCTTATTGGACCTTAGCCCACCCTACACTAGTTAATGGATTATTTAATTAGCCCAATTATTAATAGCTAGTAACCCATTAATAAGTAAGACAAATGCCTATTTATTAGAGGGAACATGCTAGCATTTGTGTCAAGTATTATCCCTAATGTTGCATGGGATCCTAACATAAGCACCTACTTTAGACAACCATTAACCATAAAGCAAAAAAGTTGTCCCCCTAGTTTCTCCATGTTCCCACATTTTTGACACCACCACCACCTCCTCACCATCTATAAATACAAGCCTTATTCCATCCATTTTACACTTGCTCTCATTTGCATTTCATACACACTTGCTCTCTTATTTTCTCTCTAGTCTTTCTCACTCTAAAACTTGTAAGTTTTTGATTTTTCTTCTTTTTCTTCCCTTCTCAATCACGTGTTCATCATCATCATTTAAAGGATCAAGCTCTTTAGCTTTGATCTTGATTATATCTTGTAGATTCAAACATGAATCCTTCAAGAACATGGAAGATTCAACCTTTCTAGCTTTGAATCTTCACCTACTTTGTAGATCTAAATCTTTTTACTTTAATATTGTTATTTTGTTACCAAGATTCAAACTTGTGTTTGTAATCTTCATGTAACTTAAAGATCCAAGCTTTATGCTTCAAGATCTTCAAGAACAACCAAGATGCAAGCTTTCTAGCTTGAATCTTCATATCTTTTATTGGATCTAAGTTTTCTAACTTATGGTCTCATTATTTTGTTATAAAGATCAAAACTTGTGTTTATGGTCTTCATGTAACTTAAAGATCCAAGCTTTATGCTTCAAGGTCTTCAAGAACACTAAAGGTTCAAGCTTTCTAGCTTTGTGACCTTATAACTTGTGTAAAAAGGATCCAAGCTCTCTAGCTTAGGGTTCCATCACTTCATTTAATCTATATTGTGTTAATACTTGTTTGATTGAAGTAAAGTTTGTAACTTTGTTTGTAAATAGGACTTGTATTTGTGTTAAGACTAAGGATATGATGTAACCTTGGTTCATCATCCATCTAAGACTCTTAAATGAGTTGTGTTCTTACTTGGTCTTAACATATTTTGTGTTGATGGTAGAATCTTGGTCAAGGTGATGCTAACCCATCAATGAGTTGTACACTTGAAGCTACAAGCATCAAGGATGAGAACCGTGATGAGCATCAAGCACCAAGAACCCCACCGGAGCAATTGTTTACTGTTTTTCGGGATCTGATCAGATTCCTGGACTTCTATAAAATTGATTTTCAGTTATTTCTTTTCGAGTAGATGACTTTTCATTTAGGCCTCGACTTAATCCGATATACGGTTTAGGATTTATGGCCCTCCGAAAGTCACTACGCCCTTGTAACGTTGTGCTGAAATTTCTGACATACTCGCACTTAAACCGTCGCCACTGTCAAACGAAGACGAGTTAGGTTCTGAAAATTGGTCAACAGTTAGAGGACTCACATACAGAGCCATAGCCACTGACTACGAGTCTTTTCGATTTACGTAGAGGTCGTAGCAGCTGATCCAAGTCAGCCTATTATTTCGATCTCTATACTTGTTAAACTTACTCAGCTTTTACAATGATGAATGATGATGATGATGACACTTAAACTTATTTTATGCACTATTAGAACTTATAAGGCCAACATACTGACCTAGTGACCTTTGATTTAGGTTGACGACCTTTCGGACAGACTTACTACTTGCACACTTTCGTATCAACTTGTATTGCTTATTCACCGTGAGTTATAGCTTCCCTTTTTATTTTACTATTTTTGGGACTGAGAATACATGCGCTTTTTATGTTTTACTTATTTGACACGAGTACTTAAACTTTACATATGTGTGGGTTATATAACGGCATAAACTTTCCCCTTAGCACGGTAACGTTTAACTATTGGTTTTTGAACCAGTAGACGCGAATCTTAGATATAGATCCATAGGGTTTGACATCCCCACTCGGGCTAGTCGCGCTAGCATTTAACGGGTGTTTAATACTTCGAGGACATACGCACTCGCCAGGTGTACTTTTAGGGGGTGATATTTATATTTACATTAAGTCTAGTTACCATGTGCCCACGATTAAACATACATTTTTCTTACTACTTTGAACATTGAAATCTCGTGCTCAACCTTACATTACTGTTACAACTTAAACTATAGCTCACCAACATTATTGTTGACGTTTTAAGCATATTTTCTCAGGTGCTTAGAGGTTTGTTGCTTCCGCTGTTAGACTTGCTGTCATGCTATTAAGGACCTGCTGTTAAGGACCTGCTGTGTTAGATTTCCGCTGCATTACTTAGAGATGTCTCAATCATGAAACTTATATTTTGCATTCGCAACTTATGTTATTTTGAATAATGGTTTTGTAATGACTTTTGTGTCACGTTATCTTTTGTAAAACATTTGAAATTATCTTTTCATGAATGCAAAACTGGTTTTCAAACAGCATATAGTGTTTGACCTTGTAATGATCCTGTTGTTGATGATCCATACACGATGGTTTTGTACGGGGCGTCACATATCCGTTCACCGAAGAACAACTATTTTCATTTAAAATTAATTTCATATTCGGATAAAGATCACACCTTTCGTGCGATTTTCTTTCGGAAATGTAATATAAGATACTTTGAGAATCTATGAAACCTGTTATCCTCTTGGAAGGGGACTGCTTAAAATGTCTACAACCCAGATGTGGTTACTCTACATATTCCTTCCTTCATTGATTGCAACTATATGTTGTTCTAGTTAATGTTAACCATAACTTCAACATGTAACTGAAAGGATAAAGTTACATTATGGAACTGTGCTTTCATTCCATTCAAGGATTAGATCACATGCATCATGGAAAAACTGGGTGATATCTTTCATTGTTCGTTCAGACCGCCCTGAAGACACTATAAATAATTATGGCTGGCATTGCATGTAAGTCTGATTTGTCACTTTCGGCTAAAATTTCAATTCATTAAATCGAACAAACGTTTCTTAAATATTGGGTTCTTTATACCTATGGTCTCCTTCCGAAATTAAGGGATTAGTAAAATCCGTGGATAACACTATCCAGACATCAAATCGCATGGTTATGATCACCATATTTTCCATTCTACCTGTCAGCTTTGTATTGCGACATAGGCGCTCAATGTTTTAGATAAGTTTAGTAACATTCATGATGTATTTCATGCATCCAGATTACTGAAGATGCCTGTAGGGCTAAAAACATCATCTTTCCTTTTGTGGGTATATATTCGGAGGTCATATTCATATTAGCAAGAAACAAAATAAATATGTTGATCTCTTAGGACAAGAGACTTAATAAATGGCATATACCTATTCTTACTCTTATACGCACAAGTACTTTTCAAGGCAAATAACTCACTTCTGAGCCCACG
This sequence comes from Rutidosis leptorrhynchoides, assembly GCF_046630445.1. NCBI lineage: Eukaryota > Viridiplantae > Streptophyta > Magnoliopsida > Asterales > Asteraceae > Rutidosis > Rutidosis leptorrhynchoides. The sequence continues at coordinate 23,535,277 of NC_092341.1, read as the reverse complement.
AGTATCGTTATTAGTCACTCCTCAAATTTCGGGACGAAATTTTCTTTAACAGGTGGGTAATCTAACGACCCGGCTTTTTCGACTTGCTTTTGTGCTTTGTGTTTTCGCAAAACTGCGTATTTGTGCGTACTGAGCTATATTATACTCTGGGAACTCCCTACATGTTTATTTCTTTCATTTATATGTTAAAACGTGTCTTTAAGTACGTAGGTTAGTTAACTTGAACCCCAGAAGCTTTTATGACCGTTAGTGTCACTTGACGTTTTTAACGAACTGCGTACTGTGTACACGTTTAACTTTTGTCGTAATCGAAATATTATGAATACGAAATATTAATTATTATTTTATAATAATAATTACTTGGGTCTTTGGATGCTTAATTACGCGTAGTAATTTACTTATGCTTACTAGTTAGTCTTGTTGAACTTTCTACCTTATTGGACTTTAGCCCACCCTACACTAGTTAATGGACTATTTAATTAGCCCAATTATTAATAGCTAGTGACCCATTAATAATTAATATAAATGCCCATTTATTAGAGGGAACATGCTAGCATTTGTGTCAAGTATTATCCCTAATATTGCATGGGATCCTAACATAAGCACCTACTTTAGACAACCATTAACCATAAAGCAAAAAGTTGTCCCCCGTGTTTCCCCTATATTCCCACATTTTTGACACCACCACCACCTCCTCACCATCTATAAATACAAGCCTTATTCCATCCATTTTACACTTGCTCTCATTTGCATTTCACACACACTTACTCTCTTGTTTTCTCTCTAGTCTTTCTCACTCTAAAACTTGTAAGTTTTTGATTTTTCTTCTTCTTTTTCCCTTCTCAATCACGTGTTCATCATCATCATTTAAAGGATCAAGCTCTTTAGCTTTGATCTTGATTACATCTTGTAGATTCAAACATGAATCCTTCAAGAACATGGAAGATTCAAGCTTTCTAGCTTTGAATCTTCACCTACTTTGTAGATCTAAATCTTTTTACTTTAATCTTGTTATTTTGTTACCAAGATTCAAACTTGTGTTTGTAATCTTCATGTAACTTAAAGATCCAAGCTTTATGCTTCAAGATCTTCAAGAACAACCAAGATGCAAGCTTTCTAGCTTGAATCTTCATATCTTTTGTTGGATCTAAGTTTTCTAACTTATGGTCTCATTATTTTGTTATAAAGATTAAAACTTGTGTTTATGGTCTTCATGTAACTTAAAGATCCAAGCTTTATGCTTCAAGGTCTTCAAGAACACTAAAGGTTTAAGCTTTCTAGCTTTGTGACCTTATAACTTGTGTGAAAAGGATCCAAGCTCTCTAGCTTAGGGTTCCATCACTTCATTTGATCTAGATTGTGTTAATACTTGTTTGATTGAAGTAAAGTTTGTAACTTTGTTTGTAAATAGGACTTGTATTTGTGTTAAGACTAAGGATATGATGTAACCTTGGTTCATCATCCATCTAAGACTCTTAAATGAGTCGTGTTCTTACTTGGTCTTAACATATTGTTTGTTGATGGTAGAATCTTGGTCAAGGTGATGCTAACCCATCAATGAGTTGTACACTTGAAGCTACAAGAATCAAGGATGAGAACCGTGATGAGCATCAAGCACCAAGAACCCCACCGGAGCAATTGTTTACTGTTTTTCGGGATCTGATCAGATTCCTAGACTTCTGAAAAATTGATTTTCAGTTAGTTATTTTCCAGTAGATTACTTTTCGTTTAGGCCTCGACTTAATCCGATATACGGTTTAGGATTTATGGCCCTCCGAAAGTCACTACGCCCTTGTAACGTTGTGCTGAAATTTCTGACATACTCGCACTTAAACCGTTGCCACGGTCAAAAGAAGACGAGTTAGGTTCTGAAAATTGGTCAACAGTTAGAGGACTCACATATAGAGCCATAGCCACTGACGACGAGTCTTTTCGATTTACGTAGAGGTCGTAGCAGCTGATCCAAGTCAGCCTATTATTTCGATCTCTATACTTGTTAAACTTACTCAGCTTTTACAATGATGAATGATGATGATGATGACACTTAAACTTATTTTATGCACTATTAGAACTTATAAGGCCAACATACTGACCTAGTAACCTTTGATTTAGGTTGACGACCTTTCGGACCGACTTACTACTTGCACACTTTCGTATCAACTTGTATTGCTTATTCACCGTGAGTTATAGCTTTCCTTTTTATTTTACTATTTTTGGGACTGAAAATACATGCGCTTTTTATGTTTTACTTATTTGACACGAGTACTTAAACTTTACATATGTGTGGGTTATATAACGGCATAAACTTTCCCCTTAGCACGGTAACGTTTAACTATTGGTTTTTGAACCAGTAGACGCGAATCTTAGATATAGATCCATAGGGTTTGACATCCCCACTCGGGCTAGTCGCGCTAGCATTTAACGGGTGTTTAATACTTCGAGGACATACGCACTCGCCAGGTGTACTTTTAGGGGGTGATATTTATATTTACATTAAGTCTAGTTACCATGTGCCCACGATTAAACATACATTTTTCTTACTACTTTGAACATTGAAATCTCGTGCTCAACCTTACATTACTGTTACAACTTAAACTATAGCTCACCAACATTATTGTTGACGTTTTAAGCATATTTTCTCAGGTGCTTAGAGGTTTGTTGCTTCCGCTGTTAGACTTGCTGTCATGCTGTTATAGACTTTCTATTAAGGACCTGCTGTGTTAGATTTCCGCTGCATTACTTAGAGATGTCTCAATCATGGAACTTATATTTTGCATTCGCAACTTATGTTATTTTGAGTAATGGTTTTTTAATGACTTTTGTGTCACGTTATCTTTTGTAAAACATTTGAAATTATCTTTTCATGAATGCAAAACTGGTTTTCAAACGGCATATAGTGTTTGACCTTGTAATGATCCTGTTGTTAATGATCCGTACACGATGGTTTTGTACGGGGCGTCACATATCCGTTCACCGAAGAACAACTATTTTCATTTAAAATTAATTTCATATTCGGATTTTGACCGATCAAAATCCAAGTCAAGATTTAACAGAAGACATCACTTTTAGATTCCTACATCTTTCAAAGCGATACTTTAAATTCAAAACTGTGCCAGATCCATTGGCGTGTTATTACCGAAAATAACTTTACAATATCTTTCCAAAATTAGCCAATTTTGTCACAGCTCCAACAAATCAACTTCGACTTTCATTCGAATTAGCCTTATTATAACTTTGATATATAAGTTTGCCACTTGATTTCACCTTAAACATCCTTTGTATCTTGACGGTTACAATCAGTGTTTAATCATCTAAAAACATAATTCTCTTGAAACCACCGCAGATTGATAACCGATGAATCAGTTATGGTAGCATTAAATGCAGAGGAAACAGAAAAAAAAAATTAAAATTTTAGATGGTCTGAATGGCCAAAAGTTTAATAATAAATAATGGAAGGTTGGGAATGCTCGATAGAAAATTTGGTACTGAGAAACGGATTGAGCTAACCATGAAGGAGACCAAGGACAAATAAAAGGACCAAATCATGTATTAAAGAATCCAGGTAAATCTGGATCCGATGAAATCTTTAGAGTATATCTTGATCCGAAGTCATGTTAAAATCTTGCGGAAAAATTTTCCTTCATCAACTTTCGAACTTAGAAATTTCAAAATATCATCATAAATATCTTCGATATTTCTGAAGATATTTTCATAAATATTCTCGTCTGAAATTATCTACCTCTTCATGCTTTATGTATTCCATTATATTGGAAACTTCTGTAAAATCTAAGTATAAATTATGAATGAATTCTGGAGAAGTGTTAAGAATTTGAGCATGAGTTAGTATAATATAATGACACTTGGCCAACGTGATTATATTACAATAAGTCATGCTAATAGTTCTATTGGAACATGATGATTCACAGATCATACCATCATCATGTGCCATGTTACATAACTCTTTCATTCTACTTAACCTTTAAAAACATCAAGAAAATATTTCTCTTGATGATTCGGTCTTTTCCGTGATTCTGGTAACTTAACAAGTCAAATAGTACTATTACCATTTCTTTCTTAGAACGTTAGCCATGATCAATTGAAATCTAAAGATTTGATCTACGAATCCAAGACGTCTTGATCACTTTAAGTTAGGAAGAAAACAAAAGCATGAAGCTTCAAAATAGAAGAAAGTATAAGATTGGTGAAAATAATGGAACGGAAGAGACCAAGTTATAATGAAAAATATCAGATAAAGCAATCGAGACAGATGATTGCTTTTAATTAAAGAGGATCCTAATTCCCTCAATTACCGAAGAATCAAATCTTGTATAGATTTTGAAGATTATCTCTAAATTCCTTGAATTCCAGAAATCTACCGTAACTATGTCAAAAGTTAAATCTCTATCTCAATCTTTTGTGACAGCTTCATTGGTACACTTCACCTAATCGAATAGTTTTATCTATATTAATCAATAATGATAAAACTCTATTTATCAACACATATTCATCATGAAAACATACTTATTGTCATCCATGACCATTCCAATCAAATTTTGGGACGAAATTTATTTAACGGGTAGGTACTGTGACGACCCGGAAATTTCTGACCAAATTTAAACTTTAACTTTATATGATTCAATATTTCCGACACGATAAGCAAAGTCTGTAAAGCTGAGTCTCAAAAATGTTGGAATAGATTACATGAATGCATTTAACCTTTGACTATTCCTGATGATTCACGAACAATTGTTTGTAAATAAATATGTGAACAATATATATATATATATATATATATATATATATATATATATATATACATATAAATATAAATGATTTTTGTACATAACTAAAATACTATGTTTATTGAAATAAATATTTGAATATGTTGTATGAATGTTACATAATCATTAATATGTAATATTAATATATTATATGTAATTACAAATTAAGATTATAATTGCTATGTTAATATTATTATCATTATTTTATCATAATATTTTTTTTATTATCATTAATATATATATATATATATATATATATATATATATATATATATATATATATATAATTCGATAAGTATAAGTTGATATGATTATTATAATCATTAATAAAAATAACAAAATTATAACTAATAATATAAATGGTACCAATAATAATATTAATATTGTTATTATTATTAATATCTATATTAAAATCAGTGTTAAAAAATATTATTATTATCAGTAGATAATATATTGATATGAAAGCTACTATATATATAAATTGATATAGTATTATTATTATTAGTATTAATATTATTATTAATACAAGTATATACATTTATAAATACAGATTATAGTAATATGTATACAAATATAAATACATATATATAAACACGTATATATACATATATAAATAAATATGTATATAAAAACCATAGGATCCTAAATTTGCTAACATCTCAATCGTGCTGTAGGGAATTTTGTTTTCTATCTCAAATTTCTTACCTAATCCAACTCATTTGTACGAAAACCTGATATCAATAATCTTTATCTGTTTTTTTTATATTTTTTTTCCTTAACCGTGATCAAGAACTGCCAACCAACTTATATATCAATCATTCTGTTCTTATTCATAATACATTTGATTCTCCATTATCTATATCAATTATAACTGTAAGTACCAATTCTTTATCTGTTTAAATTCATTGATTTTTTTTAAAACAGCTCGATACCCCTATCGCCACAACTTTTATGCAATAACTCGAATTCAATTCAATTCAATTTTAAAAATCTAAAAATGCAGAAGTGTCTTAAATCACGTCATGAATGTTTCCTCAAAGTTTCAGGTTCCAATTCGTCAAATCAACTTCAAATTTGAAGAGTCAAACTTGGAATTTAAAAGTCAACCGAATTGTAATACCTCAAATTCAAAATCGTTTGAATGTTTTAAGATCAATTAATGATTCCATAAGTTTCTATGGTTGATATATTACCTAATGCATGTAGAAGTTATTTTCTAAAAACCTCTAAAAATAAAAATCAAATTCTTTTTCTTTCATTCATATACGTCGAACAGAAGCACTCTGTATATTTTTTTTTATTGTTTTCGAGTAATATAACTTTGGGTATTGACTAATTATCAATAATTTTAAGTGTCTAAACCATTATTTTGATAACTTGCAAATTTGGGTATCGACTGACTTTGGAGAAGAAGAAGGAGGGTTGACATACGGGTTATATTTTTATAAAGTGAATAAAAAAAACAGAAAGAGCATGGATGGTAGAATGGTAAAAGGGGGTGTGTGTTACCAAGAGGTCGCGAGTTCGATACTAGGCGGGGGTACATATATTTTTTTTTACAGGATCCTTCTTGGGCTGCTAGTTGGGTTTGATTATTGCTAGGCCGAATCAAGTCTGGGCCAGATTAGGGTCAGTTAAATAGTTATTCGATTGATATAATTACTGAAAAACGTAAATGGTTGAATGGTTGGAGGTGTTTCGGGTTAAACGGGAGGTCGCGGGTTCGAGTCCGGGCAATGGCATTCTATTCTTTTTGAAGCCTATTTTATGTGGGGTAGTAATTTTGTTATATTATTATTATTACTATTATTATTATTATTATTATTATTATTATTATTATTATTATTATTATTGATTTGTTATTGTCATTGTTATTATTATTATTATTATTGTTATTGTTGTTGTTGTTATTATTAAAGTTATAATTATTATTATAATTATCATAAGTACTATAATCATTATAAGTATTAATAGTATTATTATCATTAGTAATCTTATCATCTTAAGTATCATTATGATTGTTATCATTAGTATTATTAATAACATTATTAGTATCATTATTATTAAAAACTATTATTATCATTTTTTGTTATTAGTATTATCATAATTAAAAAAAAAAAGTTATTATTATTATTGTTAATAAATCATTATTATCAAAACTATCGTTTTAACAAATAGATATCTTGTACATATATTACATATACTATGATTATATTAATATTTCATACAATTATATAACAAAAATATCAACATTACTTATATAAATACCTACATATAACAAACTAATGATATTTTAAATATAATACTAATCATATATAAATATATACATATATAAATATATTAACATAACTAAATGTATAGATATTAATCATTCTAAATATATATATATATATAATAAATATATATATATAATATATAATTTAAGATATAAAATAAACATACATTTTTAAATGGAAGTTATTATAAAATTCTATAAAAATAATAATATATAAATATTATATATTAATAAATGAAATTATGTGATTCTATGATTTTATGTTTTATTATATATATATATATATATATATATATATATGAACAATATAAGTTCTTGAATCCGAGGCTAACCTTGCATTGTTCAGCATCGTCGTATACATATTTTTACTACAAAATATCGTATGGTGAGTTCATTTGATTCCCTTTTACTCTTTACATTTTTGGGACTAAGAATACATGTGCTACTTTTACAACTGCTTTATTAAATGCTTTTGAAATACATTTTGAACTGTGAATACATGAAATGCTTTTATAAATGTTTGACGAGATAGACACAAGCAAAACATTCCTCGAATGAATTATGTGGACGTAATAATTGCCACTATTGAATTATGTGGACGTGATAATTGCCACAATTGATATGAATATTTTTCTCCTGATTATTATTGCTTGGTAACCTAAGAATTAGGGAACATCACTAATTTTGAGAATTAGTGCACGCCTAATTGACGCGAATCCTAAAGGTAGCTACCGAGTTTAACACCCCCACCCAGAATGTTCACTAGACGGAAGGGCTAGTGGGCATGGTGTTTAGTACCTCGAAGTTTATATGATTATTATACAGGCGAGATGTTCTGTTTTGGGGATATTATTATGCGCATTATATGTTAAGGTCGGTTACCAAGCCAAGCTATGAAAGTAATGAAAAGTGAATGTTATGTATCGAGAGAATGATTTTATACACAGGTTATGTGTATGTTATCTTTGTGCACAAGATATGTGTACGGTTACTAAGATTTATGAAAGATAATTTCGTACACGAGAAAGGTGTACTGTATTTAAAAGATATCGCATGTACATTACAGGTGGGTATAGGATTCGGGCCCATTTGTACCATGCAGGATTTAAATCTTGTGGTCTATCAAAATGATGAATTTTATTGTTTTATGATAAGCCTATGAACTCACCAACCTTTTGGTTGACACTTGAAAGCATGTTTATTCTCAGGTATGAAATGTAACATCCCGCATTTTTCCGTTAAATTTATTTTTAACACAGTCTTTTTTTTAAAATAATATCTTTCGTTATTTAAATTAGTAGTTTCCGTTGACTAACGTTCATAATATTACCGTTATTTAATTATAACATCACTCGTTTACTTGAGCGTTTTTCTTTTAAAATATTCGTTTGGTTAATTCCCGCACCAGCTTTGAAACTTGAGGGACCAAAATTGGCTAGGGGACAAACTAGTTGACTAGGTCAACTAGTCAACCATTCATCCCCACCACTCATTCAACCTCCTCATCTCTTCTCTCTTTTCTCTCTTCCATTTTTGAACTCAAACACCCATTTCACTAAATCATCATCCAAATCCGAATCAAGAAGCAAACATCAAAACAAATTATATTTTCGTGATCCTCTCTTCATCCTCTACATTTTAGTACCAATTTCATCTCGTTTGGGTAACATTTCTAAAACTCTAGATTTCTCTAAATTTGTGTTTTTGACTTGAAATGGTGTTAGTTAGTGTCTATGGCTCGTGTCTAGCATGAATATATGATTTATTTGTTCGATTTTGTTGTTTTGGGTAATTAGTATGAACATTTGAAATGGGTGTGCTTAATCTTTGATTTTGGATGAGTTAATGTTGTTAAATTGTTAAAGTTCATGTTTTAAATGAGTTACTAGCATTTTTAGCTTCATTTTGATGTGTAGGTTGATTTAGAAAAGTTTCATTTACAAAATTATTGATTTCATGATTCTTGGTTAGGGTTTGATAGACTTTAAAATGAACTTTTGATGCATTGAATGCTTGTTAATGTTGTTAGTAAGTGTTTAGATGCAATGTATGTTTAATTACCTTCGAAACGGCATATCGTATGTGTAAATTGGATTCCTGAATCATAAAATACGTTTTACGAACTTGAAACCTTGATAACGAACCTTTAATGATCACTTGACGAGAATTCGGTTATTGTAAATGATGTTTTTGATTCATGAAACGTGTTTAGTTGTGTTCCTTGTCAAATTACCTTTCCAACGATATAAGATACGTGTCGTAAGAGTTTACGGTTTGTGTTTTGTGTTTAAATGAAATTTGGTTCGGGACTTGGACAATTGAAACAGACCAGGCATCAGTTCACGTTGATTGCCGCGGCGCGGCACTCTTTGGTCGCGGCGCGGCATTTGCCGTGTTTGGGTTCTGATCAAACTTACATTTTTACGAAAAATGTTTGCTATGCTACGCACCTCCGATTCACATGTAACTTGTTCTAACATGCTTATATATGATTAAAAACCTCAGAAAAATAGTTCGAGACCCGACCCGAATGTGTTGACTTTTTCGTTGACTTTGACCAAAGTTTGACTTTTAGTCAAACTTAACAAAACACTTATGCAATCGTTCTAATCTTATTTTATACTTGATTCTTGCATGAAACTTGACAATGTGACTCACATGCTATACTATTCGAGTCGTAACGAGCCACAGGACTAATTGAACACATTTCGCCCAACCTTGTGTCGTAACCGGTTAATTGATACAACTTACTTGTTTAGGTCGAGGCTAAGCAACTTTCATGCACACGTTTACTTTGTGAAGTACATTTATACTCGTGCACTCGAGGTGAGATCATAGTTCCACCTTTTCAACAACTTTTTATACTTTTAAATTGTGGGCTGAGAAACATATACTTTGTTACATTTTGTACTACTTACTTTTATACTTTGAACACAAGTACGATGAAACAAACATTCCACAGCGAGTTAGAACAAAAATCCTCAATTCTATTATCATTAGTTACACTTGTAGGGTGTAAGCGAGAACTTATATTGTGTGGCCATACGGGTTTGACAAACCCTCATTTCAGACGGTTCACTACCGTCTACGGATGAAATATATTTTCGAGAAACAGTGTATGTTCTAACACTATTGTGATGGGGTTCTATGGATGGAAATTTAAGCCTTGATAATTGGGTGGTCGCGAACATACTTTTAGAATGCAAACGATTTAGATAATCAACGTTATGGAAATACTAAATCTTGTGGTTCAAAAACAACGTTTACAAATACACCTATGATTTCACCAACGTTTTTCGTTGACAGTTTTATATATGTTTCTTAGGTTCATACATGGCTATTTGATACATGCTTCCGTGTACACTCATACTTGCTTGGGGTCAAGCATACATGCATACACTCTATTGCTTGCTTGGAGTCAAGCATACATACATACTTACGCTATTTATAGCAACTGTGATTTTAAACTAATTATGTCGCAAGTTATTTCATTTATACATTACTACTTTTGTAACCTTAAACTTGTTGTCGAACCGTTTGTAAACTAAACTTTGCAAGTCTTGTACGTTTCAAATGAATGCGACATAATTTTGGTCAAACGCGTCTCATATAGGGACTATGACCACGTAACGGGACCTAAGTTAGCGGCGCAGTCAATGACAATTTTGTCGGGTCGCTACAGATGGTATCAGAGCGTTGGTTGTAGGGATCTAGGATGTGCATTAGTGTGTCTGACAGAGTCGTTAGGACGCATTAGTGAATCTAGACTACAACCAGATAGTTAGCCATTGCATTCTGACATACATTTGCTATAAATAGCACTTACTTGACTACTTGTGCATTATACTTGAATCATTCTTAGGCAAACTTCTTAATGGTACCAAGTTTTCATCATACAAATCTGTAATCTACCACTTTCGGGTAACACACTTAAACTTAAGATTCATACGCGTAAGGACGACGACGACTTCATTAGTCATACTTGTTCGGGAACTCTGTCTCCCAGATTGTTATTCGCCACCGTTTCAACTTACTATCGGTGTCACACCGGTGTTCCTTACTATCTACCACTTCTTGTTACTACCACCACTACTCTAGGTGAGTATCGTCATCACTACTTATCACTACGGTTGCGTACTACTCGTTATCATACTTCGTTACTCTTTCTGTGCCTAAAGACATTATTGTTTGACTTGAACCGCATTGACGTGAACAATCATTTACACACTTTCCTCGGGAAACGTATCTTCAGAGTTGCACTAATTCTTTCGATTCAATACGAGTCACGTTAGAGATGTCATCACACTTTATTCATTTTAAATCTTCACGATTACACGAACTTGATTTTATGGAGTGATGTGGGAATGGAGGTATGAGTTAGTGTAATATAACGACACTCTATCAACGTGGTTATATTATGGTAAGTCATACCAAAGTTCTAATGACACGTGATGGTGATTGGACTCGATCAACCTAATCACCACCATGTGCCATGTACATGACTTCATTTTTCTTGTTGGATATCCGAAAACTCCTAGAATACTGATAACAACCATACCAGGGACACACCTTCGATCATTGTCGAACCATATTTATACTTCCGAATGAACGATAAATTCTTTCAGCTTCAAAACATATGTTACACGTGTATACTATCTCGTTTTCGCGCAGTTTTATCGACGAACTACAATATGCTCGTTATGCTCACATCGAGGCGGAAAATTCTCTCGCATTACACACGTACTTCCGTTTAAGGAAATCTTTTATCTAAATTCTCAATGGAGAGAGAGACTCTTCACGTTATACTAGTATTCACCACGAGGGTGAATAGTCCTAACGAACGTTTTCAGAACCCGATAAGAAACTTGTTCTAACAAACGTTTTCGGAAACCGATAAATCTTTCGCGACGCGAATTTCTTGAGAAACTTGTACTAACTAATGTTTTCAAGTCCTAAAAACTTGTTCAAATATTTCTTAAAGAAATGTACCTCGTTCTGGATCGAGATGCTCGTTTCACTTCTAGACTTACAAAAAGCCTCGGGACCACATTTAGACATGAGTACGGCGTATCAACCACAAACCGACGGACCAAGTAAATGTACAATTCAAACCTCAGAAACCATAATGTGAATTTGTGTTATCAACTTCAAATTTACTTGAGAAAAGTATTTGCCTTTAGCCGAATTCTAGTACTACAAAAATTTTCATTCGAGTATCAACGCCACACCTTTCGAAAACTCATATAGCCACAATTGTCGTTTTCTAAATTATTAAACCAAAGTAGGTGACAAGCAAGCCACCAGACCCGAACTCATTCATGAAACAACCGAGAAATTGTTCAAATCTAAGAAAGGCTCAAAACGGCCCTTAGTCGCCAAAGGAGTTATGCCAATGTTAGACGTAAACCTCTCGAATTCCAAGTGGGTAACCGCGTAACGTTAAAATTCGCACCTTGAAAAGGTGTAATCCGTTTCGGGAAACGTAGAAAGCTATATCCGCAATATTTTGATCCTTTTAAAATCTTGGGGCGTTTTGGACCCGTTGCTAGCCGTTTAGATTTTACGACTCGTTTGAGTCTCCGTTCATCCTACATTCCATATATCAAACTTGAGGAAGTATCTTGCCAAACAAGAACTTGTTATCCTTTTTGTTGAACTTACTATCGATGACAAACTTCACTTCCTAGGAGGACCTGTTGAAATATTGAATCGTGAAACCAAACTTTTAAACAACGTAAAATCCCGACTGTCGAAGTTCGTTGAAATACCCAAGGAAGTACCTTCACTTAACCGTAGAATTGACAACGCAAGATCTCGAGGAAGAAACAACGACTACTACTTCCAACTAAATTTCGGGACGAAATATCTTTTAAGGTGTGGGTAATGTAACATCCCGCATTTTTCCGTTAAATTTATTTTTAACACAGTCTTTTTTTTTAAATAATATCTTTCGTTATTTAAATTCGTAGTTTCCGTTGACTAACGTTCATAATATTACCGTTATTTAATTATAACATCACTCGTTTACTCGAGCGTTTTTCTTTTAAAATATTCGTTTGGTTAATTCCCGCACCCGCTTTGAAACTTGAGGGACCAAAATTGGCTAGGGGACAAACTAGTTGACTAGGTCAACTAGTCAACCATTCATCCCCACCACTCATTCAACCTCCTCATCTCTTCTCTCTTTTCTCTCTTTTCTCTCTTCCATTTTTGAACTCAAACACCCATTTCACTAAATCATCATCCAAATCCGAATCAAGAAGCAAACATCAAAACAAATTATATTTTCGTGATCCTCTCTTCATCCTCTACATTTTGGTACCAAGTTCATCTCGTTTGGGTAACATTTCTAAAACTCTAGATTTTTCTAAATTTGTGTTTTTGACTTGAAATGGTGTTAGTTAGTATATATGGCTCATGTCTAGCATGAATATATGATTTATTTGTTCGATTTTGTTGTTTTGGGTAACTAGTATGAACATTTGAAATGGGTGTGCTTAATCTTTAATTTTGGATGAGTTAATGTTGTTAAATTGTTAAAGTTCATGTTTTAAATGTGTTACTAGCATCTTTAGCTTCATTTTGATGTGTAGGTTGATTTAGTAAAGTTTCATTTACAAAATTATTGATTTCATGATTCTTGGTTAGGGTTTGATAGACTTTAAAATGAACTTTTGATGCATTGAATGCTTGTTAATGTTGTTAGTAAGTGTTTAGATGCAATGTATGTTTAATTACCTTCGAAACGGCATATCGTATGTGTAAATTGGATTCCCGAATCATAAAATACGTTTTACGAACTTGAAACCTTGATAACGAACCTTTAATGATCACTTGACAAGAATTTGGTTATTGTAAATGATGTTTTTGATTGATGAAACATGTTTAGTTTTGTTCCTTGTCAAATTACCTTTCCAACGATATAAGATACGTGTCGTAAGGGTTTACGGTTTGTGTTTTGTGTTTAAATGAAATTTGGTTTGGGACTTGGACAATTGAAACAGACCAGGCATCAGTTCACGTTGATTGCCGCGGCGCGGCACTCTTTAGTCGAGGTGCGGCATTTGCCGTGTTTGGGTTCTGATCAAACTTACATTTTTATGAAAAATGTTTGCTATGCTACGCACCTCCGATTCACATGTAACTTGTTCTAACATGCTTATATATGATTAAAAACCTCAGAAAAATAGTTCGAGACCCGACCCGAACGTGTTGACTTTTTCGTTGACTTTGACCAAAGTTTGACTTTTAGTCAAACTTAACAAAACACTTATGCAATCGTTCTAATCTTATTTTATACTTGATTCTTGCATGAAACTTGACAACGTGACTCACATGCTATACTATTCGAGTCGTAACGAGCCATAGGACTAATTGAACACATTTCACCCGACCTTGTGTCGTAACCGGTTAATTGATACAACTTACTTGTTTAGTTCGAGGCTAAACAACTTTCATGCACACGTTTACTTTGTGAAGTACATTTATACTCGTGCACTCGAGGTGAGATCATAGTCCCACCTTTTCAACAACTTTTTATACTTTTAAATTGTGGGCTGAGAAACATATACTTTGTTACATTTTGCACTACTTATTTTTATACTTTGAACACAAGTACGATGAAACAAACATTCCACAGCAAGTTAGAACAAAAATCCTCAATTCGATTATCATTAGTTACACTTGCTGGGTGTAAGCGAGAACTTATATTGTGTGGCCATAAGGGTTTGACAAACCCTCATTTTGGACGGTTCGCTACCGTCTACGGATGAAATATATTTTCGAGAAATAGTGTATGTTCTAACACTATTGTGATGGGGTTCTATGGATGGAAAGTTAAGCCTTGATAATTGGGTGCTCGCGAACATACTTTTAGAATGCAAACGATTTAGATAATCAACGTTATGGAAATACTAAATCTTGTGGTTCAAAAACAATGTTTACAAATACACCTATGATTTCACCAACGTTTTTCGTTGACAGTTTTCTATATGTTTCTTAGGTTCATACATGGCTATTTGATACATGCTTCCGCGTACACTCATTCTTGCTTAGGGTCAAGCATACATGCATACACTCTGATTGCTTGCTTGGAGTCAAGCATACGTACATACTTACGCTATTTATAGCAACTGTGATTTTAAACTAATTATGTCGCAAGTTATTTCATTTATACATTACTACTTTTGTAAGCTTAAACTTGTTGTCGAATCGTTTGTAAACTAAACTTTGCAAGTCTTGTACGTTTCAAATGAATGCGACATAATTTTGGTCAAACGCGTCTCATATAGGGACTATGACCACGTAACGGGACCTAAGTTAGCGGCGCCGTCAATGACGATTTTGTCGGATCGCTACAGATGGTATCAGAGCGTTGGTTGTAGGGATCTAGGATGTGTATTAGTGTGTCTGACAGAGTCGTTAGGACGCATTAGTGAATCTAGACTACAACCGGATAGTTAGCCATTGCATTCAGACATACATTTCCTATAGATAGCACTTACTTGACTACTTATGCATTATACTTGAATCATTCTTAGGCAAACTTCTTAACGGTACCAAGTTTTCATCATACGAATCTGTAATCTACCACTTTCGCGTAACACACGTAAACTTAAGATTCATACGCTTAAGGACGACGACGACTTCATTAGTCATACTTGTTCGGGAACTCTGTCTCCCTGATGTCAAAGCTAAGGGGTATAAAATACTATTAAATTGTAATGACCCGGAATTTTCCGACCAAATTATACTTATGATATTAATATTTACATAAATTAAACCATACCAACATGATAAGCAATCCAAATTGTTGAGACTTGTGTTTTTGAAAAGAGTTTTGCACAACGTTTGACCGTCCAATATGACCGATGATATCACGAACTATATAACATACGATAATTATACGTTTGTGTATATATACGTATTTATATATATTTAACATGATCTAAGGATGGTTTAACATCTCATTGTGTACTAATGACAATGAGTTATAAGTATATTTTGAAACTACTAACTTAAGTTTTCAAAACGATAACTATACGTAACATTCTTTGATATATATACTTATAATCTATAATGCTTATACATGTATCGTATATATAATGTATTTAATCACTTTTTAAGAACTTAAATACATAAAACAATATAAGTATATTCACAAAAGATAGCTATATTTGAATTCTCGTTCCGTTTCCTTAAGATTTCTATACGTATATCTAGGGTATATGTACCCGTATCATACCCAGCTTCTATATGTATTTACTATTGGTATACACACATCAAATAAACATCCTAATCCACATTATTATTGCCCTAGATATGAGGTAACTAGAATTTGTCAAGTAGTATGAATTATTAGTAAGAAAACAAAATTAGGAATCCTTTTCTTTCTTTATAAACTAAAAACGTTTTTATAAATGAACACCATTTCTTCACTCTATTTTCTCATACCTACACCCTCATTTCTCTCTCAAAATACTCCTAACTTCATACTTGATCATCTCCAAGCATTTTCCCCATCATTTAGCTTCAATTACAAGCCTTAAACACCATAAGAAAACTCTTTCAAGAACATATCAAAATAACCACCCATTTGAAGAAGTTTACTTCCAACCTTTTGATCTAACTCCACCACTCTTTGATTTCAAGATTATTTCTTATCTTTTGCAGTAACGTTATCCAAGTAACTTGAGGTAGTAACCTTGTTCATAATCTTATTCAATTCATATTCATATAGCTATCTTATTTTGTGGTATAAAATTTTAACAACAAGAACATAGTTTGAATGATTTCAAACTTGTTCACAAACTAAATAGATCCTTCTAACTTGACTTTTAAAACACTTCAAGACCAGTAATATATCATAATGATATGCTAACCTAACAAGATATAACTTGATTTTACAAAGAACATCTTAAAAACTGAATCTACGTCGTCGGAGTGCAACCGGGGGCTGTTTTGGGTTGGATAATTAAAAACCATCTTGAACTTTGAATTGGAAGTTCATGTTATGGAAAAATGATATTTCTTATGAATATGTTAACACATAAAAATTTCATGGTTTAACTCAAAGTGTAAGTATTTTTAGAAAAATGATCATTAAATGTTGTTTTTATGATGGAAAATGATCACTTTCATAAGTTTCACCAAAGTTTGACCTATAACCTATAATTTCGAATACAAACTAAGGTATTTTCAGTTCATATTCTTAAAATTTGACTCGATCCAAGGAAGTGGCAAGTTGAACCAACAAAAACGGAGTTGTAATGAAGAAACTACGACTAAAACAAGATTGGGTATCCGAAGCTAGTTTAGCTACGAAAATATTTGGAGAAAAAGTAAATTAATTATATCTTTTCTAATTAATATGATATTTTATATATAATTACTTATGATTTGATTTTATATATTTCAGGACCGCCCGTAAACAACACGAGAAGATTAATCATAAGACCTCATGATTGTACGCAACACGTCATTTGACAACACGGTACTTTATGTACGCAACACGTTATTTGACAACATGGTACCATGGGTCGAGATTAATTCTGATCAATACGAATACGATGGGGTCTTTATTTATTTTATTTAAGCAACTAATTGTGGACCACTAACATCGGACTGCTAACTACGGACTAAGAAAAATATTAAAAGTATTAAAAGTATAAATATATATGTAACGATTACTTAAAAAGAAAATATGTTGATATATTATATATATGGTTAGGTTCGTGATATCTATCGGAGACCAAGTCGAATTAAATACCTTCAAGGCAAAAGTGATTTTCATTTGCTCCCTTTTTAATTGCTTTTGCAATATATATTTTTGGGCTGAGAATACATTCGCTGCTTTTATAAATGTTTACAAAATAGACACAAGTACTTAAAAATATATTCTACGTTGAGTTGTACCACTGGCATATTTCCCTGTAGCTTGGTAACTACTATTTACATGGGTATTGTAAACGCGAATCCTGTTGATAGATCTATCGGGCCTGACAACCCCAACCGGACTGGACGACCAGTATTCAACGGTTGCACAGTACTTAGTGTTGGTGACTACACTTGGTACGGTGTAGTGAGATTTCATAATAAAGGGAATATGCGACGTTGATTAAATGTTAAGTATGGTTACCAAGTGCTCAACCACTTAGAATGCTTTACATACACTTGCGAGTGTATTATGTTTATGATTATGAAATCTTGTGGTCTATTAACATATTGAAATGATTGTTATGATAAACCTATGAACTCACCAACCTTTTGGTTGACACTTTAAAGCATGTTTATTCTCAAGTATGAATTAAGTCTTCCGCTGTGCATTTTCTCAATATAAGGACATTACTTGGAGCCGATCATCGCAATGGGACCAAATGTTGATGACTTCGTCCAGGTGGATTAGGACGGGTCCTTTCAGTTGGTATCAGAGCGGTGGTCGTAGCGAACTAGGTCTTGCATTAGTGTGTCTAACTAGTAGTTGTTAGGATGCATTAATGAGTCTGGACTTCGACCGTGTCTACATGTCAAAAGTTTTGCTTATCATTTCTAGTCGGAAATCATCTGCTTATCATCCTTAGGAAATTACCTGCTTATCATTCATAAGTCTAGACACGTTTTACTGCATTTACTGCATTGATAGTGTATAGACGAATTCTTATCTTAGCATATCTGTTATTGCGAACTTTGACTGGTATCTTTTCAAAGATTCTCCGTAATTTACGGGATTTTGGTATTATATATACATATGTAAATTATGTATTGAAGAGTACCAAATCTAACTCCTATAATCTATTCCATACCAAAAATTCATTTTCCCCATTATACAAGATGAATTCCGCATATAGTTCGAATTCTTCAGATTCCGACAGTTATGCCGATATGGATTTCCATTCGGGCTCCGAAAGCAGCGTCACCGGAATGGATCAACCAATTTCCCATCATCTATTCTGGATGAATTGGGGATGGGTTCGTAATATACTAAATCACTGGAGACCAGAAGAAGGTGATCCATTCCATCCACCAATTTGCCCTCTTGGCGATGAACCTGAAGCACTTACCGACGAACCTATTCGAAACACCATTTTCTCTCTCATTTCTAGAGTATCTCGTCACGATTATATACTATCCCATATTATAAATCTTGTTCATTCGCTCGCTCCAACCGCCAATCATCCCGGTGTACTAGCAGAAGTTAACGAACTTCGCGCTCGCATGACGGCTTTGGAGAACATGGTGCGAAGGTTGCAAACACCAGCAGCAGCACCAACAGCATAATCAGCACCACCATCAATAACATCAATAATACCATCATCACCACTAACAAACAACATCCGCATCACACGTATCAACATCATAATCTGTCCCACAAACATCAACATCATACGCACCATAGATACCAAGTAGTACCAACAATAATGAACGATGAAGTATTGATCCATAACTTCATTGATATTCTGCGAAGAATATGTGGTTTCAAAAAGTTTTAGAGATTTCTTATTCTAGCTCAAACCGAAAAGCAAATGAGATTAATATCATATTAACTCATTAAATTCATGATTTCATCTGAAGAAAATATATATGTAAATATGTTTTCATAAAGATTGTAATTAAAAGTTCTTTTGTACAAAATATTAATGGTGAAATTTTTTTTTTAACGGGTAGGTAATACCCGAGGAATAATTAGATTTCATCTTAATAAGTTACATTGTACATTCGTCGAAGCTGATTCAACAGTCATTTACTATCCTACTTACAACCACCGATATACGTATCCGTTCACCGCAGAATAACCATTTTCATTCAATTTCATATTTGGATTTTAACTTCCCAGAATCCAACAAGTGGCATATGAAGAAAACATATGACAAAATAAAATCTGTTAGAAACAAACAAATTAACTATGAAAAATTTTGTTAAGAATCCACGCTAAGTGTTCCAGCTAAATGTTCCTAGCAAACTGATTACATTTTATTTATCGCAAATTAATTATCGCACTTTTATTTATCGTCATTTAATTTCTGTAATTATTTTACGCACTTTAAATATCGGGACACGTATACAATGTTTTGACATATCATATCGACGCATCTATATATATTATTTGGAATCACCATAGACACCCTATATGCAGTAATGATCGAGTTCTCTATACATGGTTGAGGTTGATTCTATAATAATATATATAGTTTGAGTTGTGATCGAATCTGAGAGGTATACGGGTCACGACACGTATTAATTAATTCGTATATTATATATTAAACTATATATGAATTATTGGACTGTTACTGTGGACTATCGACTGTGGACTAATGACATTGGACAATTAAAATGAATTAAAATATTGATTATAACATATGAAACTAAACATTTCTTCAAGATTGCCACTTGATTTCATCTTAAACCTCATTGTATCTCGACGATTACAATCAGCATTCAAATCTATCATGAATCTTAAAAACACCTCAATCGAGAGGATAAACCAACCGCACTTCATCTACGGAAGAAAAGATTGATGCATATTGTTATGCACCTGAAAAACCCTCGAAAACTGAGTAAACGTTTGACACGTATCTGTTCTAGTTCCTTTGACATTGTTATTACTGAAGATCGTTTTGCAATCCCTTTCCAAAGTAGCTAATTTTATCACAGCTCCAGCAAGTCAACTCCGACTTTTCATCCAAAACAACTTTATTATAACCGCGATATATATGCGTACTCTTTATTGTTACTGGGGAACCTTTTATATTCCACAATATTACCATCAGCGATTAATAATTCTAAAAACACAATTCTCCTTAAACTACCTCGGTTTGATAACCGATGACCCAGATCAGTTAACTTTGAAAATGCTGACGAAGTAGCATGTTGTAGATGATCTTAATGGCCAAAAGTTTGATGATAAAGAAAGGAGTGTTAGGAACGCTCGATAGAAAATTTAGTACCGAAAAGCGGATTATGTGAAACTATGAAGAAAGCCGTGGACAAATCATAAAGAATAAGTTTGCCTTCAAAGAATCCAAATGATTCTGTGCCTGCTGAAATCGTTAGCAAACATCTTATTTCTCATTCTAAACCTTCACAGACAAATCTTATTCATCATCCATTGATATTAGAAATTCTAAGATATTCTCGTATGTTCTAATATAAATATCCTCCATATTTCTGGCGATATTTTCACAACTATTCTTATCTGAGTTCATTTATCTCTCCTTAATATCTGCAACATAAAAGAAACTGTGTTAGTTTCTAAATTCTGAAACCTTCGAGTTTAAAATATGAATGTTTTGAAGTAGTGTTGGGAACTGAAGCATGGATTAGTATAATATAATGACACTTGATCAATGTCATTATATTACAGTAAGTCATGCTGAGTTTCTAATGAAGCATGATGATTCACAGTACCGTCATCATGTGCCATTTACACAACTCTTACATTCTATCTAATCTCTAAACATATCAAGAGAATATTTTTCTGGATGACTCGGTCTTCTCCAGGGTATTCTGGTAATTTAACAAATCAAAATCGTTCTATTACCATTTTCTTCTTAGAGCATTAGCTATGTTCATTCTGAATTTCATATCTACGAATTCTGGACCATTACTCGCTTGACTCGAAGTCGGGAAGAGAAAACGAAAGCATGAAGCTCCGAAAAATAATGAATATAAACTTCGATAATAACCCCGAAATTACAAACCGTGTATATCGATGCAGATAGCAATATAGAGACACGGGAGAATTAGAAACACTATAAACACAAGAGTATAGTAGAAGTAAATAGATTCTTCTGGTGGTAGATGAAAAAGAAGAATGACAGATATAAAAGTTAGGAGTATATCAAGAATCAGGACTGGATGGAGCATATTGATGAATACTTTAAAATAAGAATCAAGGGAGAAAGAATAGAAGGTGTGAGTCGTGGAAAATAAGGAAACGAAGGGGTGAATTTATAGTGAAATATCCGACAGAGCAATCGAAACAGATTATTGCATATAATCAAAGAAGATCCTGATTTCCTTAATCACCAAAGAACCAAATCTTATTACGTAAGATTCTCTTTAAATCCCTTAAATCCCGGAAATCAATCATAACTACGTCATCGGTTAAGACGAATATATTTTACTCATCTCACTCTTTTACGATAGTCTCATTTATATTCTTCGCATAATCGAATTGTTTTATCTACATTACTCAATGACAATAAAACTCCATTATCACCTTATATTTGTCATGAAAACCTTCTTATTGTTATCCATAACAACCTCTATCAAATTTCGGGGACGAAATTTCTTTAACGGGTAGGTACTGTAATGACCCGGAATTTTCCGACCAAATTATACTTATGATATTAATATTTACATAAATTAAACCATACCAACATGATAAGCAATCTAAATTGTTGAGACTTGTGTTTTTGAAAAGAGTTTTGCACAACGTTTGACCGTCCAATATGACCGATGATATCACGAACTATATAACATATGATAATTATACGTTTGTGTATATATATGTATTTATATATATTTAACATGATCTAAGGATGGTTTAACATCTCATTGTGTACTAATGACAATGAGTTATAAGTATATTTTGAAACTACTAACTTAAGTTTTCAAAACGATAACCATACATAACATTCTTTGATATATATACTTATAATCTATAATGCTTATACATGTATCATATATATAATGTATTTAATTACTTTTTAAGAACTTAAATACATAAAACAATATAAGTATATTCACAAAAGATAGCTATATTTGAATTCTCGTTCCGTTTCCTCAAGATTTCTATACGTATATCTAGAGTATATGTACCCGTATCATACCCAGCTTCTATATGTATTTACTATTGGTATATACACATCAAATAAACATCCTAATCAATATTATTACTGCCCTAGATATGAGGTAACTAGAATTTGTCAAGTAGTATGAATTATTAGTAAGAAAACAAAATTAGGAATCCTTTTCTTTCTTTATAAACTAAAAACGTTTTTATAAATGAACACCATTTCTTCACTCCATTTTCTCATACCTACACCCTCATTTCTCTCTCAAAATACTCCTAACTTCATACTTGATCATCTCCAAGCATTTTCCCCATCATTTAGCTTCAATTACAAGCCTTAAACACCATAAGAAAACTCTTTCAAGAACATATCAAAATAACCACTCATTTGAAGAAGTTTACTTCCAACCTTTTGATCTAACTCCACCACTCTTTGATTCCAAGATTATTTCTTATCTTTTGCAGTAACGTTGTCCAAGTAACTTGAGGTAGTAACCTTATTCATAATCTTATTCAATTCATATTCATATAGCTATCTTATTTTGTGGTATAAAATTTTAACAACAAGAACATAGTTTGAATGATTTCAAACTTGTTCGCAAACTAAATAGATCCTTCTAACTTGACTTTTAAAATACTTCAAGACCTGTAATATATCATAATGATATGCTAACCTAACAAGATATAACTTGGTTTTACAAAGAACATCTTAAAAACTGAATCTACGTCGACAGAGTGCAACCGGGAGCTGTTTTGGGTTGGATAATTAAAAACTATCTTGAACTTTGAATTGGAAGTTCATGTTCTGGAAAAATGATATTTCTTATGAATATGTTAACACATAAAAATTTCATGGTTTAACTCAAAGTGTAAGTATTTTTAGAAAAATGATCATTAAATGTTGTTTTTATGATGGAAAATGATCACTTTCATAAGTTTCACCAAAGTTTGACCTATAACCTATAATTTCGAATACAAACTAAGGTATTTTCAGTTCATATTCTTAAAATTTTACTCGATCCAAGGAAGTGGCAAGTTGAACCAACAAAAACGGAGTTGTAATGAAGAAACTACGACTAAAACAAGATTGGGTATCCGAAGCTAGTTTAGCTACGAAAATATTTGGAGAAAAAGTAAATTAATCATATCTTTTCTAATTAATATGATATTTTATATATAATTACTTATGATTTGATTTTATATATTTCAGGACCACCCGTAAACAACACGAGAAGATTAATCATAAGACCTCATGATTGTACGCAACACGTCATTTGACAACACGGTACTTTATGTACGCAACACGTTATTTGACAACATGGTACCATGGGTCGAGATTAATTCTGATCAATACGAATACGATGGGGTCTTTATTTATTTTATTTAAGCAACTAATTGTGGACCACTAACATCGGACTGCTAACTACGGACTAAGAAAAATATTAAAAGTATTAAAAGTATATATATATGTAACGATTACTTAAAAAGAAAATATGTTATTATATTATATATATGGTTAGGTTCGTAATATCTATCGGAGACCAAGTCGAATTAAATACCTTCAAGGCAAAAGTGAGTTTCATTTGCTCCCTTTTTAATTGCTTTTGCAATATATATTTTTGGACCGAGAATACATTCGCTGCTTTTATAAATGTTTACAAAATAGACACAAGTACTTAAAAATATATTCTACGTTGAGTTGTACCACTGGCATATTTCCCTGTAGCTTGGTAACTACTATTTACATGGGTATTGTAAACGCGAATCCTGTTGATAGATCTATCGGGCCTGACAACCCCAACCGGACTGGACGACCAGTATTCAACGGTTGCACAGTACTTCGTTTTGGTGACTACACTTGGTACGGTGTAGTGAGATTTCATAATAAAGGGAATATGCGAGATTGATTAAATGTTAAGTATGGTTACCAAGTGCTCAACCACTTAGAATGCTTTACATACACTTGCGAGTGTATTATGTTTATGATTATGAAATCTTGTGGTCTATTAACATATTGAAATGATTGTTATGATAAACCTATGAACTCACCAACCTTTTAGTTAACACTTTAAAGCATGTTTATTCTCAGGTATGAATTAAGTCTTCCGCTGTGCATTTGCTCAATATAAGGACATTACTTGGAGTCGATCATCGCAATGGGACCAAATGTTGATGACTTCGTCCAGGTAGATTAGGACGGGTCCTTTCATAAATTTTACAAGGAAATACTATTAAATACGATACAATTTTACACAAGATATTTATTTATTTATTGAATGGATATACTTAAACCTTGCTACAACACTTATAGGCAGTGTACCTAATCGTACAGTAGTGTAGTTTTTAGTAAGTCCGGTTCGTTCCACAGGGAAAATCTTTTAATCAAAGCTTAACGCTATATTAGTTTTATTTTATAAAAATACAAATATATATATAAGTAATATTATTATTTTAAAGGGGGGTTTTTACCGTTTAATGACCGGTTTGTCGATTTTAAAACTTTAGTCGAAGTTAAAACCAAATGTAAAATATTAAATAAATAAAAGACTTAATTTAAAGCGTAAAGTAAATAACGATAATGAAATTGCGAATAATAAAAGTGCGATAAAATAAACTTGCGATAATTAAAAAGTACGATAATTAAAAGTGCAATTAAATACAATAACAATAAATAAAAATGCGATAATTAGAAGTGCAATTAAATATAAAATAAAGGAAATTAAATACGAAATAAAAGAATTATACTTATTTAAACTTCAGTAATCATGATGTTTGACGTGTTGATTTTAGTTTTATGCCCATGGGTTAATTGTCCTTTGTCCTGGATTATTTAATATGTCCGTCTGGTTTTTGTCCATAACAGTCCATCAGTCATAAATATAAAGTGCGAGTATCCTCGTCAAATTATCCTTATACCCGAAGTTTTAATATTTCAACTAATTGGGGACTTAAACTGTAACAAGATTTTAATACTTTGTTTAATAATTACACCAGGATGTCGACTGAGTGTAACCCAAGGTTTTAATACTTTGTTAACAATTATGCCAAGTGTCCTTGTACATAATTTCACCCCTGTTTTAATAATTCTAGTGGCTATTAATCTATTCCTGTGTCCGGTTAAATGAACGATTATTCGTACATATAAATACCCCGCCCATCGTGTCCGATTGAGTGTATATGGTTATTTATAGGGACGTCCAATTGTAAATCTTTATATTAAAATTAACAAACTATCATTTAGTTAAACAAATATAAAGCCCATTAATAGCCCATAGTCTAATTTCCACAAGTTTCGTTCTTTTGTCCAAACCCCAATTATGGTACAAAGCCCAATTATCCAATTTTAATATTTTTAGCCCAACATCATGATTACTTCGGATTAAATAAGCATAATAATAACTTAGCTACGAGACATTAATGTAAAAAGGTTGAACATAACTTACAATGATTAAAAATAGCGTAGCGTTACACGGACAGAATTTCGACTTACACCCTTACAACATTCGCTAACACACCCTTATTATTAGAATTAAAATTAAAATTAAAATATAAATATAAATATATACTACGTATATAGATAGAGAGATTGATATTATGGATCTTTTTACTCGTCGAACTGCGTTGCTTTTATAGGCTGTTTCAAAATTGGGGGCTCCGCGAGTCGCGGCCCATTTGGTCTTCGAACTTCGCAAGTCGCGGAGTTCCATTTTACAGCTCACTCAACTTTGGCTCTTTGTTTGCCGACGATTATATAAATAAATATAATATATAAATAATTTTAGTAATTATTTAAATATTATATTATATTTATGTGCAGAGTTGACTTGTAATTTTTAGTCCGTTGCGTCGAGCGTTGAGAGTTGACTCTGGTCCCGGTTCCGGATTTTCGAACGTCCTTGCGAATAATTTAATATCTTGTACTTTGCGTTTTGAATCTTGTACTCTTGTAATTTTGAGACGTTTCTTATCAATAATTGGAATCTCATTGATTGTATTTTGTACTTTTGAGCTTTTTGGTCATTTGCGTCTTCAATTCGTCGAATCTATCTTTTGTCTTCACCTTTTATTATTTAAACGAATATCACTTGTAAATAGAACAATTGCAACTAAAAGCTTGTCTTTCTTGAGGAATAATGCTATGAAATATATGTTCGTTTTTAGCATTATCAAATATTCCCACACTTGAGCGTTGCTTGTCCTCAAGCAATATAGTCTTGAAATACTAGAATCACTTCTTTATTCTTCACACTTTGTACATTAGTGATTTCTTTACGGCGGTATAAACAATGGTAGTAACGATGTGGTTTACAGTCCCACATGACTATAAAAATTTAGATCCTTTAAGAAATTGGATCTTTATGAAAACATTTGATCTTTTGAAAATTAAATCTAGTTCTTACCCTAGATAAGTTTTCCGGAATAACCCTTCACCGGTGTTTGCAAAATATTTTTGTGGGTTTGGTGGGTTTCAGATTTGAAAATTTTAGCTCAAAACTTGTGGTTTTGTGTCACCCACTTGCTAACCTTGTATTGGGAAAGCAACACGTCCAGTATACTTGCTCCGAATATTACCTTTCGATAAACTACCGTCCGGTTGTAAAGGAAAGCGTTGAACAAGCAACTGTTAATGCAATGTCCCCTGACATGCTTTTAATTATGGTCTATAACGTGTCGGACGCAATTACCATCCTTTGTAGGAGCAATAGTAAAGCTCACCCTTATAATTTTTTGGTCTGGCACAAGGTCCTGTCTTCGACCATGCTATGCAACCACCGTTCTTACGGTTGACACCCGATTTGGTTCAGGTGACCTAATGAATTCCAGGTGAATTCCTAGGATTTTACGTTCAATGGTAATGAACGCATTGAAAATGGGTTTTCAGAAACCAAATCGGTTTATAATTGGATCAAAATATTTTCTCGTTCAAGCTCGAGTTTAGATATCATTGAATTCCATGAGTTTGAATTTCTCAATCTTTAAGGTCAATCTCTAGGATTGAGTAATATCAGTCTTAAAAGCTGATTTTTGATCTTTAAGGAGATTATCCTTTCTGGGGATCTGATTCATTAGTCTTATCCAGCTAATTTGCACGGTGCCCCCCCATTTTACGAGATAAATCCTTCTCATGGTTAGGATAAATCTGACCACTTGGCGACCCTGTTTTATGCTGAGGTCCGTGGATTTCCTGCTGATTTTAGTGATGACTTTTCTAGATTTTTCGTCAACCTACAGCTGGTCTGGACGACAACTTCATGACCTAAATCAAGAAGCGCGTTTCTTTTTAGGAAGACTTTACTTCCTTTTAATGATGGAATTAATTCATCGTGTAGATCCATCTTTCTTACAGTAAATCAGGTAAAACTTTTTAGTTTAGCCCAAAGCAAAAGTATTTTCAGTTATTTGTACAAAAATATGTGACATATGTTTTGAATAACTTGGAGAATTTTCCCACACTTGGCTTTTATTTTTCCTTTTTGTTCTCCTCTATTCCATTCTTAAATGAATTCTAACATTTTGGTTTGTTTCTCAATTTATGTCCTTTCCGAGGTAACAATAATTTCGGTGTTAACACCTAGTTTTATCGTTCATAAATATGTATAAACATGATTTTGAGTTCATTTAGATAAAAATTTTGAAAAATTTTACTAGAATTAGGTAGTCAGTATATAAGACTAGGGCTGTTCTTTATTATCAGAGAGCACTAGATTCTAATACAACTACTGCTTTACTAGTATTTTTAATGGTAACCAAGTGTTTAAGATAAAAAATTTTAAAAATCCGAAAGAATTTAACCCCTTCCCACACTTAAGATCTTGCAATGCCCTCATTTGCAAGAAATCAGTAACAATTTAAATTATTGAGGGTGATTAGCGTAGAAATGATTAAATTTTACCAAAGTTTTCAAACATATTTGTGTTTGTGTTGAATGATAAATGGTGCACATCATTTGTTCATTCCGTCTTGTTGTTATTTCACATATATTTTGCATCTTGTCGTCAAAATTAGTTGCTTTTGCTGAACTTAATGCCAGTCTTTGAAAATGCGTTGTTTTACCCTGTTGTGTACATAAGATAAACTGCAAACATATATACATATTTTTGAAGTTTGGTATATTACCCCATATTCAAAAATTATTAAAATATTATAATAAAAGTTAGAAAATTATAAAAACTATTACAATATTAACATAAGTATTAAATGTATTACAAATAATAAAATAAATAAAACTAAGTAGACTAGGGATGATACTGATACCAGTAGGGGTTCCATGCATAATCGTATGTGTTATAGAATGCTTCGGCTGGGTTATACGTAGGATACGGTGGTTGCATCTCTATAGACCAGGGAGGAAATATGGGCGTTGGAGTAGGAATATAGTTTCTACCTATATGTTGGCAATAAGCTATGATTTGGTTTTGATGAACTTGCCAATCTTCAAATGCTCTATGTCTAGCATTTTCATACTCTTGTTAAGCTATAAACCTTTGCATTTCTGTCATTTCATTTCCTCCTCCCACATTACCTGGCTGTTGGTTTCTCTCAACCTGTGGATGTCTACCATTATAACGTACTGCGGCGTTATTTCGCCTCTTCAAAACTTTAGCACCATGGTATAAATTTAAACCAATTGTATCGTGGGGTTCTGGTTCTTCGATTAATAATCCCCCGACTTATATCCACATCGAGATACTCAGCAATCAAAGTAATAAATATACCACCTCCTATTATGCTATGCGGTCTCATCCCCCTAACCATAGCTGATAAATAATAACCCATACAATAAGATATACTTACAGTGCTTTGTGGGTCTCGAATACACATGTGGTAAAACAAATCATGTTCATTTACCTTTTCCTTATTCTTACCTCTTTGTGTAATCGAATTAGCTAAAAACCTATGAATTACTCTTAATTCAGCTCTATCTATATCCAAATAAGAGTAATTTCCCCCTTTGAATCGGTGATGGCTAGTCATTTGACTCCATACACCATGCGTGTCAAAATTTTTGTCTATCTTCCTACCGTTCAATATCAACCCTCTACAATCGGCAGATGCTAGCTCCTCAGGCGTATATATACGTAAGGCCTGAGCCATGTCTAGTAAAGACATGTGGCGCATCGAACCTCCTAACAAAAATCTAATAAAAGATCGATCGGTTAAACTAGCTACCCGATCATTTATTTCTATACTACACAACAATTCTTCATACCATACTTTATATACAGGTCTACGCATGTTGAATAAACGTATCCAATCGTTAAAAGTAGAATTACCATACCTCTGTGTAAGTAATTCCCTAATTGGCCCGGCCAATTCTACAGCTTCTAATGGTTCCCATTCTATTACCCTAGGTACTTCAACAGCTTTAGAATGAAGAGTATGCAAGCCCCTTTGGTATTTTGGATAATCTATCCAACGTCTGTTAAATCTCAAGTTCGGGTGCAAATCTTCCAAGTGCATATCTGAAAATGTCATAACTGGATGAGGTATATCTTGTTTATAATAGCTATCAACATCCTGTTGTTCCGCATTCTCAGGAGGAGCATTGCGAGCTTGGGATGAAGATTCACCCCTTTCAGTCTGCAAAACACATCAAACACAATTTTTGTGCATCCAAATATGCATTAGTGTCAGCAAAATCATCAATCAAAATAATTACAATGACATGTTCAATTTATATCAAACTTATGCTCATTTTCATATTTTTATCAAATCTACACTTTTTCAAATAAGCATATACGAAAATGTTCGCTAAGTTCATAAGCATTCAACTCAAATAACATGTCAAAATAATCATTACTAGCAATTAAACAAGTTTCAAATGGCATTATCTCTCAAAAATCAAGTTCATGAATTTTAGACTTGAAAAAGTCCACTTTAATTCTCAAAATCATGTTTAGGCTCAAGGTTTGGATCATTTAACTACCTAAACATGTTATACTACTTAATTTAGCAATAATTCATGACAAAAATCGGCCATAACCTGTTTATATCAAAAAGCCCCAAATTTGCTCAACACAAACCCTAGATTACTCAAAATTTGAAGTTTAAAGCTTCTAATCATGTTAAATAGCATAAATCTAGGTTATACAAGCATAATACATAAACAATTTAAGCATAATTACACTAAAAAGCATCAAAATCGAATTGGGTATAAAATTGCTCAAGAACACTAATATTCGGATTAAATGGTGTTTAGGTGTAGAAATTTACCGTTTTTCTTGAGTAATTCCTTGATAACATCCTTCTCAACATGATTTTAGTAAAAGATTTGATGATAAACGGTTAAAAATTGCGAATTTGGTGTGTGTTTTTTGGGTGTTTTTCGCAGTTTGGAGTGTGGTTGTGGGTGGACAGATCAGTTCTTTACGTTTTTATTTTTTTCTGTAATTTGGTCTCTCCGCGAGTCTCGGCATTTGGCCAATGCAAACTCCGCGAGTCGCGGTGTTTATTTTTTTTTTTTTATATTTTTGGCATACTTTAATTCAATAAGATTAAAAATAATGATAATAAAAGTTCTCGTCCCTCCCTCGGGTAAAGCAATTTCGGTTCAAAGACCTAGTCTTCAACTTACGACGAATTTTAAAAATCAAATTTTTAACTTAGCGAAATAAAGTAATTTTTTTGTTTTTAAATTCACACAACTTAAATTTAAGAAAATGCATAAAATTCAAAATTAATATTAAAAATTCACACCAAACTTAAAATTTAAAATGCATAAAAATAAAATTCACACCAAACTTAAAATTTAAAATGCATAAAAATAAAATTCACACCAAACTTAAAATTTAAAATGCATAAAAATAAAATTCACAGCAAACTTAATTTAAATTTTGTTTTTTTTACATACAAACTTATATTAAAAATATTAATTTTTTAAATATTGACAAACTTAAATATATTGATTTTACAAAGTTTACAATATCCATTTTAGATTTTTATATTAATTTTAAAAACATGGTAAAAATAAAATTAAAAATCTTTTTGGCTTTTATCCCACTTTAATCAATCAAATATTATCAAAAATATGCGCCCCTCTTTTCGGTAAAGTAATTTCGGTTCCATGACCTAATTTAACTCATGACGAATTTTTGAAATATTTTGGGTTGATTGATTAAAGATATTTATACCTTAAGAATAAACGATAAATTTCGCAGTGATGTAATAAATTTTTGAATGATATCAATAATTTCGGTCGCCAAACCTAATTTTATTCAATACCAATTTAATACTTTATAGCGAACAAATTAGCGTTTATTATCAAAAGGTTAAAAAATGAAAGAAAAAAAAACTGTACAGATTTACCTGTGAGATAGTATTCTTAGTGATATGATCTATCCCATTCATAAGATAGTCGGTTTAATTGGTTTTCCATGGCTACATAGGCGTAACCTCGAGCATTCAGTGTTTTTTCTTCTAAACATATGAACGGTCCGTCTCTGCATAAAGTAACAAATTCGGTGTTTGAATAGGTTTGATTATTTGAACATTTACCTCCATGTGACCATTTTTCGCATTTGTGACATCTTTCTAGGTGTCGTGCTCTTCTTTTCGCTGCGGATTTTGATTTTCCTTTACCAAATTGTAACTTATTATCTTCGCATCTGGATTCTTTTCTTACTCCGTCCAATCTTTCTCTGATTACTGATACTATTTCACTCGGAAGTGTGTCATTATTACGTTTAGTGATCAAAGCGTGTAGCATTAGACCATGGTTTAGTTCGCAGGAAGTCTTCATTTCGTAAAAACCTAAAAAAAATAAAAATTTAGAATGGGGGGAGAAGACTAGTTCTTTAGGGTCTGCTAGGGAAAGACCATTCGGGTTCCATTTTCGAGAACTACACGAAAACAGACAATCTAACTCTAACAGAAATACATATTATCCTTTAAAGACTTGATTCTCCCCACACTTAGTTAGCTGTGGTATCGAAATTGTGATTAACTTCGTTGTCAACTTCCATTGGACTATCTATGTACTGTTTAACTCTGTGACCATTAACCTTAAATTCAATCCCATTTGAATTTATTAATTCTATCATTCCGTATGGGAAAACTCTTTTGACTATGAATGGTCCAGACCATCTTGATTTCAATTTTCCAGGAAATAGCTTGAATCGTGAATTGAAAAGAAGAACTCTGTCTCCTTCTTTGAATTCTTTTGAACTTCTGATTCTTTTATCATGCCATTTCTTCGTTCTTTCCTTATAGATTAACGAATTTTCGTATGCTTCATGTCTTAATTATTCTAATTCGTTTAGTTGACTTAACCGTAGACGTCCAACTTCATGTAAATCAAGATTACATGTCTTCAAAGCCCAAAATGTTTTGTGTTCAATTTCTACTGGAAGATGACATGCTTTTCCATAAACGAGTCTAAAAGGTGTGGTTTCAATTGGAGTTTTGTAGGCT
Source organism: Rutidosis leptorrhynchoides (assembly GCF_046630445.1). NCBI lineage: Eukaryota > Viridiplantae > Streptophyta > Magnoliopsida > Asterales > Asteraceae > Rutidosis > Rutidosis leptorrhynchoides. Next base: position 23,502,018 of record NC_092341.1, on the reverse strand, counting down.
GTTCTAAAATCCCAGAGTGCATCCTCCAATTTTATGGACCATTCCTTCGGATTTGATCCTACGGTTTTCTCTAGAATACGTTTTAAAGCTCGGTTGGTATTTTCAACTTGTCCACTTGTTTGTGGATGATATGCAGTGGAGATTTTATGAGTTACTCCATATCTTTTAAGAACTTTCTCAAGTTGATTATTACAGAAATGAGTTCCCCGATCACTTATTAAAGCTTTCGGTGTTCCAAACCTTGCAAAAATACGTTTTAAAAAGTTGACTACAACTCGTGCATCGTTAGTTGGGAGAGCTTGTGCTTCCGCCCATTTAGATACATAATCAATGGCTACGAGAATATAGAGATTATTATGAGATTTTGGAAATGGACCCATAAAGTCAATACCCCAAATGTCAAATACTTCGCATACTTGAATGACATTTTGTGGCATTTTAAACGTTGACTTATTTTTCCGGCCCTTTGATAAGCATCACAGGATTTGCAAAGAAGGTGTGCGTCTTTGTAAATTGTAGGCCAATAGAATCCAGCATCATAAACTTTTCTTGCTGTTAGTTGAGGCCCATAATGCCCTCCTGTTGGTCCTGTGTGACAATGGTTTAAAATTTTACTAGCTTCATCTTCGAATACACATCGGCGTATTATTCCATCTGGACAACTTTTAAATAGATGTGGATCTTCCCAGAAATAGTGTTTTATATCACTGAAGAATTTCTTTCGTTTTTGGTACGATAATCCTTTTTCAAGGAATCCACATACTAAATAGTTTACATAGTCTGCAAACCATGGAATTTCATTATAATCTATCTTCAATAGATATTCATCAGGAAAGTTGTCTTGTATGGCCGATTCATTTAGAACTTTTAATTCAGGATTTTCAAGACGAGAAATATGATCAGCGATGAGATTTTCTGCTCCTCTTTTATCTCGGATTTCAATATCGAATTCTTGTAAGAGTAACATCCAACGGATTAATCTTGGTTTGGCATCTTGTTTCGAAAATAGGTATCTAAGAGCAGAATGGTCGGTATAGACCACCGTTTTTGCTAGAACGAGATATGAACGAAATTTGTCAAAAGCAAAGACAATAGCAAGGAGTTCTTTTTCAGTAGTTGTATAATTTATTTGTGCTCCTTGTAACGTCTTACTAGCATAATATATAGGTTGAAATCGTTTTTCAATCCTTTGTCCTAAAACGGCTCCCATTGCAAAATCACTTGCATCGCACATTAGTTCAAATGATAGATTCCAATTTGGTGTTATCATGATCGGCGCATTAGTGAGTTTCTCTTTAAGAATATTAAAAGATTTGATGCATTCATCTGAAAAGATGAATGGAGCATCCTTTTCTAGGAGTTTATTCATAGGAGTGGCAATTTTAGAAAAATCTTTTATGAAACGTCGGTAAAAACCGGCATGCCCGAGAAAACTCCTAACTCCTCCAACATTGGTGGGATGTGGAAGTTTAGCAATTACATCTATTTTAGCTCTATCCACTTCAATTCCTTCCTTTGAGATTTTATGTCCAAGAACGATGCCTTCTTTAACCATGAAATGGCATTTCTCCCAATTAAGAACTAGATTTGATTGTTCGCATCTAATAAGCATTCGTTCAAGATTAGCTAGACATGATTCAAATGTATCACCGAAGACTGAAAAGTCATCCATGAAAACTTCCATGCATTCTTCTATCATGTCGTGAAAAATTGCCATCATACACCTTTGAAAGGTTGCAGGGGCGTTGCAAAGTCCAAATGGCATGCATTTGTAAGCAAAAGTACCATAAGGGCACGTGAACGTGGTTTTCTCTTGATCTTCGGGTGCTATTGGAATTTGAAAATATCCGGAAAATCCATCAATAAAACAATAGTAACTATTTTCGGCTAGCCTTTCCAACATTTGATCAATGAAAGGTAAGAGAAAGTGATCTTTTCTGGTGGTGTCATTTAATTTTCTATAATCAATACATACACGCCATCCTGTTACAGTCCTAGTAGGAATAAGCTCATTTTTTTCATTTGTAATGACAGTCATGCCACCTTTCTTAGTCACGCATTGAACTGGGCTTACCCATGGACTATCAGAGATTGGATAAATTAAACCTGTATCTAGCAGTTTAATAATTTCTTTTTTAAGTACATCTTGCATATTCGGATTTAGTCTTCGTTGGCGTTGCACATACGTTTTATGACCTTCTTCCATAAGGATTTTATGTGTGCAATACGAAGGACTTATTCCTTTAATATCATGAATCTTCCATGCAATGGCTGGTTTATGAGCTTTCAACACAAAAATGAGTTGAGATTTCTCATTTTCAGTAAGAGAAGATGATATTATTACAGGTAATTCAGATTCACCATGTAAATAAGCGTATTCCAAATGGTTTAGAAGTGGCTTTAATTCTAATGTCGGTGGTTCTTCAATCGATGATTTATATCGATATATGTCTTCTTCTTTTAGCATTTGAATTTCTTCTGTTGTTGGTTCATATCCATTAGCTATTAGTGTAGCTAACATTTCAGCTTCATCAATTGGTTCAGTACTTTCTCCTAAAGAACATTCTCATGTTCCTTTTAATTCTGGAAATTCTTCTAATAATTCTGCATGTGAATCTATAGTTTGAATATAATAACATGTATCATCTGCAGATTGCGGTTGTTGCATTGCTCTATCAACTGAAAAGGTAACACTCTCATCCTCTATACTTAGGGTCAATTTTTTACCAAACACGTCTATCATTGCTTTAGCCGTGTTTAAGAATGGTCTTCCTAATATGAGAGGAACTTGAGAATCTTCTTCCATGTCCAGAACAACAAAATCTACTGGAAATACTAAAGTACCAACTTTAACTAGCATGTTCTCCATTATTCCTCTAGGATATTTTATTGATCGATCGGCTAGTTGTATACTTATTCTTGTTGGTTTCAATTCTCCAAGGTCTAGTTTAGCGTATAATGAATACGGCATTAAATTTATACTAGCACCTAAGTCTGCCAATGCTTCTATTGAACTAAGACTACTCAGAAAACATGGAATTGTGAAACTTCCTGGATCAGATAATTTTTCTGGTATCTTATTCAACAGCACTGCTGAACAATTAGCATTCATAGTAACGGCCAAGAGCTCTTCCATTTTCTTTCTATTTGATATTAGATCTTTCAGAAATTTAGCATATCTAGGCATTCCTGAAATTACATCAATGAAAGGAAGATTGACATTTATCTGTTTAAACATATCCAAGAATTTGGATTGCTCGGCTTCAAGTTTCTCTTTCTTCATTTTACTCGGGTAAGGAAGTGGTGGTTGGTATGGTTTAACATAAGGTTTAGCCTTAACTGTGTTATCTTCATTAACCTTTTCAACTACCGGTTCTTTTTCCTTATCTTGTTCAGGTTGTGGTTCTTGTGGAGTAGGAATAGCTTCATCAGAAGTTACAGGTATTTCAGGTGGTTTAAGTGTTGTACCACTTCTTGTGGTAATGGCTTTAGCTGTTTCATTCCGGGGGTTAGCATTTGTATTACTAGGTAAACTTCCCGGTTTTCTTTCACCTATTAACCTTGCTAGGTTACTTACTTCTTGTTCCAGATTTTGAATAGAAGCTTGTTGATTTCTAAATGCTTGAGCATTTTGTTCATTAGTTTGTTTTTGAGATGTGAAAAACTGCGTTTGAGTTTCAAGTAGCTTCGTCATCATATCTTCTAAATTCGGCTTTTTATCATCGGTTTGTGGTGGTTTGTTTTGAAAATTAGGTCTTTGCTGGTTGTAAGTATTGTTAGATACTTGTTGATTGCTAGGACCTTGTTGGTTGTTGTATGGAATATTTCGATTATAATTCTGATTTTGATTGTAAATTGGTCTTGGCGGTTGATAATTATTCTGATAATTATTTCCAGGCCTTTGGTTTATGTATGAAATATTCTCTCTTTGTTCCATTGTTAATTCAATACTAAGACAATCTTTTGTCAAATGTGGTCCTCCACACTGCTCACAACTAATTCGTATTGAGTGGATATCCTTAGTCATCTTTTCCATTCGTCTCTCGACAGCATCTATCTTTGAGGAAATGGAATCTAAGTCATGGCTAGAATCGGCTCTAGCTGCTTTAGATGATCTAACAATATCTTTTTCTTGGTGCCACTCATGTGAGTGGGAAGCAGTGTTATCAATAATTTTGTAAGCATTAGTTTCGGTTTTCTTCATAATAGAACCACCAGCTGCTATATCGATGTCTTTTCTTGTAGTGATGTCACATCCTTGGTAGAATATTTGTATTATTTGACAGGTGTCTAAACCATGTTGCGGACATCCTCTTAATAACTTTGCAAATCTTGTCCACGCCTCATATAGAGTTTCATTCGGTTTCTGTGTGAACGTAACAATTTCTCCTTGAAGTCTTACGGCTTTAGATGCCGGAAAGAATTGTTTAAGAAAATTTTCAACTAAAACGTCCCATGTATCGATCGCCCCTTCAGGTAACGATTCCAACCAATCTTTGGCTTCTCCCTTTAAAGTCCAGGGAAATAACATGAGATATATCTGTTCATCCTCAACTTCTCTTATTTTAAATAGAGTGCAGATCCTATTAAAGGTACGAAGATGTTCATTTGGATCTTCCTTCGGCGCACCACTAAATTGGCATTGATTAGTCACCATGTGTAGAATTTGTCCTTTGATTTCATAATCTGGCGCATTAATGTCTGGATGAATAATTGCGTGACCTTGGCCAGTGCGTTTAGCTCTCATTCGGTCTTCCATACTTAAAGGTTCCAGATTCTCCATAATTGAATTTGTTGAATCGGAATCACTAGAGGATTCTGATTTAATGGTTCGTTCCTCAACAATCTCTGTTTGAATGATTGGTGGTTCCGGAGGAAAATTTAATGGTTCAGGATCTATGAATCGTCCCTGAATATTCTCCGGATTCTCAATTGTGAGGTCGGGTTCAAAAAATGGATTATCGGAAATTTGAATTGGAGTACTTGGTCGACTGGATGACGATTCTAAAGAAAAATCAACGGCGGTAATATTTGCTAAATGTCTTGATCTAGTTACAGGTGGTGAACGTACAAAAGGTGGTGAACGTCTTGCTCGGTGCATTCACTGAATATCCTATTAGTTTTTAAAAAGGAAAGAAAAATTATATAAGTTATCCAATTAATAGACTTTTCTGATTTTGCCCAAGTTTCGAATAGCCAAAAGATGCAGCAGAGGGGCAGGATTCGTTTGGTCTCAATATAATTGAGGACTGTTTGGCTCCAATAACCCGGTCCACGTACAAATCCAACTATTACTACGAACCAGAAAATTTTGATGCCTATCAATTTAACCACTTAAAATAAATTTTCGTAATTTTAAGAAATTTAGATAAGAAGTAGAAAAAAAAAATCTATGTCCTAAAACTAGAATAGCGAGAAATAAGAAAGAAAAAGAGTGCGTCGAAAAAGGTCGAAAAAGAAAAGATCGAAAAAAATAAAAGGCGTCGAAAAATGAAAGAAACAGAGAATGACTATAAAACTTAAAAACACTCGACTAACCCAACCTTATTACTATCACTAACTTAAAATTATAATCGCAAATTGAGATTACTAATTGGAATAATAATTGATACATAGGTAAAAGGCGTCGAAAAATATTAAAGCTTACAAGTAAAACTATATCCCAAATGGCAATATCTTAAAAATGTAACATCCCGCGTTTTTCCGTTAAATTATTTTTAACGCCGTCTTTTTTTTTTATTTTATATCCTCGGTATCTCGATTCGTATCCTCCATTAGCTACATTCTTACAATATTTTCGTTATTGGATTATAACGTCTCCCGTACTCTCGTGTAACTTAAAATAATTCGTTTGGTTAATTCCCGCACCCGATTACAAACTAGAGGGACTAGACTTGTCAAAAGACCAAACCTTTGACTAGGTCAAAGTGGTCAAACCACCTCCTCCATTCATTATCCTCTCCATTTTCTCTTTTTCTTTAATACTTCCCTATTTTTCTTAAATTCTCCATTACAAAGATTCATCATCCATTCATGATCTAGCAAACTTCAATCAAAACAAAATACATATTTGGAATCCTCTCTTCATCCTCTTCAATTTGATACCAACTTCATCTCATTTGGGAAACTTTCTAAAATCACTAATTTTATGTGTTCTTGAGATTTTTGAGTTATAAAGTTGTTAATTAGTGTCTATGGCTCATTGTGATGTCGTGTATGTAATTTGTATGCTCGATTTGTTGTTTTTGGTGTAACTAGCTTGAATATGAAAAATGCTTGCTTAATCTTGTGTTTTGGATACTCATATGTTGTTAGATTGTTAAAGTCCATGTTTTAATTGTGTTACTAGTATCATTAGCTTCGTTTTGGTGTATAGGTTGATTAAGAAAACTTCAAGAACATGATTAGTGATTTTGTGAACTTGGATTAGGATTTGATAAGCTTTATATGAACTTTTGGTGCATCAAATGCTATGAATTGTTGTTGATAAGTGTTTGGTTGCAATGTGTGCTTGATTACCTTCAAAACGGCATATCATACATGTAAATTGGTTGCCCGAATCATGAAATGCGTTTTTAGAACTTGAAACTTTGATTATGAACGTTTAATGCGGTTTTGGGTTGTTGTAAGTGTTGAATTGCTTGATGAAATGTGTCTAGGTGTTTTCCTCGTCAAATTACCTTTCCGATGATATAAGATACATGTTCTAATTGTTTGCGGATCATAAGATGTGGTTATTTGGTTTTAGCTCGTGCATACTTGTGAAAAACAGAAAAGTGTCTGCCCAGATGGTGGCGCGCGGATTAGCCTGGCCAGATTCTGCTTCATTTGGCACATTTCACGCGAAATGTTTGACTAGCTATCGACCTCCGATTCACATGAAACTTGTTCTAATATACTTATATATGAATAATTAGCATAGAAAAATAGTCCGGGACCCGACCCGAACATGTTGTCTTTTTCGTTGACTTTGACCCGACCAAAGTTTGACTTTTTGTCAAACTTAACCAAATGATTATGCAATCTTTCTAACATGATTCTTTACTTGTATCTTGCATGAAACTTGACAATTTGATTCACATGCTTTATAATCGAGTCGTAACGAGCCATAGGACTAATTGAACATCTTTGACCGTTTATGTTTACCGTTATTGATATAACATATATGTTTAGGTCAAGACTAGCTTTGTCTTTGCACGCGTTTACTTGTTGAAGTACTTTATTAATTCTTGCACTCAAGGTGAGATCATAGTCCCACTTTTTTTTTCAATCACTTTTATTCTTTACATCGTGGGCTGAGAAACACGTACATTTCGTACTTATATACTTTTCATGCTTTTACATTATGAACAAATACGAATACAAAGATGCATACGAGTTTGAACAAAAGTCCTCAATCCAATTATCATTAGTTCCACTTGCAGGGTGTAAGTGTAAGCGTGTAATTATGTTGTGTGGCCATACGGGTTTAACAAACCCTCATTCAGACGGTTCGCTACCGTTAGTGAATGAAATATAATTTCAACAATGTATAGTGTAAGTTCTAACACTAAATTCAAAAATTCAGAGGGAAGATTCAGTTAAGCCTTGATAATTGGGTGCTCGTGATACAAATACTATTTTGGAATGTGAACGATTTTGGTTAAGCAATTCATAAAGAACCTTGTGGCTCAATACATTTTACTTACTAAACCTATGATTTCACCAACGTTTTCGTTGACAGATTCTTCTATGTTTTTCTCAGGTTTTGAATGCTTAAGTGATACATGCTTCCGCACTCTTTTGATACTTGCTTGGATGTCGAGTATACATGCATATTTGGAGCATCTTTTTGGCTACTTTTAAATTGTGTCGCATAGGTTTCAATTGTACGTTTAACATTGTAATGTAACTAGCCGTCGAACTTCTTTTGTAAACTTGAAACACCCTTTTACATTGAAATGAATGCGACATATTTTGGTCAAACGTTGTCTTAAAGACTTATGACCATGTAATGGGACCTACGTAGTCGACGCCGTCACTTGACGATTTGTCGGGGTCGCTACAAAAAAGGTATTAAATCTTAAAAAGGCGTCGCAAAATTCTAAAGCACTTTAATCTTAGTCTAAAGAAAAAAAACACTTAAGGGATTTTACGGCAAAGCCTAAAAATCTAGTAATAAAAATAACTATGGCAAAAACTATAACTTAAAACTAAAAATGAGCGAAAAATACAAAAATTATGCTAAAACAATTAAAAAAAAGGACAAAATATAAAAATATACTAAAAGTTGTAAAAAGTACAATTTTTATAAAAATATTATTTTTATATTATTTATTTTATAAAACTATTAATTTTGTAATTTAAATAATCTAAATAAACTAAAATACAAATTAAATAAAAAGTAAAACTAAATAATATTAAAATCTAAACCTAATTAGGGTTTAAAATTAATTATAATTAATAATTATCCGTAATTAATGCGAATTAGGGCTTCTGTGTGGCCCGTGTCAGATGGCTCCGCGAGTCATGGTGCCTCGTGGCTACAAACGCCGCAAGTCGCGGGGTTTGGAATTTCAGTTGACAGGCTGATTTAAATTCGACGTTTTACTTTTTTTTATTTTATATTTTTTGTTTAAATATTTAAATAAAATATTTATAAAAACTAATTAAAAACTTATGTTTTAAAAACTAAAATAAAAATAGAAATACTTTATAATAAAAATCTTAAAACTAGATTTATATATTTATTTATTTATTTTTTTTCGGTTTTTAATTTTATGTTCTAAATAAACACAAAATATTTAAATAAAACCTATATTTTTATAAAATAAAAATAAAGAAACTTTATAAAACTTAAATATTTAACAAACTCTTAAAAATATTTATATTTTTGTTTTTCTTTTTATATTTTTGAATATTTAAAACATATTTTTACAAAAGCGTATTTTTTTATATTAGTAAAAAATAAATTTTTTTTTTATATTAGCGTTGCGCTTCCGGCTTTTAAGCTAGATGTTCCCCGGCAGTGGCGCCAAAAATACTTGATGTCAAAGCTAAGGGGTATAAAATACTATTAAATTTTACAAGGAAATACTATTAAATACGATACAATTTTACACAAGATATTTATTTATTTATTGAATGGATATACTTAAACCTTGCTACAACACTTATAGGCAGTGTACCTAATCGTACAGTAGTGTAGTTTTTAGTAAGTCCGGTTCGTTCCACAGGAAAAATCTTTTAATCAAAGCTTAACGCTATATTAGTTTTATTTTATAAAAATACAAATATATATATAAGTAATATTATTATTTTAAAGGGGAGTTTTTACCGTTTAATGACCGGTTTATCGATTTTAAAACTTTAGTCGCAGTTAAAACCAAATGTAAAATATTAAATAAATAAAAGACTTAATTTAAAGCGTAAAGTAAATAACGATAATGAAATTGCGAATAATAAAAGTGCGATAAAATAAACTTGCGATAATTAAAAAGTACGATAATTAAAAGTGCAATTAAATACAATAACAATAAATAAAAATGCGATAATTAGAAGTGCAATTAAATATAAAATAAAGGAAATTAAATATGAAATAAAAGAATTATGCTTATTTAAACTTCCGTAATCATGATGTTTGACGTGTTGATTTTAGTTTTATGCCCATGGGTTAATTGTCCTTTGTCCTGGATTATTTAATATGTCCGTCTGGTTTTTGTCCATAACAGTCCATCAGTCATAAATATAAAGTGCGAGTATCCTCGTCAAATTATCCTTATACCCGAAGTTTAAATATTCCAACTAATTGGGGACTTAAAATGTAACAAGATTTTAATACTTTGTTTAATAATTACACCAGGATGTCGACTGAGTGTAACCCAAGGTTTTAATACTTTGTTAACAATTATGCCAAGTGTCCTTGTACATAATTTCACCCCTGTTTTAATAATTCTAGTGGCTATTAATCCATTCCCGTTTCCGGTTAAATGAACGATTATTCGTACATATAAATACCCCACCCATCGTGTCCGATTGAGTGTATATGGTTATTTATAGGGACGTCCAATTGTAAATCTTTATATTAAAATTAACAAACTATCATTTAGTTAAACAAATATAAAGCCCATTAATATCCCATAGTCTAATTTCCACAAGTGTCGTTCTTTTGTCCAAACCCCAATTATGGTACAAAGCCCAATTACCCAATTTTAATATTTTTAGCCCAACATCATGATTACTTCGGATTAAATAAGCATAATAATAACTTAGCTACGAGACATTAATGTAAAAAGGTTGAACATAACTTACAATGATTAAAAATAGCGTAGCGTTACACAGACAGAATTTCGACTTACACCCTTACAACATTCGCTAACACACCCTTATTATTAGAATTAAAATTAAAATTAAAATTAAAATATAAATATAAATATATACTACGTATATAGATAGAGAGATTGATATTATGGATCTTTTTACTCGTCGAACTGCGTTGCTTTTATAGGCTGTTTCAAAATTGGGGGCTCCGCGAGTCGCGGCCCATTTGGTCTTCGAACTCCGCAAGTCGCGGAGTTCCATTTTACAGCTCACTCAACTTTGGCTTTTTGTTTGCCGACGATTATATAAATAAATATAATATATAAATAATTTTAGTAATTATTTAAATATTATATTATATTTATGTGCATAGTTGACTTGTAATTTTTAGTCCGTTGCGTCGAGCGTTGAGAGTTGACTCTGGTCCCGATTCTGGATTTTCGAACGTCCTTGCGAATAATTTAATATCTTGTACTTTGCGTTTTGAATCTTGTACTCTTGTAATTTTGAGACGTTTCTTATCAATAATTGGAACCTCATTGATTGTATTTTGTACTTTTGAGCTTTTTGGTCGTTTGCGTCTTCAATTCGTCGAATCTATCTTTTGTCTTCACCTTTTATTATTTAAACGAATATCACTTGTAAATAGAACAATTGCAACTAAAAACTTGTCTTTCTTGAGGAATAATGCTATGAAATATATGTTCGTTTTTAGCATTATCACTCCCAGATTATTATTCGCCACCATTTCAACTTACTATCGGTGTCACACCGGTGTTCCTTACTATCTACCACTTCTTGTTACTACCACCACTACTCTAGGTGAGTATCGTCATCACTACTTATCACTACGGTTGCGTACTACTCGTTATCATACTTCGTTACTCTTTCTGTGCCTAAAGACATTATTGTTTGACTTGAACTGCATTGACGTGAACAATCATTTACACACTTTCCTCGGGAAACGCATCTTCAGAGTTTCACTAATTCTTTCGATTCAATACGAGTCACATTAGAGATGTCATCACACTTTATTCATTTTAAATCTTCACGATTACACGAACTTGATTTTATGGAGTGATGTGGGAATGGAGGTATGAGTTAGTGTAATATAACGACACTCTATCAATGTGGTTATATTATGGTAAGTCATACCAAAGTTCTAATGACACGTGATGGTGGTTGGACTCGATCAACCTAATCACCACCATGTGCCATGTACATGACTTCATTTTTCTTGTTGGATATCCGAAAACTCCGAGAATACTGATAACAACCATACCAGGGACACACCTTCGATCATTGTCGAACCATATTTATGCTTCCGAATGAACGATAAATTCTTTCAGCTTCAAAACATATGTTACACGTGTATACTATCTCGTTTTCGCGCAGTTTTATCAACGAACTACAATATGCTCGTTATGCTCACATCGAGGCGGAAACTTCTCTCGCATTACACTCGTACTTCCGTTTAAGGAAATCTTTTATCTAAATTCTCAATGGAGAGAGAGACTCTTCACGTTATACTAGTATTCACCACGAGGGTGAATAGTCCTAACGAACGTTTTCAGAACCAGATAAGAAACTTGCTCTAACAAACATTTTAGGAAACCGATAAATCTTCCGCGACGCGAATTTCTTGAGAAACTTGTTCTAACTAACGTTTTCAAGTCCTAAAAACTTGTTCAAATATTTCTTAAAGAAATGTACCTCGTTCTGGATCGAGATGCTCGTTTCACTTCTAGACTTACAAAAAGCCTCGGGACCACGTTTAGACATGAGTACGGCGTATCAACCACAAACCGACAGACCAAGTAAATGTACGATTCAAACCTCGAAAACCGTAATGTGAATTTGTGTTATCAACTTCAAATTTACTTGAGAAAAGTATTTGCCTTTAGCCGAATTCTAGTACTACAAAAATTTTCATTCGAGTATCAACGCCACACCTTTCGAAAACTCATATAGCCACAATTGTCGTTTTCTAAATTATTGAACCAAAGTAGGTGACAAGCAAGCCATCGGACCCGAACTCATTCATGAAACAACCGAGAAATTGTTCAAATCCAAGAAAGGCTCAAAACGGCCCGTAGTCGCCAAAGGAGTTATGCCAATGTTAGACGTAAACCTCTCGAATTCCAAGTGGGTAACCGCGTAACGTTAAAAGTCGCACCTTGAAAAGGTGTAATCCGTTTCGGGAAACGTAGAAAGCTATATCCGCAATATTTTGATCCTTTTAAAATCTTGGGGATTTTTGGACCCGTTGCTAGCCGTTTAGATTTTACGACTCGTTTGAGTCTCCGTTCATCCTACATTCCATATATCAAACTTGAGGAAGTGTCTTGCCGAACAAGAACTTGTTATCCTTTTTGATGAACTTATTATCGATGACAAACTTCACTTCCTAGGAGGACCGGTTGAAATATTGAATCGTGAAACCAAACTTTTAAACAACGTAAAATCCCGACTGTCGAAGTTCGTTGAAATACCCAAGGAAGTACCTTTACTTAACCGTAGAATTGACAACGCAAGATCTCGAGGAAGAAACAACGACTACTATTTCCAACTAAATTTTAGGACGAAATATCTTTTAAGGTGTGGGTAATGTAACATCCCGCATTTTTCCGTTAAATTTATTTTTAACACAGTCTTTTTTTTTTAAATAATATCTTTCGTTATTTAAATTCGTATTTTCCGTTGACTAACGTTCATAATATTACCGTTATTTAATTATAACATCACTCGTTTACTCGAGCGTTTTTCTTTTAAAATATTCGTTTGGTTAATTCCCGCACCCGCTTTGAAACTTGAGGGACCAAAATTGGCTAGGGGACAAACTAGTTGACTAGGTCAACTAGTCAACCATTCATCCCCACCACTCATTCAACCTCCTCATCTCTTCTCTCTTTTCTCTCTTCCATTTTTGAACTCAAACACCCATTTCACTAAATCATCATCCAAATCCGAATCAAGAAGCAAACATCAAAACAAATTATATTTTTGTGATCCACTCTTCATCCTCTACATTTTGGTACCAATTTCATCTCGTTTGGGTAACATTTCTAAAACTCTAGATTTCTCTAAATTTGTGTTTTTGATTTGAAATGGTGTTAGTTAGTGTATATGGCTCGTGTCTAGCATGAATATATGATTTATTTGTTCGATTTTGTTGTTTTGGGTAACTAGTATGAACATTTGAAATGGGTGTGCTTAATCTTTGATTTTGGATGAGTTAACGTTGTTAAATTGTTAAAGTTCATGTTTTAAATGTGTTACTAGCATCTTTAGCTTCATTTTGATGTGTAGGTTGATTTAGTAAAGTTTCATTTACAAAATTATTGATTTTATGATTCTTGGTTAGGGTTTGATAGACTTTAAAATGAACTTTTGATGCATTGAATGCTTGTTAATGTTGTTAGTAAGTGTTTAGATGCAATGTATGTTTAATTACCTTCGAAACGACATATCGTATGTGTAAATTGGATTCCCGAATCACAAAATACGCTTTACGAACTTGAAACCTTGATAACGAACCTTTAATGATCACTTGATGAGAATTCGGTTATTGTAAATGATGTTTTTGATTGATGAAGCATGTTTAGTTGTGTTCCTTGTCAAATTACCTATACAACGATATAAGATACGTGTCGTAAGAGTTTACGGTTTGTGTTTTGTGTTTAAATGAAATTTGGTTTGGGACTTGGACAATTGAAACAGACCAGGCATCAGTTCACGTTGATTGCCGCGGCGCGGCACTCTTTGATGCGGCGCGGCATTTGCCGTGTTTGGGTTCTGATCAAACTTACATTTTTACGAAAAATGTTTGCTATGCTACGCACCTCCGATTCACATGTAACTTGTTCTAACATGCTTATATATGATTAAAAACCTCAGAAAAATAGTTCGAGACCCGACCCGAACGTGTTGACTTTTTCGTTGACTTTGACCAAAGTTTGACTTTTAGTCAAACTTAACAAAACACTTATGCAATCGTTCTAATCTTATTTTATACTTGATTCTTGCATGAAACTTGACAACGTGACTCACATGCTATACTATTCGAGTCGTAACGAGCCATAGGACTAATTGAACACATTTCGCCCGACCTTGTGTCGTAACCGGCTAATTGATACAACTTACTTGTTTAGGTTGAGGCTAAGCAACTTTCATGCACACGTTTACTTTGTGAAGTACATTTATACTCGTGCACTCGAGGTGAGATCATAGTCCCACCTTTTCAACAACTTTTTATACTTTTAAATTGTGGGCTGAGAAACATATACTTTGTTACATTTTGTACTACTTACTTTTATACTTTGAACACAAGTACGATGAAACAAACATTCCACAGCGAGTTAGAACAAAAATCCTCAATTCGATTATCATTAGTTACACTTGCAGGGTGTAAGCGAGAACTTATATTGTGTGGCCATACGGGTTTGACAAACCCTCATTTCGGACGGTTTGCTACCTTCTACAGATGAAATATATTTTCGAGAAACAGTGTATGTTCTAACACTATTGTGATGGGGTTCTATGGATGGAAAGTTAAGCCTTGATAATTGGGTGCTCGCGAACATACTTTTGGAATGCAAACGATTTAGATAATCAACGTTATGGAAATACTAAATCTTGTGGTTCAAAAACAACGTTTACAAATACACCTATGATTTCACCAACGTTTTTTGTTGACAGTTTTCTATATGTTTCTCAGGTTCATACATGGCTATTTGATACATGCTTCCGCGTACACTCATACTTGCTTGGGGTCAAACATACATGCATACACTCTGATTGCTTGCTTGGAGTCAAGCATACATACATACTTACGCTATTTATAGCAACTGTGATTTTAAACTAATTATGTCGCAAGTTATTTCATTTATACATTACTACTTTTGTAACCTTAAACTTGTTGTCGAACCGTTTGTAAACTAAACTTTGCAAGTCTTGTACGTTTCAAATGAATGCGACATAATTTTGGTCAAACGCGTCTCATATAGGGACTATGACCACGTAACGGGACCTAAGTTAGCGGCGCCGTCAATGAAGATTTTGTCGGGTCGCTACATGAAAGAAATATTCTGCTGTGCATTTGCTCATATTACATGGAGTCGTTCATGGCATATAGAGGTCCGTTCATCGCAATGGTACCATATGTTATTGTATTCGTTCAGGAAAATTTGGACGGGGTATGACATAATGCCGGTGACGTGACAGTCACGGTTAGAAATAGTCTTACAGATATGAAACACAATTTGTACCAATTTATTTTATTCTTTCGATAACGACTGGTATTTCATTGAAACCCATGGTCACATTCGTTAGATTAAATTTGTGTGGTCTTAACTTGTTCAAATTTGTCTACTGCAAAATCACATGATATAGAAACTCTAACCATTATAAGACCAACAACAAACACAACATCTTTCACTGGCACTTTTAAATTTACGAACAAAGGGATCTTCTAACCCCCTTCATTTTTCTTGTTTTTCTTTTGTACGAACAAATCATAGCGTCATTGTAATGGAACGAGACATTGCTATCAAATCCTTTTGGTGAAATCGACGGGGAGTGATTTTTTCCACTGATTCCGGTCAGATTTAGAACAAGAGTTTATTCTGGTTCATCGGAAAACGCGAGTTAGTGTGGAACTGGTCGTAATATCGCGACTTGGTGTGGATCTACACGAAGAAAGGTGAAGCGGTGTATATCTCGTCGATTTTGTTCATGGGCTAGGAACGTTTGTTGTAATCGACCAAGATGGCGGTAGATATATGCGACGACTAAGATTTTGGTTTTTGATTGCTGCTACAAAACTATAAAATGTTGATATTTTGGTTTTTGAATGATAAAAAAAGGAGTGAAGAGATGTCGATTTTGTTAATAAAAAACAAAAATATGAACGGCTAAAGGAGCCAAGTTTGGAATGAGTATTGTTCTAATTTCAGTTTTTGTTAATTTAAACAGAGGCGGTGGAAGGGTCTTTATGGCCGGAGAAGATAACCAGAAAGACGACATGGCAACAAAGGTTACACATGAATTGCACAAGTCAAACAAAAAAATGTCATATGTTATTTTGTATATGAATTATATATATTATCACTGACAGAAAATGGCTTGAATACAATGCTTGGCTCAGATTAGGCCTACATGCCCGAAAATATTGTTTATAATCGAACCTGCCTCTGCTACATTTCTCTGTAATTTCGAAAAAACCAATTTTTAAAAGGGTTATATATTAAGTTTCAATATATGTAAAACATAAGAAAATATGGATGAGTGGTCGACCCGTTTATCTTTTTCCAAGACTGCTAATATCAATACAGTCGTTGAGCTCCCTTGGAGTGCCGTTGCCAAGCAATCGTTGCTAGCGAGCTCCGTTCGAGTGCCGTTGGGAGTATCGTGATGAAAGATGTCGTTGTATAACATAATGAAGGACGAGGTGTTGGTTTTATTTGTTTGTACCTAATGTATTAAAGGTTATACATTGTATTAATTATTTAATTTAAGTGTGTCCATTTGATGGTAAAAGGTATGTCATGGATGCTATCGTAGCGTGATAGGTAAGTGCTAGGAAGAAGATGCTGATGTGACGCTGATGTGGTTGTATAAGAAGTGTCATGGATAAGAGTAGTCTAAGTAACCCCAAGTTAGGGTCTTGAGGCTCTCCCTTTTGGCTTTTTTTCTTTTTTCCTTTAACCCCTCTTATTTTTTAAATTTATTAAACTCCTTACCCTTTCACTTTTAAATCTTTTAATAGAAACTCTAAAATTCTTTATTTGCTTTTTTATTTGAAAAACACAAACTAAATTATTAATCAAAATAAAATTCAAACTATGCGAACTTTAATTATTTTAACTATTGAAAATTATATTAGCGTTAAATTATTTTGATCGGAACATATAGTTATGTACAACAAAAAGTTATTACGCGCGGTGAAATGTGTCGACCACAGATTTGTTGCAATCATTTTCAAATCAGAGAACACTTGTACAAATTGAAATCAAAGTTTTTTTTTTTAAACAAATAAAAAAGTGATATTCATTTAGGCTTTTTTTATGTTAGCTATTTTTGACTTTCACCGTAGTTTCTAATTTAAAACTTTAGAGCTTAGTTTTTTATAATTTGACACTCGAACCTAAATCTTTTTTATTCATGGACTAACATTTTTTTTCCAACGCAAATCACACTGTTACTTAACGGCGTCAATATGCTGTGCTGATTTAACGACGTCAATTATTTGTCAAAGCAACCCCCAATTCTGAAAAAGAAAAAACTAGGGCACAAAAAAGGTCACACGTTTTCAAAATTAAAACACCACACGGTCGAAGATGAATATTTAATTGCTTGTGTTGATATGTGATCAACGATGATTGATTTGCGAAGCCATAATTCTTCTACGGGTTCAAGTAATTCATATGATCTACACTTCCATTAAATCATCAATAGTTTTTTTATATTTATATTTGTATTTATATTATATATGTATATATGTATTTGAATAAAATAAGTACCAGATTGATTAAATTGTTGTTGTGTGATCTGTAGGTAATTATCTGCAACCTGTGTAGCTTACCAGTGTTTACCTTACAATTCTATGTTGATTATGAAGAGTTTAATCTTCATTTAAGGTGATATATATAATTATATAATATATATACTTACATTTTCTTAAATTACTGAATGATGGTTGATGATTACTAATTCCTGAATTTTTCTCTCGTTAATGTTATGTGATTTGTGAACATTTTTTTAGGATGTATTTTTCAATCTAGGTTTTAGTTATGAAAATTATGAGAATGTAATTAATAGTCATGCACAATCATACCTCACAATATTGTATTAGATCCAATAAGTAAATTTGAGCTGTTCAGATAAACTTTATCAGGGAATTAGGGATTAGGGATTTGACTGACTCTTAAAACCTAAATTAAATTTCAGGCAGGATTTAAAATCCCATGGAAATTTCAGGCAGGATTTAAGACCTAAATTAAATTTGATTTCATGGCGTCGCAATTTTATTTTTTAAAATTTTTTTCCTACTTATTGGCCGGAGGTCCACTCGGAAGCTATCTCTCTATCCGTCGAATATAGAGAGGGATGACTTTCTCTACTTTTGAGAGTGTTTTCACTCTGGGTGGAGAAATGACTTGTCTTTATTCTCGGATAGCGGAAGGATTGTCTACATCTCACCTCCCCATACACCACTTATGTGGTATTGGGTTTTGTTGTTGTTGTTGTTGTTGTTGTGGTGGTGGATTAGGGATTTGACTTTATATATTTATCAGATGGAACAAGATTCTCCTAACAGGAAGCACTTGACCAGTAATGGTGATGGGGCGAATAATTTGTTAGTAAGGGAAGAGAAAACGGAACTAGAAAGCGAAATTGGCCTTCCTGAAAGAAAAAAGGAATTTGTGGCACCTTCTGTAGGAATGGAGTTTGAGTCGTATGATGATGCGTACAATTATTACAATTGTTATGCTCGGGAGGCAGGGTTTCGAGTACGGGTAAAAAATTCATGGTTTAAAAGAAATAGCAGAGAGAAATATGGTGCGGTGTTATGTTGCAGTAGCCAGGGTTTTAAGCGAGTAAAAGACGCGAACCGTTTAAGAAAAGAAACACGAACTGGTTGTCCTGCAATGTTGAGGTTGAGATTAAGTGACTCGAGTAGGTGGAGGGTTCTAGAAGTTACGCTCGATCATAATCACTTGCTTGGTATAAAAACCTGCAAGTCGGTTAAGAAAACGGTCCAGTCCGATTCTGATGCAGAAGGACGAACTGTTAAAATATATCGAGCACTTGTAATTGATTCAGGGGGTAATAATGGAAATTCACATTCTAGTGGTAGAGAATTAGGTTGTTCGTCTGATCATCAAATGGAACAGTTGAACATAAAGAAAGGCGATTCACAAGCTATATATAATTACTTATGTCGTATGCAGTTGACTAACCCTAATTTTTTTTATTTGATGGATCTTAACGATGAAGGGTGTTTGAGAAATGTGATGTGGTTAGATGCCAGGTGTAGGGCTGCTATTGGCTATTTCAGCGATGTGATTTATTTTGACACCACATATTTATCCAACAAATACGATATCCCACTCGTCACGTTTGTCGGGATGAATCATCACTGTCAGTCTGTGTTATTGGGTTGCGGTTTGCTTTATGGGGAAACAACTGAGGCTTATATATGGATTCTGAAAGCATGGTTGACTATTTCATCGGGACGGGTCCCACAGACAATAATTACAGACAGATGCAAGATCTTACAGAGTGTGGTTTCAGAGGTTTTCCCGAAATCGCACCATCGGTTTAGTTTGTCTCACATTATGAAAAAAGTACCCGAGAAATTAGGAGGCTTACGAAACTACGATTCAATCAGAAAAGTTCTGGTCAAAGCGGCTTACGAGACGTTAAAACCGTTTGACTTTGAAAATTCATGGGCTTTTATGATCCAACAGTTTAACATTGGTAAACACGAGTGGCTTCGATCTATATACGAGGATCGGGCCTGGTGGGCCCCCGTGTATCTAAAAGATACATCTTTTGCTGGAATGGGTCCTACTGACACGTTGCAACCGATATTCGATAAGTACATCCACAAACAAACCCCTTTAAAAGAATTTTTAGACAAATATGAACTCGCGTTACATAAGAAACACAAAGAAGAAGTAGCTGCTGACATGGAATCAAGAAACACGTCACCAACACTAAGAACAAGATGTTCGTTTGAGTTACAACTCTCAAAAATATACACGCGTGAAATATTTAAAAAATTTCAAGTTGAAGTTGAAGAAATGTATTCTTGTTTTAGTACCACACAGTTGCACGTCGATGGACCCATTATGATTTTTTTGGTGAAAGAACGTGTTTTAGTAGACGGAAACAGGAGGGAGATTAGGGATTATGAAGTTCTTTATGATAAATCAGCAGCAGACGTTCGTTGCATTTGCAGTTGTTTCAATTTCAACGGGTATTTATGCAGGCATGCGTTATGTGTGCTTAATTTTAATGGGGTTGAACAGATCCCTTCAAAGTACATTTTACCAAGATGGAAAATGGATTACAAGCGGTTATATGTTTCATCAGATGTTGATGGTTGTAACCAAATTGATGGTACAGATACAGTTGAGTGGTTTAATCAGTTATACAGAAGCGCATTGCAAGTTGTGGAAGAAGGTGTGATGTCACTGGATCAGTATAAGGTTGCTTTGCAGGCGTTTGAAGATAGTTTAAGTAGAGTTCATAATATTGAAGATAAAACATGAATAGGAGTATAGAAAATAGGATATATATTCATCTTCTTTGGTGAGTATGTAATGAAAATCACCATTGTTTTCTTATTTTTGTTCGAGGCATTTTGTACATATATTTTGTGTTTACCTATGCTTGTTATAGAAGATCTCGGATTTATTTGACAGCCTTAATATCTAGTAACTATTTGTTGATTGTTTCGCTTATGTTTGTGATTATCAATAGTCTTCTGTTTTTGGCTGTATTTTATTTATTAGCTTTGGCTTGCTTAGCTTAGCTTTGGGGTGTCTGTTCACTCATGGTGTTTTTTTATGACTGTTTTAGAGCTGTCCAAAGAACATCTGGTTTGTTTTCTTTTAAGATCGAACATGACCCAATTAGTTATTTGTGTTGGCAGGTTGAAATTATAGAAGCTGAAACACAACATGTATGATTTGTTTATACATACGAGTGAGTGGTCTTTTGGGTTTCATTAAAATCATTCATATGTGTTTGTTGAGTTTTTAGGTTTTGTAGAAAAAGAAAGTTCTTATTTTCATCCATTTCCACCAGAAAAAGTAGTACATTGCCTTCTTTTAGATTACTTTCTTTGATTGATACTTCATTGCCTGTTTCATACTCATCACTTCATCAATTCGCTTCTTATGGCTTACTATCTCCACTGAATACATGCTCTTCGACTCATTCCAGTTGTCTCGGTTGAGAATTGCTCTCATTCACTAGCCCAAAATTCCATGGTCTCCCTTTGTAGGTTTCCATGTCCCGCATCAGGGACACTCCACAATCTTGTTGATTGTTTGTTGTATTTCATTTCAATTTTGAGCACCTTCAATAGTTCCCGTGGTTTGTCTCAAAAATAACTCCTAGTGCATGTGTTGTTTTTTCAATCACAAATTGTCCATGTGGTTTGCAAACTCGTCACATATAGTCCCTTGACATAACGAACATTAGTTTTTCCAGTTAAGTGACTCCACGTGCTTATCACGTGATGTCCCATTTCGTCATTTTACACCATTTAATGGATTCTAATGACGAAAATTAGAGATCAAATACGCTTTATACCATTTAATGGATGGATTGTAAAAAGGCAAAACAAGATATCACGTGATAAGCTCGTGATGTCACTTACTTGGGAAAATTAACTCGTTATCTCGAGGGACTATCTGTGATGCGATGAGTTTGCAAACTACATGGACTATCTATGATTAAAAAATGCACAAGGACTAGTAGTGATATTCAAGACAAACCATATGGACTATCTTCAAATCAATGTTAAAAAAAAAAGATTCACCATTGTCCATGGACGGAAACATAAAATGCAAACACGGTGTCGATGCTAGAGCGGAGTGGTAAAACGTCTATTTCGCTTACAAACATTGACGATGACTCGATCGATTCCAGATGCTCTTATTATTCTTCTCTATAAACTATATTCATATCAACTTTTTTCAAGAGTTTATTAGAAGTCACTGATGGAGTTCAGCTCATGTGGAACCACCTACCCGATTATAACTAGAACACTTGTCAGAGGAAACATAGGACTTGAAAATACCCCTCTTATAAGATTCGAATCCGGGACACGTACTTCGAAATCTCATGTCCAAGATATGGGTTGGTACCATTGAGCTACGACTGCTCATGATTTCATATCAACTTTTTATAACATTGCATTTAGTTAATGAAATAACAACAACAACAAAACTCAATCTCACAAAAGTGGAGTATGAGGGAGGTAAGATGTAGACAATCATTCACCTATCCTAGAATAAAGAGAAGTCATTTCTCCACCCAGAGTGAAACACCCCAAGAGTAGAGAAATTCATCCCTCTCAATGTTCTATGGATAGAGAGATTGCTTTCGAATGGACCTCCGGCCGATAAGTAGGTTAAAAGAAATTGTGAGACATCATGAAAATGGTAGAATCAAATTTTCTAGGGTTTTAAACCTGTCAGAAGTTTAATTTAGGCTCTAAGCGACAGTAAATCGCCATTAAATCGACGCTTACTGTTGACTCGATTAATAGAGTCATAATGAGTGATCCGTACACAACGAAATATGTTTTGTTAAGTTGCACAATAAAACACTCTAAAATATATTTGATTATGTATGGTTAAAAATTAGTTGTGTACCATCTACCAATCACCACCCTAATGAAATACTCCGTATAATGGATTCCGACATAATTTTGAAATAATGTGAATTTATTCGAGTGAAGGAATTTATATACTATCAATTTGATTCATCTTGAAATCAGACAACTTCATTGAATAGATTGAGATTTTCAATTTTATTAAATTTTGCGAAACAAATACTACCTAAAATTAAAGTGATAACAAAGTTAGGTCTCAAGTGAAACTGACTAAAACTTGAGGGGTGTATTTTAGCATACCTCAAACCCTTACATATATATTTCTTTTCTGGGTTTTATTAATAAAAGGGCGGGTCACTTTCCCTCCAAAATCCGGAAGTTCATTTTTTCCCAAATCAAGGTACGTTTTTTTTTTTTTTTTTTTTTTTTTTTTTTTTTTTTTTCTCTCTTACACTCGAGCAGTACAATTTAATTTACCTTTTTTTTTTTTTTTTTTTAATTATTTGATAAATCGATATCCTGTTTACTGTCATCAAAGATTATTACAACTAAGTTTCAATTTATGCGTGCTTAATGTATGCTATTAATTATGTTAGATTACGTTAGGGCAATTATACTATATATCTGTATCTATAATATATCTGCTATTTTTATACGCGTTCATTCAAATTCAACATAAATTCATCTTCTATGAACTAATGCTTTTGATTCTGTTTTGATTGTAGTCACCAATTGATTCACAAAAAATGAAGTTTAAGGCCTTTTTAACTGATCACGGTGTTAACCTTCTAGAAAAACGGTTCCTTCAAGCCCTAGAAAAAATGGGCAAAATTTGCCACCTGTATCTAACAAAAGATCACGCAATTTTCCTTCACAATCTCGTTAACGGTGACGGAATCCAATCAATTGCTCAATTTAAAAAAGAAGCCCTATTCGAAGACTATCGAATTTCAAGCCAAAACGACGATCGAATTGCCTTCACAATCGACCTATCCCTCCTTCACCGCGCCCTTCGTAGTATCTTAACCATCTACACTGAGTTCGGTGGGTCCCATAGCTGTCCGACTGCGAATCGTCTTCAGATCAAACTCGTTAAAAAACAACCTCCTCATTCGTCACAACCGATGCCGTTTCTGACGTTCGAAACGAAAGGTTATAAGTCTGCAGTGATTCAGGACGTGCCGATTTCGAAACCGTTGTCGAGATCGGATGTTGTTGAGCTACAGGCAGCGTTGGATTTGGCGCAGGATTTGCCGCAAACGTTGGTGCAAGTTCCTGATATGAATCAGTTGCAGAATTTCGTGGACAGAATGAAACACGTTGGTGATGTTTTGAACGTTTCGATAAGTAAATATGGTGACTTGCATTTGCAGATTTCGACTAGTTTAATTACACTTGGATCTGAGTTTAGGAAACTAAAGGTTATTGGTGAACAAGCACGTGCTGTATCGGGTGATGATGATTTGAGTGCGCAGATGCGAACAAGAATGGCGATTGATAGAGGAGATGCGATGAACGTGCAAGTGAGTGTGAAGCATTTTTTCAAGTCATTGCAGTGTCATTTTGCTAAACCTGATTGTGCTTTTTATGGGATTGGGCAACAAGGTTCTTGTTTAACTGTGGTGTTTCAGTTTTATGTACCGGGTACACGACAAACTGATAAATCGATTAGTTTGCATTGTCGGCTTCCTGTACTTGATCCTGGTGCTGATTGAAGATCGATAAAGACTGAAACTTGTTTGCATTAATGGTTTGCTTCTTCAGCTTTTTGATGAGGTGTATTTCACTATGGATTTGACTTGTAGACCTTTGATGGTTAAGACAATTCTGAATATTATGTTGTTGATTCTGAATATTATGTTCTTGAAAATCTACTACATTTTGGTATCACAAAACGAACTCATATGAAGTTGCTGATATGGATTTGAACAATATTGGACTCATTTAATGTGGAATTATAATTATATTGTAGTACTTAGTTTAAAATTTAATTGTCAACTCCTGTTAAATACATAAATGGTTAAAAATCAACAAGGATGCAAGCACCTGCCATATGAGTTCAGTAACACAACATATTGAGCATTTATTAGTTTGAATTCAAACAAAATAAAATACTAATGTACAAAAATATGCTAAAGTTACCATGTTTGTTGGTGTGATCAAAGCAACAATTGTCCATTGACATTACCACTAAGAATTGCCTGATGAACAGCTCGAAAACACTAACCACCTCCAGAAACAAAAGCAGCGGAAGTTGGAAATCGCATTAACCTTATATTTGAATGGTTCTGAACTGAAGATAACAACAAAGTTCACCCAACTCTAAAAAGGGTTCCCATAAAATCAGAAAAAACAGGCTATTATACTTCCTGCAAAAGTAGAAACTTAGCCTTGATGATACTTTAATCTGGAATTTGGCAGCGGTGTTCAATCTTTTTCAACATTTCTGAGAAAGTATTAATGTAACGTTGATGTAAATTTCAATTCATCAATTCTTCAGTTGTGAGTGACCGAGTTGGTTGCTTTATAGGTGCCCTTTTTTAATAGTTGTTTATGAAATGAGTTTATAGCTTTTGTATTTGATTGGAAAAGATTTACAAAACTAGTATAACCAGCTTTGGGAAAGCCGGTTTTGTTCATGTCACCAGAAACCGACCTTTTCAAGGCCGGTTTCACCTATGTGGCAGCTAAATGGTTACTCGTGGCCTGTGAAGTTATGACTGTATAAAAACCAGCCTTCCCAAGGCCGGTTTATGTCCTTTTTCTTAGTCTTCTGAAACAAGCCTTGGCAAGGAGGTTCCCATTCAATTATGCATTATTGACTGAAACCCTATTTTGATATGATCAGATTTGCTATTCTTTTAATGTTATTTATAGTACCATCATCTTCATTCCAATAAACACATCACAAACAACACAACTCCGTTTCAAACACATCAACTTTAGGTTTATACATCAACAAAATTAACACATTTAAACTTCAAAAACACTACACTAAGGGACAAAGCCGAACTTATATTTGTTGTCCGGTATTGGAATATAAAAAAATCGAGAAATCATCGTTCAATGTAGTAGACCGAGTTATTGGAAAGCAAAATGGCACACAACTAGCAAAAATTACAGTGGTCACCAAGAAACAAGGACTTGTTTGTGGACTGTAACTGGTTCAACTAACAATAAACACAAAGTATGGCGTATTTCTAAGTGGAGAGATGCACACAAATGTTATGGAAACGTCCAGAAAAATAACAATCAGTGTTTACCCTCTAGCTTGATTGCTAGTGACATTATCCATTAAGTGGATAAAGACATTGCTTATCTAGGTAAACACATCCAAGTATACGTAAAACTAGTGTGGTGTGTGGATGTCACTTACGATAAGCCATGGAATGCTAGGCATATTGCAATCGAACGGTTGATGGAACTTGAGAAAGTAAATTTACTATAAATGAATCACCTTTTACCAATTCCGATACAATTGTTCGATTTTTACATGGCTCTTAAACTGAGAACGACGTCGACACATACAAGTATGTGTTTTGGGCTTTTGGTCAGCTGTTGTTTGTGCCACATTCATAGTAACTTAATGAAGCAATGTAAACACCTTCCAACGCTCAAAAAGTTGTGTTGGAGAGCCAGTTCCACACCTGAACTTTACATCTACCCCAATGCCATTCGAGCAATTAAAGACCTTAGTCCAGAGGCTTGAGACAATCTGAAAGTAGTGGATCCAAGATTGTGGAGTGTCTTCAGGTACCCAAAAGGGCGTCGTCGGGGTAACACAACGACACACATAGTTGAATCCCTCAACCATGTATTGCGTCATGCCTGTATGATGCCGATCAAAGCGTGTATTGAATATACCTTTGACTACACCAAGAAACACTTCATCCATCAATATCGAGATGCTTCCTTTTGTATTTCACCACTGTACAAGAAAATGCGGAGACTCTATCAACTTCATGAAACTAGAGCAACAACATAAACAACAACATGCTATAATAGCTAAACGAGTGTGTACAAGGTCCACTCATCTTATCAATGAATCGATGATGGTGGCACCGATTACACTGTGGAGTTTAATAAAAAAAAAAGTGTTCATGTGGAAGATGACAACACCAAAGATTGCCTTGCTCTCATGTTATATATGTGTCTAGCCATCTAACTACGGATGCAAAGTCAATGGCTAGTCTCAAGTACACAACTACCATGTGGAAAGAGCAAAGTCAATGGCTAGTCTCAAGTGCACTTTTTGCTTCCTAAAATCCAAAAGGCAACAAAACCGGCCTTGGGAAAGAGATTTTGGTTGACAAGTGTATAACCGGCCTTGCCAAAGACGTTGATACTACATTTATTTATTTTTGTTAGTTTTGTTAGTCTTCTCCAACAAAAAATACACTATTTAGGGGGGGGGGGGGGAATTCGATAGTCTCTTATTTTAATCATTGATTTGAATTCATACCATTATTTTGAATTTCAACCATTATTTTATTTGATAATTTAAATATAAACCATATTTTTATTATTGATTAGAAGTAATATTCTTATAAGAGGAACCCGCCTTCCTGACCGAGTGGTTCAACCTAATAGGCTTACCTATTAGGAGGGTAGAGGTCAGGGGTTCGATCCCTGTCTCCTAAGAAGTCTCTAGGGAGCTTTTACCGACCCATATTCAGGATCCAGGTCCGACATGCCTGCCCCTCAGGATGGTTTAAGGTTCAGATCCTCGTAATACGATTCGAGTTTCCGCACGAAAGCGCGTGCGTGCGTGGCAAATGACTGCGAAGGTGGTTAATACCCCTCTGAGTGTTGTCGACAACTCGCCTTTCAAAAATAAATATATTCTTATGAGAGAACTCTTGTCTAATGTTAAAACTGCTTTTGTCATTATATCCAAGGAAGAGTCTCACAAGGGCGTGTCTTTTTCTGGGTTAGGTAAAGAAAAACACAGCTTCCTGCTTTTGTTGTTCAAACCAATAATAACAATTGTGGAAACAAACCTTTCTTTAAAACTCCTAATCCTAATCTTAAATGCACTAAATGTGACAAACTTGGTCACACTATTGAAAGATATTTTGAAATAGTTGGATATCGACCTAACTTTAAGAAAAAGTTTGGGTACTCAAAATAATGCAAAGGTGGTACCTAATAATAACAATTTTGTGTGATCAGTCTGATTCTACTTCTCCTCCTACTCCCTTTTCTTTTTCTAATGATCAATTGCAGAGAATTCTCAGTCTTATAAATGATAAGTCTTAAATGTGAGTGCACAATCCAATATGGCAGGTAGTGTGTTAAATCGACGTAAAATTTTATAAGACAATTTTAAAAGGGTCTTCTGTGCTATACCTGTAAGAAAAGAGAAACTTTTGATTTGAGTTGGATATTTGATTCATGTGCTAACCAACACATGACATTTAATAACAAACATTAGCATAATGTTATTGATTTCAAATATAAAGTTAATTGTTGGCCATCCTAATGGGACAAAAGCTGTTAACATCAAAATTGGTAATTTGTTTATTTATGATAAAATTAAATTGGTGGATGTCTTTGTTATACCTGAATATTGTGTTAACTTAATGTCTGTTTATGAACTTTCTAATAAATGAACTAAGTGTTATATTTTATGCATCTCAATGTGATATTCAGGATTTGATGAAGGACTTGATTGTGGGGACTGATAGTTAATCTGGAGGTTTATACATGTTTATTGTAGGTTCTAATTTTTTTTCTAATATTACATGAATATATTCGGCATTCTAGACTTGTTCGCACTAATAATGAGGTTCTTAATATTTTTTTTTAAAAAAATCATTATGTTTCAAATGATCCTTGTGGTGTTTGTCGTAAAACAAAGTAAACTAGAGAACTTTTTTCTTTAAGTGATCATAAATCTGTTTGTTTAGGTGAATCAATTTTCCTTGATGTGTGGGTTCTTTCAGAATTCAAAGTAGGGATGGTTTTAAATACTTTTTTACTATTGTGGATGATTTTGATAGAGCTATTTGGGTTTTTATGTTAAAATCAAAAGATGAAGTTTATAATAATCTAGTCTGTTTTGTTAATATTTTATTGAATCGGTTTAATATTAATGTCAAAACTTTTAGAAGTGACGATGAAACTGAATTTATAAATAATAATATGGATCAATTATGTAAATCTAAAGGGATTATTTATCAAACTTCTTGTGTTTACACTCCATAATAAAATGGAGTGGCTGAAAGGAAACATAGGCATCTTCTTAATGTGTCCAGATCCCTTATGTTTCAGGGTGATTATCGCGTTCACTGTGGAGTGATTGTGTTCTTGATTAATGCATGTTATTAGATCAACAAGATTCCAACTATTGTGATGTCCAGTAAAACTCCTTATGACCTTTTGTATGAAAATAGATAAATCTCTTTCATTTGAGGTGTTTTGGATGCTTTGTTATTTTCTACTGTTTTAAAATAACAATCACGCCTATCTGATCTTTTAAATGCTTATTACATTTAAATAAGTAATAATTACACACAATCTTTTATAAAATTTACAAATCAAACATCATTCTATATATTACAAATTTTCCTAAATATTGTAAGCGGTTCACCCAAATGAAAAAAATAATCTACAAGTTACTACCATGATTTTATGAAAATGCAGGAAACCTAATATACCCGACATGTCTTTATTCGGGTTTATAATTATCGGTTGTTCTACACCATATGATAATATGTACTTACTCTGCGAAGCTATTATAAAGCTTTACGTGTTATACGTATTATCGTAGAACTTAAACATAAACCATTTTGGTCAAACAACTAAATTTGGATACAAACAATTTTTTTTAGTTTATTAAAAATGAAACTGACAATGAGTGTTCCTTCAAGAGAATGAGTCTCATTAAAGTGTATATTAAATATTTTAGTTTTTTATTCAAATGTTTACTAGATATTGACTGTATGTAATATTCCTATTGAAATATAAACAAGCAGAATAAAGATGCTACTGACAGTCGGTAAAGCTATTACTGTGGGTCTTTCCTGCAAATGCAGAAAAGTAATGATGATGATGATGATACACACGTCATGGTTTTGACGAAATCCTCACAACAAAGGTTGCAAGACATTTATAATTTACTCTTATTATAATAATAATATAATAAAAATAACAATAACAATAATAATAATAATAATAATAATAATAATAATAATAATAATAATAATAATAATAATAATAATAATAACAACAACAACTAGGAATTAAGCCAGATTGCTCCGCTAGGCTCAATGTTTTTAACTGCCGCCAATCATATTTGACCTTGGAGATTTATTAAACGACATTTGCTCACTGGAAAGTTAAACGTTAAGCGAAAATCGGAGCTTTCACTGTAGTATATATTAAATAATAATAATAATAATAACTACTGTAATAATTAATAATAATAATAATAATAATAATAATAATAATAATAATAATAATAATAATAATAATAATAATAATAATAATAATAATAATAATAATAATATGTGTATAGATCAAAGTATACTTACACAAAACATATTTCAATACGCGTTGACCATCTCCATTCGTTGAGTTTATGTTCTGGTGAGTCTACTAGTGTCTTTCTTCCAATGCCGACGAACGCCGTTAACAATTCGAGTGAAATGAGGACGAACACCATTTATGAATTCTTTTATAACTCTTGTTATAGACGAGAGTGAAGATGATTAATTATTAGCTAGTGAAGAATTGAATATTAGTAAAAAGTAACCAGGAATATTCATATTGCATTTTATAATTAAATAGCATAGTATTTCTTTTCAATCCGTTTATTTATAGATGTAAAGTATATAAAACAAAAATATTTTTAATTTCTATTCATTTCACTTTGTTTTTCTTTCATCTCCCTATTATTAACTCTAATTTTCTTTTGTTTTCATTTAATTTCCTTCTTAAACAGACTTACAAATATAATACATTTTAATAAACATAAAGTATTATTCATATTTTTTATAAGCAATATTAGAATTACAATGAAGTTTTGTATAATAATAAACATACGAAAATAATAAGTGACAAATGGAGTTTGTGGTGTAGTCTTGACATTTTCATGTACATAGAACATCATCACCAGCATCATTATCATTGATAAAATCAAAATAACAATCACGCCTATCTGATCTTTTAAATGTTTATTACATTTAAATAAGTAATAATTAAACGCAATCTTTTTAAAAAATTACTACATTTAAAATTATTAAACGCAATCTTTTAAAAAAATTATAAATCAAACATCATTCTATATATTACAAATTTTTCTAAATATTGTAAGCGGTTCACCCACATGAAAAAAAATCCACAAGTTACTACCTGATAACGCCAAAATCATACATGTTTATTGTCGTTATTTCGATCTAAATCTGTATCTATTTGTATGTATTTGTTGTACTTAAGCATTGTAATTCATGTACATTTGTAAAAGTCCATTGTGATTGAATAAATGAAGACCAACAGCGAAAACAAAGTTAAAACGAAGATTGAACGCGTAAAACAGCCCGAAACTACTGAAATAGGTCTAAATGCGGCGCATATCTCTTAGATGCGGCGCATCTCTGCACCAAATAACTTCCGACAGTTTCAGATGCGGAGCATTAGGATTTCTGGACCAAAACAGCAACAGATGGGCGCATCCAAGCCAGATGCGGCGCATCTGTCCCCCTACTGACAGTTCTGAGTGCCAAATCGAGCTGGATTACACTAGGTTTAAAGAAATGCAGCGCATCCCAAACAGATGCGGCGCATCTGGTCACTTTCTGGCCAAAATACCTAACTTTTGAGCCTATTTAAGGAGAGCTTTGGTTATACATTTGATACATCTTCACTATTACATTCTCCCTCAGTTCTAGTACGATTTTCAAGGCTCAAGGAAGGTTATAGGGTCAATCTCCATTCTTTCAACATCAAGATTAAGCTAGAGTTATTCATCGCAATCGGTATTATCATTTTATATCTTTTACACATGAATTCAAATTGTATTTACTGTTTCATTAGTTCTACTAAGATTATGTTTGGCTAAAAGCCTTGTGTGTTTACTTCAATGTAAGATTTATGGCTTGGAATTGTTCTATATTTTGATGTTATAATAGTTACAAGTATGTTTTGATTGATTTATTAATCTAGTTCAACCATAAGAACCATTGTTATGATTGCTTAGTTCATTACTTCAATTATATAGATTGCAAACCTATTAATGTGAGTTAACTAGAAAAACAATCTATACTTCAATACACCTAGTAATCTAGACGATTAGATGCATAAGCTTAAGTGATTTTGTTATGTGTTTAATTCGGTAATTGAATAAGTTCCAAAGCAACATAGTTATGAAATTACCTCAAGTGATTGTTGTAATTTAGGTTTCACGTGAGTTTAACCGGGTTGGGTCTAGTTAGTTAGTCAATCTAAATCACCATGTTCTTTCAAAAGATCCATTGTTGTAACCATCCTTGTATCCTAGTTCAATTATGTAAGTTATGACTTGGTTTATGTGAGTTTATCAAAGGCCATAGCTTATACTTCAACACCTAGTGATTTAGCCACCTATATGTGAGTATAGGATGTTAATTGAATGATATTTAGGATATACAATCATGTAGTTTACTTAGAGTGATCTTAGTAAACTAGGTTTTACGTGAATTTAACTAAGAAAGAATCCTGTTGATTAAACATAGCTCTTAAGTTTATAGATATTATGAAATTGATATAAACTAATTACTTGTAACTATGAAATAACCGTTTTAATTACAAAAGAACAATCCCTGTCATTTATCAAGCATAGAAGTAAATACCACATTCTCATTCTTGTTAATTACTATATTTATTTACTGTTTCATTAAACAAAAATACAACTTCAAATACAAAACCCCCCTTTTAGAATAATTAATCGTTGTAAAGTCCTTAAAACAAACTTCTCCCTGTGGATCGAACTGGTCAATTTACTTGCTAGTTACTACATGATCGGGTTTAGTTGCCTGTATTATGTGTTAATTATTGAGCATATTGTCTACATTTTAAAGGTTACGTCTTGACACATCAACTTTTTGGCACCGCTGCCGGGGAGCGGTTTTGTTAAAAGATTTTAATAAACTTTGAATTATTCGATCCTTTTGTAGGAATTCAATTCCTAAAAAAGTTACTTTTTATTGTAAGCTTGTGTTTTTGCAATTGGTTTATTTGTGGTGTTGTGATTGCAGGATAGGTATTAATGCATGAATCTACGTTCTTACAACTCTAATCTAATTCCTTCATATCCTGAACCTGAAAGAGAACTTCACGAACGCTTAAGAGCTCAAGAAGTAGAGTCTCTTGCTCAGGGTTTAGAATCACTTTCATTAGACTCTAACTCTGAACCAGTTATTCAACCAATCATAGAGCCAGTTATTAAGGAAGAGGAAGAGATGGCTGCTACAAATTAAACGATGGATGCATTAATGAAGGCAACAAGAACAGGTCAAGGGCACGCAATTATTCAACCCACGATGACCGACGGCTTTGAAATAAAGGGTCAATTTCTCCACATGGTGACTAATACATGCCAATTCGGTGGAGCTCCGAATGAGGATGCTAACGAGCATCTTCGTAAGTTTGTAAGCATTTGCAAGCTATTCAAGATCAAGGATGTCACCGATGATATCGCATGTTTAAAAATCATTCCATGGTCATTAAAGGATGATGCAAGAGATTGGTTAGACTCATTACCAGAAGGTTATATTGAAGATTGGAATGATATGATGGACAATTTTTTGTCAGAATTCTTCCCTGCTTCAAAAGCAGCAAAGTTACAAAGTGACATAAATCACTTTAAGCAAAAGCCTAATGAGACTCTTTATGAAGATTGGACCCGATTCAATAAAATGTTTAGGGTATGTCCTCAACACGGGTTGAATACATTCCAAAAGGTCCAAATATTCTATAAAGGAGTCAATGTGCTACTCGAAAAGATATAGATGTTGCAGCTGGAGGTTCGATCATGAAGAAAACACCTGAAGAAGCTCACACAATAATTGCCGATATAGCATCCCATTCTCATAATTGGCATCAAGAGATGGAGTTCTCTAGATCATCAAAGGTTGCTAATGTTGAAAGCAACGACGAAATCGCTGCATTAAAAGTTCAATTGGCAAATCAAGCAAGGTAAATTGAGAAGGTAACCAAGGAAATGCACGCTATCAGGATAGGGTGTGAATTGTGCCAAGGTCCCCATATCACTAGAGATTGTGATCAAACAACGATGGAAGAGCAAGCAAATTTCTTAGGTTACTTGCGTAAAGGTGAAATGAATTTCGACGATTTTCCAGCGGTATAAGCGATGAACAGGAAATATCCTCCTATTAACAGTTATCAAATAGGAGGACCTTCAGGTTCAAATAACAATAATAACTACCATGGAGGAAATTCAGGTTATCAAAATAACTGGAATTTCCCAAATCAAAATCAAATAAATGCACCACCGGGTTACAATCACCAAAACAACCGTAATCAACCTCCACGAAATTACCAAAATAATTTCCAACACAATCAACCACAACCACAACCACAAGCACTTATACAACCACAACCCGAGAAGAAATCCGGTTTAGAAGATCTTTTGAGAGATTTTATGGTTAAGCACGAGCAAACTGCGGAACTTCAAACTCAGCAAATTTGAAATCAACAAGCTACAATTCAAAATTTAGAAAGAGATGTTGGAAGGATCTCACAGTTACTAGTAGAGAGACCACCTGGTGCTCTCCTTTCAAATACTCAAGTGAATCCCAACAACAATCAAACAAGGAATGAGCATGTAAATGCTATAACTACTAGAAGTGGTTTAACTATTAACCCGGAGACCCTTAAGTCCCCAGAAGTTCCTTTGTCTCCTTCTGTTTTGCAGGTACCTGTTGATGTAGATGAGCATGTTGAAAAAGAACAAGAGAAAGATGATCCACCGGAGGTCATATCGAAGAAAAGTGAAGAACCACCAGAAAAGATGTACAAGGCACCTATTCCATACCCAAAAGCATTGAAAAAGATAGATCGCGAGCCAATATCAGAAATTTGCGGATATGATCAAGCAAATCAGCATTAACATGCCACTCGCGGAAGTTCTTAGGGATATGCCCCATTACGAAAAGTTTTTGAAAGATCTCATATCCTCGAAGGGTAAATACCACGAAGTTTCTACCACATTCCTCTATGAGGAGTGTTCGGTCATCTTGAAAAAGCAAAATGTACCTCCAAAATTGGGAGACCCGGGTAGTTTTTTCATACCATGTATGATGGGTGATTCGGTAGTGTACGATGCACTAGCCGACCTAGGTGCAAGTGTTAACCTAATGCCTTACTCGTTATATTTAAAACCTGACTTAGGAGACTTGAAACCAACCCAGATGGGTATTCGATTAGCAAACCAATCATTTGATACTCCCATAGGTATAGCCGAGGATATTCTCGTAAAAGTTGGCTCACTTATCTTTCCCGTCGATTTTGTTATTCTAGAAAAGCAAGAGGACACAAAAGTTCCTATCATTTTAGGACGTCCTTTCCTTAACATAGTAGATGCTATCATTAATGTCCAAAAAGAACAATTAAGTCTAGGTGTGGGAAACGATAGAATAATTTGTCACATTGACAAAGCCATGAAACGACCCACTTCCACCGATGACTCTTGTTTTCAAATTGATGTTATAAATCTTTATGTTAAGGATGAATTGTAGGAGCTACTTGAAATTGATACCTCGGGGTTTGCCCCTGTAAGTGAAAGTGAATATTTCAATATTGATGAAGAATTTGATGAGTTGATGAAGGTGGTCACGGATGATGAGACCATAGAAGAAGGAATTCCCAAGAAAGAGGAATCATTTGAAGATATCGAAAATAAAGATAGATTCCGTATAAAGAATTCCTTGGAAGAACCACCCGTACTAGAGCTTAAGGAGCTACCCAAACACTTGGAGTATGCTTATCTCGAAGGTACATCTCAATTACCGGTAATTATTGCTTCACATCTTTCCGGTAACGAGAAGGAAAGGTTAATCTCTGTTTTGAAAACCCATAAAAAGGCTATAGCCTGGAAAACGACCGACATTCCAGGGATAAACCCGTCTTATTGTACACATAAAATTCTCCTTGAGAATGACTTCAAACCAGTAGTACAAAGACAACGTAGGCTAAATCCCAACATGAAAGAGGTTGTTAAAAAGGAGGTAGGCAAGCTTCTTGACGCCGGGTTAATCTACCCCATCTCCGATAGTCCTTGGGTTAGTCCAGTACAAGTAGTACCCAAAAAGGGGGGTACAACCGTTATTGTAAATGAAAAGGACGAACTCATTCCAACTAGAACGGTTACCGGCTGGAGAGTCTGTATTGATTACAGACGTCTCAATGATGCCACTAGAAAGGATCATTTCTCGTTGCCTTTTATTGATCAAATGATTGAACGATTAGCGGGAAAAGAATATTATTGCTTTCTAGATGGTTTCTCCGGTTACTTCCAAATTCCAATTGATCCCAACGACCAAGAAAAGACCACATTCACTTGTCCTTTCGGTACCTTTGCCTATCGCCGCATGCCATTTGGTTTATGCAATGCACCCGGAACCTTTCAAAGGTGCATGATGGCAATTTTTGATGATATGGTAGAGGATTGTATGGAAGTCTTCATGGATGACTTTTCCGTGTTTGGAGACTCCTTTGAATCGTGTCTTTTTAACCTTGAACGTATGCTTATCCGATGTGAGAAAGCAAACTTGGTCCTAAATTGGGAAAAATGCCACTTCATGGTAAAGGAGGGCATTGTACTTGGCCACAAGATATCTCGTGCGGGAATAGAGGTAGATAAAGCTAAAATTGAAGTTATCTCTAAGCTACCTATACCGACGAATGTCAAGGCCATTAGAAGCTTTCTTGGTCACGCGGGATTCTATAGACGATTTATCAAAGATTTTTCTAAAATTGCCCGCCCAATGACCAAACTACTTGAAAAGGATGCTCCATTTGACTTTGATTCTAATTGCGAGAATGCATTCTCCATTCTAAAGTCAAAACTCACACAAGCTCCCATTATCATATCTCCGGATTGGAGTATACCATTCGAGTTAATGTGTGACGCGAGCGACTATGCCTTAGGAGCTGTCTTAGGACAACAACCCGATAATCATTTTCGTCCAATTTATTATGCGAGAAAAACGCTAACGGGAGCTCAAATTAATTATACCACCACGGAAAAGGAGCTCTTAGCAGTTGTTTATGCGTTTGATAAATTTTGATCATATTTGGTGTTGTCCAAGACCATTGTTTACACGGACCATTCGGCCCTTAGGTACTTATTCTCGAAACTAGATGCAAAGCATCGTCTCATACATTGGGTTCTTTTACTTCAAGAATTTAACATTGAGATACGTGACAAGAAAGGAGCCGAGAATCTAGCTGCCGACCATTTATCCCGACTTGAAAATCCCAAATTAGAGAAACTCGATAACACAATCATCAAGGACACGTTTCCTGATGAATCTCTAATGAGGGTTGACAAGGAATCTGAAATCCCATGGTTTGCCCATTTTGCAAACTATCTTGCTTCAGGCATTCTTCAAAAAGGACTTTCTTATCAACAAAAGAAGAAATTCTTTGCGGATTTGAAGTCCTATTTCTGGGAACACCCCGACCTATTTCGTGTTGGTGCGGATCAAGTGATTCGCCATTGTGTGTACGGAAAAGAGGCTCAATAAATTCTTGAGCATTGCCATCAAGGGTCCACCGGCGGTCATTTCGGACCAAAACACAACTCAAGAAAAATCCTTGACTCGGGCTTTTATTGGCCCCCGATCTTTAAAGATGCCCATAATTTCGTTCGGACTTGTAATGCATGCCAACGAACGGGTAACATCACGAAAAAGGATGAGATGCCTCAAACCGGCATCCAAGTTTGTGAAATCTTTGATATTTGGGGAATCGATTTCATGGGACCATTTCCAAGTTCCCATAAGTGCAAGTACATCTTAGTACCCGTTGACTATGTATCCAAGTGGGCTGAAGCGAAAGCTTTACCTACGAATGATGCTAGGGTGGTGGTGAACTTCTTTAAAAATCTCTTCTCGCACTTTAGAATCCCAAAGGCGCTCATATCCGATCGAGGAACACATTTTGCCAACAACCTTCTTGAAAAGGTGTTGAAGAAGTATGGCGTAACTCATCGTTTCTCTAATCCGTACCACCCGCAAACGAGTGGTCAAGTGGAGAACACGAACCATGCCTTAAAACGTATACTTGATAAGACAGTTGATGAAATGTCCCGTTCTTATTGATTAAAAACGTTCCATATTAATTAATTTCGTTGCGAGGTTTTGACCTCTATATGAGACGTTATTCAAAGACTGCATTCATTTTAAAACAAACCATAACCTTTATTTCATCAATAAAGGTTTAAAAAGCTTTACGTAGATTATCAAATAATGATAATCTAAAATATCCTGTTTACACACGACCATTACATAATGGTTTACAATACAAATATGTTACAACAAAATAAGTTTCTTGAATGCAGTTTTTACACAATATCATACAAGCATGGACTCCAAATCTCGTCCTTCTTTAAGTATGCGACAGCGGAAGCTCTTAATAATCACCTGAGAATAAACATGCTTAAAACGTCAACAAAAATGTTGGTGAGTTATAGGTTTAACCTATATATATCAAATCATAATAATAGACCACAAGATTTCATATTTCAATACACATCCCATACATAGAGATAAAAATCATTCATATGGTGAACACCTGGTAACCGACATTAACAAAATGCATATATAAGAATATCCCCATCATTCCGGGACACCCTTCGGATATGATATAAATTTCGAAGTACTAAAGCATCCGGTACTTTGGATGGGGTTTGTTAGGCCCAATAGATCTATCTTTAGGATTCGCGTCAATTAGGGTGTCTGTTCCCTAATTCTTAGATTACCAGACTTAATAAAAAGGGGCATATTCGATTTCGATAATTCAACCATAGAATGTAGTTTCACGTACTTGTGTCTATTTTGTAAATCATTTATAAAACCTGCATGTATTCTCATCCCAAAAATATTAGATTTTAAAAGTAGGACTATAACTCACTTTCACAGATTTTTACTTCGTCGGGAAGTAAGACTTGGCCACTGGTTGATTCACGAACCTATAACAATATATACATATATATCAAAGTATGTTCAAAATATATTTACAACACTTTTAATATATTTTGATGTTTTAAGTTTATTAAGTCAGCTGTCCTCGTTAGTAACCTACAACTAGTTGTCCACAGTTAGATATACAGAAATAAATCGATAAATATTATCTTGAATCAATCCACGACCCAGTGTATACGTATCTCAGTATTGATCACAACTCAAACTATATATATTTTGGAATCAACCTCAACCCTGTATAGCTAACTCCAACATTCACATATAGAGTGTCTATGGTTGTTCCGAAATATATATAGATGTGTCGACATGATAGGTCGAAACATTGTATACGTGTGTATGGTATCTCAAGATTACATAATATACAATACAAGTTGATTAAGTTATGGTTGGAATAGATTTGTTACCAATTTTCACGTAGCTAAAATGAGAAAAATTATCCAATCTTGTTCTACCCATAACTTCTTCATTTTAAATCCGTTTTGAGTGAATCAAATTGCTATGGTTTCATATTGAACTCTATTTTATGAATCTAAACAAAAAAATTATAGGTTTATAGTTGGAAAAATAAGTTACAAGTCATTTTTGTAAAGGTAGTCATTTCAGTCGAAAGAACGACGTCTAGATGACCATTTTAGAAAACATACTTCCACTTTGAGTTTAACCATAATTTTTGGATATAGTTTCATGTTCATAATAAAAATCATTTTCTCAGAATAACAACTTTTAAATCAAAGTTTATCATAGTTTTTAATTAACTAACCCAAAACAGCCCGCGGTGTTACTACGACGGCGTAAATCCGGTTTTACGGTGTTTTTCGTGTTTCTAGGTTTTAAATCATTAAGTTAGCATATCATATAGATATAGAACATGTGTTTAGTTAATTTTAAAAGTCAAGTTA
Organism: Rutidosis leptorrhynchoides; assembly: GCF_046630445.1. Lineage (NCBI taxonomy): Eukaryota > Viridiplantae > Streptophyta > Magnoliopsida > Asterales > Asteraceae > Rutidosis > Rutidosis leptorrhynchoides. Next base: position 23,462,263 of record NC_092341.1, on the reverse strand, counting down.
GAAGGATTAACTTTTGTTTGCGAACAAGTTTAGAATTAACTAAACTATGTTCTAGTGATTACGAGTTTAAACCTTCGAATAAGATAGTTTTATATATATGAATCGAATGATGTTATGAACATCATTACTACCTCAAGTTTAGTAGGTAAACCTACTGGAAGTGACAAGAAATGATCTAGCTTCAAAGGATCTTGGATGGCTTGAAAGTTCTTGAAGTAGGATCATGACACAAAACAAGTTCAAGTAAGATTTTTACTCGAATTAAGATAGTTTATAGTTATAGAAATTGAATCAAAGTTTGAATATGAATATTACCTTGAATAAGAAAGATAACCTACTGTATATAACAAAGGTTTCTTGATCTTAGATGATTACTTGGAATGGATTAGAAAGCTTGGAAGTAAATTAGTAAACTTGAAGGGATTTTTGAAGTGTTCTTGAAGTGTTCTTCCTATGATGATTATAGCTTGATTCTTGAAGTGATTTTTGATGAAGATGATGATTAACTACTGGAAAAATACGTTCATAATAGTGTGTGTGTGTTGAGAGAGAATTAGAAAGAGAATTGGAAGTGAAATGGAGTGAATGATGAGTGGTAATTGGTGAGTGGTGAGTGGGGTTAAAAGGAGTTCTAGTTAGTTGACTAGCTCATGGTAGAAGTTAAAATTGATTATTCATACATGACATAATCAAGAGTGGAATCCCATGCTAGTTTCTATTGGTATATACCCATAGTAAGTACGTTTTGAAGCTGTGTATAATACGGGTAAGAATACGACTAGAATTCTTGATGAAAGAAAAGAATGGAAAAGTAACTGTAACCATTTTCGTTAAGTATGAGTGTTTTGATATATGTCTTGAAGTCTTCCAAAAGTATTTTAATACATCTAAATACACTACATGTATATACATTTTAACTGAGTCGTTAAGTCATCGTTAGTCGTTACATGTAAGTGTTGTTTTGAAACCTTTAAGTTAACGATCTCAATTAATGTTGTTAACCCATTGTTTATTATATCTAATGAGATGTTAAATTATTATATTATCATGATATTATGATATATTAATATATCTTAATATGATATATATACATTTAAATGTAGTTACAACGATAATCGTTACATATATGTCTCGTTTCGAAATCCTTAAGTTAGTTGTCTTGTTTATATGTATATAACTCATTGTTAATATACTTATGGAGATACTTACTTATCATAATCTCATGTTAACCATATGTATATCCATATATATATCGTCATGTCATTTTTACAAGTTTTAACGTTCGTGAATCGCCGGTCAACTTGGGTGGTCAATTGTCTATATGAAACATATTTCAATTAATAAAGTCTTAACAAGTTTGATTGCTTAACATGTTGGAAACATTTAATCATGTAAATATCAATCTCAATTAATATATATAAACATGGAAAAGTTCGGGTCACTACAGTACCTACCCGTTAAATAAATTTCGTCCCGAAATTTTAAGCTGTTGAAGGTGTTGACGAATCTTCTGGAAATAGATGCGGGTATTTCTTCTTCATCTGATCTTCACGCTCCCAGGTGAACTCGGGTCCTCTACGAGCATTCCATTGAACCTTAACAATTGGTATCTTGTTTTGCTTAAGTCTTTTAACCTCACGATCCATTATTTCGACGGGTTCTTCGATGAATTGGAGTTTTTCGTTGATTTGGATTTCATCTAACGGAATAGTGAGATCTTCTTTAGCAAAACATTTCTTCAAATTCGAGACGTGGAAAGTGTTATGTACAGCCGTGAGTTGTTGAGGTAACTCAAGTCGGTAAGCTACTGGTCCGACACGATCAACAATCTTGAATGGTCCAATATACCTTGGATTTAATTTCCCTCGTTTACCAAATCGAACAACGCCTTTCCAAGGTGCAAATTTAAGCATGACCATCTCTCCAATTTCAAATTCTATATCTTTTCTTTTAATGTCAGCGTAGCTCTTTTGTCGACTTTGGGCGGTTTTCAACCGTTGTTGAATTTGGATGATCTTCTCGGTAGTTTCTTGTATAATCTCCGGACCCGTAATCTGTCTATCCCCCACTTCACTCCAAAAAATCGGAGACCTGCACTTTCTACCATAAAGTGCTTCAAACGGCTCCATCTCAATGCTTGAATGGTAGCTGTTGTTGTAGAAAAATTCTGCTAACGGTAGATGTCGATCCCAACTGTTTCCGAAATCAATAACACATGCTCGTAGCATGTCTTCAAGCGTTTGTATCGTTCTTTCGCTCTGCCCATCGGTTTGTGGATGATAGGCAGTACTCATGTCTAGACGAGTTCCTAATGCTTGCTGTAATGTCTGCCAGAATCTTGAAATAAATCTGCCATCCCTATCAGAGATAATAGAGATTGGTATTCCATGTCTGGAGATGACTTCCTTCAAATACAGTCGTGCTAGCTTCTCCATCTTGTCATCTTCTCTTATTGGCAGGAAGTGTGCTGATTTGGTGAGACGATCAACTATTACCTAAATAGTATCAAAACCACTTGCAGTCCTTGGCAATTTAGTGATGAAATCCATGGTAATGTTTTCCCATTTCCATTCTGGGATTTCGGGTTGTTGAAGTAGACCTGATGGTTTCTGATGCTCAGCTTTGACCTTAGAACACGTCAAACATTCTCCTACGTATTTAGCAACATCAGCTTTCATACCCGGCCACCAAAAATATTTCTTGAGATCCTTGTACATCTTCCCCGTTCTAGGATGTATTGAGTATCTGGTTTTATGAGCTTCTCTAAGTACCATTTCTCTCATATCTCCAAATTTTGGTACCCAAATCCTTTCAGCCCTATACCGGGTTCCGTCTTCCCGAATATTAAGATGCTTCTCCGATCCTTTGGGTATTTCATCCTTTAAATTTCCCTCTTTTAAAACTCCTTGTTGCGCCTCCTTTATTTGAGTAGTAAGGTTATTATGAATCATTATATTCATAGATTTTACTCGAATGGGTTCTCTGTCCTTCCTGCTCAAGGCATCGGCTACCACATTTTCCTTCCCCGGGTGGTAACGAATCTCAAAGTCGTAATCATTCAATAATTCAATCCACCTACGCTGCCTCATATTCAGTTGTTTCTGATTAAATATGTGTTGAAGACTTTTGTGGTCGGTATATATAATACTTTTGACCCCATATAAGTAGTGCCTCCAAGTCTTTAATGCAAAAACAACCGCGCCTAATTCCAAATCATGCGTCGTATAATTTTGTTCGTGAATCTTCAATTGTCTAGACTCATAAGCAATCACCTTCGTTCGTTGCATTAATACATAACCGAGACCTTGCTTTGATGCGTCACAATAAATCACAAAATCATCATTCCCTTTAGGCAATGACAATATAGGTGCCGTAGTTAGCTTTTTCTTCAATAACTGAAACGCTTTCTCTTGTTCATCATTCCATTCAAATTTCTTCCCTTTATGCGTTAATGCAGTCAAGGGTTTTGCTATTATGGAAAAGTCTTGGATGAACCTTCTGTAGTAACCAGCTAGTCCTAAAAACTGGCGTATGTGTTTCGGAGTTTTCGGGGTTTCCCACTTTTCAACAGTTTCTATCTTTGCCGGATCCACCTTAATACCTTCTTTGTTCACTATGTGACCGAGGAATTGAACTTCTTCCAACCAAAATGCACACTTTGAAAACTTAGCGTACAATTCTTCCTTCCTCAATACTTCTAACACCTTTCTCAAATGTTCACCGTGTTCTTGGTCATTCTTTGAGTAAATAAGTATGTCATCAATGAAAACAATGACAAACTTGTCAAGGTATGGTCCACACACTTGGTTCATAAGGTCCATGAACACAGCTGGTGCATTAGTTAAACCAAATGGCATGACCATAAACTCGTAATGACCGTAACGTGTTCTGAAAGCAGTCTTTGGAATATCATCTTCTTTCACCCGCATTTGATGATACCCGGAACGTAAGTCAATCTTTGAATAAACAGACGAGCCTTGTAGTTGATCAAATAAGTCGTCGATTCTCGATAGTGGGTAGCGGTTCTTGATGGTAAGTTTGTTCAACTCTCGGTAGTCGATACACAACCTGAATGTACCATCTTTCTTCTTGACAAACAAAACAGGAGCTCCCCACGGTGATGTGCTTGGTCGAATGAAACCACGCTCTAAAAGTTCTTGTAATTGGCTTTGCAGTTCTTTCATCTCGCTGGGTGCGAGTCTGTAAGGAGCACGAGCTATTGGTGCAGCTCCTGGTACAAGATCTATTTGAAATTCAACGGATCGATGTGGGGGTAATCCCGGTAATTCTTTCGAAAATACATCGGGAAATTCTTTTGCAATGGGAACATCATTGATGCTCTTTTCTTCAGTTTGTACTTTTTCGACGTGTGCTAGAACAGCATAGCAACCTTTTCTTATTAGTTTTTGTGCCTTCAAATTACTAATAAGATGTAGCTTCGTGTTGCCCTTTTCTCCGTACATCATTAAGGGTTTTCCTTTTTCTCGTATAATGCGAATTGCATTTTTGTAACAAACGATCTCTGCTTTCACTTCTTTCAACCAGTCCATACCGATTATCACATCAAAACTCCCTAACTCTACTGGTATCAAATCAATCTTAAATGTTTCGCTAACCAGTTTAATTTCTCGATTTCGACATATATTATCTGCTGAAATTAATTTACCATTTGCTAATTCGAGTAAAAATTTACTATCCAAAGGCGTCAATGGACAACTTAATTTAGCACAAAAATCTCTACTCATATAGCTTCTATCCGCACCCGAATCAAATAAAACGTAAGCAGATTTATTGTCAATAAGAAACATACCCGTAACAAGCTCCGGGTCTTCCTGTGCCTCTGCCGCATTAATATTGAAAACTCTTCCGCGGCCTTGTCCATTCGTGTTCTCCTGGTTCGGGCAATTTCTAATAATGTGGCCCGGTTTTCCACATTTATAACAAACTACATTGGCATAACTTGCTCCGACACTACTTGCTCCGCCATTACTCGTTCCGACACCATTTGTTCCTTTCGTTCTATTAACCCCTGATCTGTAGACCTCACACTTCGCCGCGCTATGACCATTTCTTTTACACTTGTTGCAAAATTTGGTGCAGAACCCCGAGTGATACTTTTCACACCTTTGGCATAGCTGCTTCTGATTGTTGTTTTTGTTGCGGTTATTATTGTTGTTGGGATGATTGTTGTAGTTGCTGTTGTTGTTGTTGTTGTTGTTGTTGTTGTTGTTGTTGGGCCGTTTGTTGTAGTTGCGATTGATGTTGCGATTGTTGGGATAATTGTTGCGATTATTGTTGTAATTGCTGTTGTTGTTGTATCGGTGATTCTTATCACTGTTTTCCTCCCACTTTCTTTTGACTTGCTTCACATTGGCCTCTTCAGCAGTCTGTTCTTTAATTCTTTCTTCAATCTGGTTCACTAGTTTGTGAGCCATTCTACATGCCTGTTGTATGGAGGCAGGCTCATGTGAACTTATATCTTCTTGGATTCTTTCCGGTAATCCTTTCACAAACGCGTCGATCTTCTCTTCCTCATCTTCGAATGCTCCCGGACACAATAGGCACAATTCTGTGAATCGTCTTTTGTACGTGGTAATATCAAATCCTTGGGTTCGTAACCCTCTAAGTTCTGTCTTGAGCTTATTGACCTCGGTTCTGGGACGGTACTTCTCGTTCATCAAGTGCTTGAATGCTGACCACGGTAGTGCGTATGCATCATCTTGTCCCACTTGCTCTAGATAGGTATTCCACCATGTTAACGCAGAACCTGTGAAGGTATGCGTAGCGTACTTCATTTTGTCCTCTTCAGTACACTTACTTATGGCAAACACCGATTCGACCTTCTCGGTCCACCGTTTCAATCCGATCGGTCCTTCGGTTCCATCAAATTCCAAAGGTTTGCAGGCAGTGAATTCTTTGTAGGTGCATCCTACACGATTTCCTGTACTGCTAGATCTAAGGTTATTGTTGGTATGTAGCGCAACCTGTACTGCGGCTATGTTTAAAGCTAGAAAAGTACGGAATTCCTCTTCATTCATATTCACGGTGTGTCGAGTAGTCGGTGCCATTTCCTTCAAAATAGTCAAATGGAACAAGTTAATCATACAGAATATTAAGAGTAGTTAATAGTATTTCGTAGCATAATATGAACTCATTTATAAAAGCTTTTTCTTCATATTAGCGTTTTATAAGTTTAAATTCGGGTAGTACCTACCCGTTAAGTTCATACTTAGTAGCTAATATACAATTCAACTACTACAATTCTATATGAAAAACTGATTATAATAATATTTCGCGTTCAAACTTTTACACAATATTTTACAAACTTACAATACCGCTTATTTTACATATAGCATGAAATATAGCACACAATAAATTTGATACAAGATGGTTGTGAAGATAATTCTAGCTAGTACACAAGTCGTTCAGCAAAGGCAATAAAGACACGTAATTCATACGTCCAGAAACAAGTCATGCATTCTGGTTTTACTAGGATTACTTCCCATCCTTGGTCTTGTGGAACATAACCGTTATGGCCGTTGATAAGACAGCGTGTTGTAACGTCGTCAAAGGGACGAGGGTTACGTAATGTCCAACAGTCCCGTAACAATCTAAAAACCTCATTTCTTACCCTAATTACCGACTCCGTCACTTGTGGGAACGTTTTGTTTAATAGGTGTAGCCCGATGTTCTTGTTCTCACTTTGGTGAGAAGCGAACATTACTAATCCGTAAGCATAACATGCTTCTTTATGTTGCATGTTAGCCGCTTTTTCTAGATCACGAAGTCCAATATTCTGATATATTGAGTCAAAATAATTTCTTAACCCATTGCGTAAAATAGCATTTGGGTTCCCCGCAATATATGCGTCAAAGTAAACACATCGTAACTTATGGATTTCCCAATGTGATATCCCCCATCTTTCGAACGAAAGCCTTTTATAAACCAAGGCATTCTTGGAACGTTCTTCGAATGTCTTACAAACTGATCTCGCCTTAAATAGTTGTGCCGAAGAATTCTGACCGACTCTAGACAAGATTTCATCAATCATGTCTCCGGGTAGGTCTCTTAAAATATTGGGTTGTCTATCCATTTTGTGTTTTTATACTGTAAAATAGACAAGAGTTAGATTCATAAAAAAATACTTATTAATACAAGCAATTTTTACATATATCATAAAGCATAAGCACACTATATTACATATATTACACCACACGAATACAACTATCTTATTCCGACTCGCTTGTTTCTTCTTCTTCGGTTTTGGTTCGTTTTGCCAAGTTTCTAGGGATATATGATGTTCCCCTAATACGAGCAGTCGTTTTCCACATTGGTTTTGAAAAACCTGGTGGTTTAGAGGTTCCCGGGTCATTGTTACAACTTAAGGACTTCGGGGGTTGACGATACATATAAAGTTCATCGGGGTTGGAATTAGATTTCTCTATTTTTATGCCCTTTCCCTTATTATTTTCTTTTGCCTTTTTAAATTCAGTTGGGGTAATTTCTATAACATCATCGGAATTCTCGTCAGAATCCGATTCATCGGAGAATTGGTAATCCTCCCAATATTTTGCTTCCTTAGCGGAAACACCATTGACCATAATTAACCTTGGTCGGTTGGTTGAGGATTTTCTTTTACTTAACTATTTTATTATTTCCCCCACCGGTTCTATTTCTTCATCCGGTTCCGATTCTTCTTCCGGTTCCGATTCTTCTTCTGGTTCCGACTCTTCTTCCGGTTCCTCTTCGGGAACTTGTGAATCAGTCCACGAATCATTCCAATTTACATTTGACTCTTCATTATTATTAGGTGAGTCAATGGGACTTGTTTTAGAGGTAGACATCTATCACATAATATCAAACGCGTTAAGAGATTAATATATCACATAATATTCACATGTTAAAAATATATAGTTTCCAACAAAATTTGTTAAGCAATCATTTTTCAAGTAAACACGGTCGAAGTCCAGACTCACTAATGCATCCTAACAAACTCGATAAGACACACTAATGCAAAATTCTGGTTCTCTAAGACCAACGCTAGGATACCAACTGAAATGTCCCGTTCTTATTGATTAAAAACGTTCCATATTAATTGATTTCGTTGCGAGGTTTTGACCTCTATATGAGATGTTTTTCAAAGACTGCATTCATTTTAAAACAAACCATAACCTTTATTTTATCAATAAAGGTTTAAAAAGCTTTACGTAGATTATCAAATAATGATAATCTAAAATATCCTGTTTACACACGACCATTACATAATGGTTTACAATACAAATATGTTACAACAAAATAAATTTCTTGAATGCAGTTTTTACACAATATCATACAAGCATGGACTCCAAATCTCGTCCTTATTTAAGTATGTGACAGCGGAAGCTCTTAATAATCACCTGAGAATAAACATGCTTAAAACGTCAACAAAAATGTTGGTGAGTTATAGGTTTAACCTATATATATCAAATCATAATAATAGACCACAAGATTTCATATTTCAATACACATCCCATACATAGAGATAAAAATCATTCATATGGTGAACACCTGGTAACCGACATTAACAAGATGCATATATAAGAATATCCCCATCATTCCGGGACACCCTTCGGATATGATATAAATTTCGAAGTACTAAAGCATCCGGTACTTTGGATGGGGTTTGTTAGGCCCAATAGATCTATCTTTAGGATTCGCGTCAATTAGGGTGTCTGTTCCCTAATTCTTAGATTACCAGACTTAATAAAAAGGGGCATATTCGATTTTGATAATTCAACCATAGAATGTAGTTTCACGTACTTGTGTCTATTTTGTAAATCATTTATAAAACCTGCATGTATTCTCATCCCAAAAATATTAGATTTTAAAAGTAGGACTATAACTCACTTTCACAGATTTTTACTTCGTCGGGAAGTAAGACTTGGCCACTGGTTGATTCACGAACCTATAATAATATATACATATATATCAAAGTATGTTCAAAATATATTTACAACACTTTTAATATATTTTGATGTTTTAAGTTTATTAAGTCAGCTGTCCTCGTTAGTAACCTACAACTAGTTGTCCACAGTTAGATATACAGAAATAAATCGATAAATATTATCTTGAATCAATCCACGACCCAGTGTATACGTATCTCAGTATTGATCACAACTCAAACTATATATATTTTGGAATCAACCTCAACCCTGTATAGCTAACTCCAACATTCACATATAGAGTGTCTATGGTTGTTCCGAAATATATATAGATGTGTCGACATGATAGGTCGAAACATTGTATACGTGTCTATGGTATCTCAAGATTACATAATATACAATACAAGTTGATTAAGTTATGGTTGGAATAGATTTGTTACCAATTTTAACGTAGCTAAAATGAGAAAAATTATCCAATCTTGTTCTACCCATAACTTCTTCATTTTAAATCCGTTTTGAGTGAATCAAATTGCTATGGTTTCATATTGAACTCTATTTTATGAATCTAAACAGAAAAAGTATAGGTTTATAGTCAGAAAAATAAGTTACAAGTCGTTTTTGTAAAGGTAGTCATTTCAGTCGAAAGAACGACGTCTAGATGACCATTTTAGAAAACATACTTCCACTTTGAGTTTAACCATAATTTTTGGATATAGTTTCATGTTCATAATAAAAATCATTTTCTCAGAATAACAACTTTTAAATCAAAGTTTATCATAGTTTTTAATTAACTAACCCAAAACAGCCCGCGGTGTTACTACGACGGCGTAAATCCGGTTTTACGGTGTTTTTCGTGTTTCTAGGTTTTAAATCATTAAGTTAGCATATCATATAGATATAGAACATGTGTTTAGTTAATTTTAAAAGTCAAGTTAGAAGGATTAACTTTTGTTTGCGAACAAGTTTAGAATTAACTAAACTATGTTCTAGTGATTACGAGTTTAAACCTTCGAATAAGATAGTTTTATATATATGAATCGAATGATGTTATGAACATCATTACTACCTCAAGTTTAGTAGGTAAACCTACTGGAAGTGACAAGAAATGATCTAGCTTCAAAGGATCTTGGATGGCTTGAAAGTTCTTGAAGTAGGATCATGACACAAAACAAGTTTAAGTAAGATTTTTACTCGAATTAAGATAGTTTATAGTTATAGAAATTGAATCAAAGTTTGAATATGAATATTACCTTGAATAAGAAAGATAACCTACTGTATATAACAAAGGTTTCTTGATCTTAGATGATTACTTGGAATGGATTAGAAAGCTTGGAAGTAAATTAGTAAACTTGAAGGGATTTTTGAAGTGTTCTTGAAGTGTTCTTCCTATGATGATTATAGCTTGATTCTTGAAGTGATTTTTGATGAAGATGATGATTAACTACTGGAAAAATACATTCATAATAGTGTGTGTGTGTTGAGAGAGAATTAGAAAGAGAATTAGAAGTGAAATGGAGTGAATGATGAGTGGTAATTGGTGAGTGGTGAGTGGGGTTAAAAGGAGTTCTAGTTAGTTGACTAGCTCATGGTAGAAGTTAAAATTGATTAGTCATACATGACATAATCAAGAGTGGAATCCCATGCTAGTTCCTATTGGTATATACCCATAGTAAGTACGTTTTGAAGCTGTGTATAATACGGGTAAGAATACGACTAGAATTCTTGATGAAAGAAAAGAATGGGAAAGTAACTGTAACCATTTTCGTTAAGTATGAGTGTTTTGATATATGTCTTGAAGTCTTCCAAAAGTATTTTAATACATCTAAATACACTACATGTATATACATTTTAACTGAGTCGTTAAGTCATCGTTAGTCGTTACATGTAAGTGTTGTTTTGAAACCTTTAAGTTAACGATCTCAATTAATGTTGTTAACCCATTGTTTATTATATCTAATGAGATGTTAAATTATTATATTATCATGATATTATGATATATTAATATATCTTAATATGATATATATACATTTAAATGTCGTTACAACGATAATCGTTACATATATGTCTCGTTTCGAAATCCTTAAGTTAGTAGTATTGTTTATATGTATATAACTCATTGTTAATATACTTATGGAGATACTTACTTATCATAATCTCATGTTAACCATATGTATATCCATATATATATCGTCATGTCGTTTTTACAAGTTTTAACGTTCGTGAATCGCCGGTCAACTTGGGTGGTCAATTGTCTATATGAAACATATTTCAATTAATCAAGTCTTAACAAGTTTGATTGCTTAACATGTTGGAAACATTTAATCATGTAAATATCAATCTCAATTAATATATATAAACATAGAAAAGTTCGGGTCACTACAGTTGATAACAACCCTAAGATTTGGCAACGCAAGTTAGATGATGCGTTGTGGGCCTTTAGGACTGCTTTTAAAACACCAATCGGTACCACATCATTTAGACTTGTATACGGTAAAGCGTTCCATCTTCCGGTTGAAGTGGAACATAGAGCATACTGGGCGTTGAAGCTTTTTAATTTGGACATGGAAAAGGCTGGTGAAAACCGATTCATGCAAATGCATTAATTGGAAGAGTTGAGGTTAGAAGCGTACGAGAATTCGAGCTCGTATAAGGAGAAAATGAAAAGGTGGCATGATGCCCGATTGAAAGAAGTGAAAGAGTTTAAAACCGGTGATAAGGTTTTGGTTTTTAACTCACGGTTTAAATTTTCTCCCGGAAAGTTGAAGTCCCGATGGACGGGACCTTATTTGGTGAAACAAGCATTTCCATCGGGATATGTTGAATTGTTTGGAAACGGGAATACTTTTAAAGTGAATGGTCATCGATTAAAAATCTATTTTGATGGAGTTGATACCTCGGTTCAAGGTGACATCACTTTTCCCCCCAAAGCTAATTAACTTGGGAAGGAGTCGCGTGAACGACTCGCTAATAAACTTCACAAATTGTAAATAATCCCATTCGCGTGTCTTGTTTCTCAGGATTGATTATTTTTAAGTGATTTTTCGAGTTTTAGTACGAACCAAGTTGTTTAGGGACCTTCCAAACTGATTATACGCAGAAAAACATCGAAAAATGGTGAAACAGGGCCAGATGCGCCGCATCTATGATGGATGCGCCGCATCTATGATGGATGCGCCGCATCTGAAGACAAGAAAAATCCTGAAAGTTTTAAATGTGCCGCTTTTGAGTCATGCGCCGCATTTTGTTCAACAGATGCGCCGCATCTGTTTCAAATGTGCCACATCTGCTCCAGATGCGCCGCATCTGTGTCTGAATGTTGCAATCTGCCTATTTTTTTTTTTTCACAAATACGGGGTTTATTCCATTTTTCTCATTTTTTCACTAACAACTCCGACTCTCATCTCATTTTCTCTCAAGGATTCCATCTCTAAACACTAAATCAACCGATTAAACTCATCTTTGAGCATCTAATCCGTCTATCAACATGAGAAAGGTAAGATTAATCTTCATTTCTTCATGATTCTTGTGTTCTTCATTCTCAAATTTGGATTTAGCTTGTTCTAAGTGTGGGGATGTTTGAATCTTCATGTTTTGGTCATTATATGCTTGTATTGTTGTTACTAATCCTTATTCATGCTCGAATTTCATGATTAATTGCTTAAAAATTTACTTTAGAAATTAGGGTTCTTCATGAATTTGGGAGTTTCGAAATTTTTGACCATTAATTGATTAAATTGAGATGTTTTGAAGTTTAATTACTAGCTTACACTAGCAATTTGCCTTGAACACTTGTTGAAACATATGATTTTGAATAAATTGTGAATTAGGGTTCTGGAATTGGGGATTTTGACTTTTGTTGACTCGTAAGTGTTCTAAGTGGAATTAAAGCAATTCATTGATTATGCTAAACTCATATATGCCTTAACTTAGTGTTTGTTCGAATTGAAAGTATTATTTGTGAAAGTTAAGGATTGTATGCTTAGGCTTTTCGATGAAATTATTGACTTGAGTTGGCTTTAATGTGCTAAATGAATGAAAACCATTGATTGCATATTGTTTGACATGCTTATTGTTGAATGCTAATGGTTTCATATACTTGTTTTGGTGAAACTAATTATGCTAGATATGATTGAACTTATGAAGTGATACAGATTATGAGTCATACTAGTACATGTTTGTTAAAAATGAGATAAGTACATCCATGATAGAATTATGTTTGACATGAGAGTTTGTGATGACCCGGAAAATTTCGACTTATTTTGAACCAAATTCTCGATATGATTTAACGTTTTCGACACGATAAGCAAAGTCTGTAAAACTGAATCTCAAAATTTTTGAACTATTCAATTACCCATCGACTGTTCTCGACGATTCGCGAACAATTATATGTAAAAAGATACATATGTACACTATAACTTGAAAGCATAACAAAGTATTAATTGTATGATACTGTGCATAAAACTTATTGGTTTAAATATCTATTTGAATATATATGATAAGTTGGAATTGTAATTGTATGAATAACTTGCGATGTGTATTTAAAACGTGTTTATGAATATTTACTTGGTTATTAAACGTTTTGATTTAAAATAATATTATTAAATATACTTTGATAGATAACGAGACGATGATTTATAGAAGTAAATGACCAAAACACTCGAATGTATAAGTTATATTTCGAGTGATATAATTTATGGATAGTTAAGTCTATATTTTGACAGATGTACGAGTCACGAAAGGTAAAGTGTGACGACCCCGTCAAAACACTTAACGGATCCGTCAGTTGGTCCCACAGCTTGATCGGACTTAAATGAATTAAATAAACAAAGTTGCATTCTTTTATTTCAAAATGTTGCCCAAAAAGGAAACAAACCCAATTAAGTAGTTTAAATCAACCAACCATAGTAATGAACCAAAAGTTGACACAAAACATTGCCAACAAACCCACAATTTAAATTATTCAAAATAGAATGCAAACTTAAGTTTCATAAATGGTTTCATAAAATCTGCCCAAATGCATGCAGACTCTTCTAACGACAGCGGAAGCATCAAATAACTCAAGTACCTGTGAAAACATGCAAGTAAACTGTCAACACAAAGGTTGAGTGAATTATAGGTTTAAATAAATAAGTAAACTTTAGACCACAAGATTTAAAAAAAATATTAGAAAACATTAAACATTATTCCATTATCAATGAGCCACCTGGTAACCACTTAACCCTTTATTTACCCTTGCCAAACACAATAAAAATATACACTTGGACAGTGTATCTACAACAAATTACGAAGTACTAAACATTCCGATTATAAATTGCTAGCGCGACTAGCTTGAAATGGGGTTGTCAAACCCGATAGATCTATCCGTAGGATTCGCGTTCACCGGTAGAAACCAATGATTACAGTTACCAGACTAGGGAATATTTTTGTCCAACTCACAATGAATAATTAAATTTAACTGTTACTTGTGTCTAAACGTAAATAAAAATCTGCATGTAATCACATCCCAAAAATATACTTTGAAAAGTATGTAAAAACGGGACTATAACTCACCTTAAATAGCAACTGAAGAAATCTCACAAACAAGCGAACAGCAAGTAAAGTAATGTGATCAAGAAAGATCACAACGCCGACCTATAAATAAAGCAGGTCGAAATAAATAACTAACTTAGGCCAAGTCTTAGTATGATAGCTATTGTACATGTTGCAAGTAGGCATAGAACATTACTCAGCAAGCATCGGTTTGATTGGAACAGCATAAGGACACACACTTTCTATTTTTAGAAAGTTTCTATTTTTAGCAGGTTTCCATTTTTGGAAAGTTTTCTATTTTAGGAAAGTTTTTATTTTTGGAAAGTTTCTATTTTTGGAAAGTTTCTATTTTTGGAAAGTTTCTATTTTTGGAAAGTTTCTATTTTTGGAAAGTTTCTATTTTTGGAAAGTTTCCAAATTTAGAAAGTTCTATTTTTAGAAAGTTTTGAAGATAGGAAAGTTTCCTTATTTAGAAAGTCAACAGAAGTCAACTGAAAGTCAAAGTCAACCGAAAGTCAACTCAAAAGTCAACCTTGGTCAAACATAGTCAACATTAATTTTAAAAGTGTAAGTTATAATAATAACATAGGTTATAATGTTATTTAAAGTCAAAAGTGTATAATAATGTCTTAACATAAGTTTAATTAAATAAAATGAATTATTAAAGTTAATATAAGTTGAAATGTTATAATTTGCATAACATAAGTATTTAATTAATTAATTAAATATTAATCATAATATAAATATTATTAATTTATAATAAATTTTAAATCATATCATAAGTATTATTAATTAATAATGAATTATTAATCATATCATAAGTTTCTAATTAAAATTATTAAATCATAAGTATTTAATAATTAAATCATAATTAAATAATAATTAAGTCTTATAATAATTAAATAATTATTTAATATTTATTATAAGTCTTTTAATAATTTCTCAAAAACAAATTTAATACTTATCATAAGTATTTTCCTTTAATAATAAAAGTATTACTAATCATAAGTTTAATTAAAATGTTAATTAAATTATAATTAATAATTAAATGATATAATAAATATTTATATCACAAGTTTTAAATAATAATAATTACTTCTTTTATCATAAGTAATTGATTAATAATGAAATCCATTAATTTTAACATAAGTTTAATCATGAACCATAAGTTTTAAGTTTAAAAGTTCGTCGGGTCGTATCTTGAGCCCCGGGTGTCGGTTTCGGGCAAGCCACATATGCAACTTCACCTTCTCAAACCACCCAACACAAATATGAACTCAAGAACACTCCAAGAACAGTCCCTAGGTCGTGGATATCAGCCATGACAACATTTGGGAAATCAATTTACTCAAAACAGTAATTCGGGCACAACGGGTGAACCGTGGCTCGGATTTAGGTGACCCGAACATAAAAATTCGTCCCACCATCAGTCCTAACCAAATAACACACCCTAAAGACACCAAGGATGGTCACAAAGTCGGACCCAACCTTGTTCATACCAAGAACACCTTTCAATCTTTAACAAAAACCAAATTAAGCATATCTAGGGCTCCGGGAATCGAAACGACATGAATCCGGAGTCTAAAATTAATGTCTTGATGAGAGGAACTCATTTATGTACTTTATTTTAACATTCATATCAGTTACAAAGTCAGAATATACGAATCAAACTGCTGTCCAAAATTTACAAACCGAAATCATATGCAAACGAGTAATTCTACGCATCCAAACAACATTACAACAACTAATATACATCATACTAATATTATAAACTCAAAATACAGAAATATAAATAAATATGAAAAGTTCTAGGGTTAGGGTTTATACCCTAATCGAGAATCAAAGAATATGATCGCGTAGAGAACGAAGAGAGGAACACGTTTATGCTATTCAATCCTTGATCCAAGCTTGAAAAATGATGAAGATGATGATTATGGTGGTGGTTGGCGATGGCTAGGGCAAGGGGAGGAAGAGAGAAAAATTGCAATTTAGGTTTTAGATGAAAATAAAAGTGGAAGTGCACAAAAGGAAAAACAAGGGCCAATACTCCCTCCCCTTGGGAGTATTCGGCCGAATTGGGTAGGGGGTGGGCCCCTTAGTGGGCCAACTTGTCCATTATTGAAAAACGTGCAATTCCTGATGGCCCGAAAGTCCGAACGAATTCCGAAACGCGAAAACACGCTTACGCGATTAAAAATCCGGAAAGATAACGAACGCGCGACGAAAAATAAATATAAATACACCTACTAATAATATGATCATAAAATATCATATTTAAAATATTTAGGATTTAAAAATCCCGAAAGCTCGACCGTTGGTTTAAAAACCGAAAAGATTCGCCGGATGGAAATCCGCGGAACGTAGAAACGTATAAATTAAAATATGAATGCATATATTCACATAACACATAATAATTATTATATATATATTATTACAAAAATAATAATATAGGTTATAGAAATGACGTGGCACACTAACAGTTAATGGTCGTTAAATAATTAACGGAAAAAGATAACGGAAAAAGTAGGGTCGTGACATAAAGTGCCAGTTTTCTCAGTGTACGAAAGGACGTTCGAAAAACTGGAACCGGGACATAAGTCGAGTGACGACGTACGACTTATCGGAACAAAAATTACAAGTCAACTAGACAAGAGAATAAAATATATTATATAATTAATTAATTTAAAATATATATATTATATATATTATATTTAATTATGTCGACAAGTAAAACAACAAAAAAATTGTGAGCTGGATTTTGGGGCCATGCGATCGCGTGGGAAATAGGCATAAAACCCATGCGATCGCATGGGGTCAGATTTCAAGAAAGGTCTATAAATTGAATTCGTTTTTGCTCGATTATACACACACATATCCTCACATCCCTCTGCTCTCTTTATATATATATATATATATATATATATATATATATATATATATATATATATATATATATATATATATTATTACTATTATTATTATTATTATTATTATTATTATTATTATTATTATTATTATTATTATTATTAATTAATATTATACATAAAATACTACGACGAGGTCATGAGCGTGTCACTTCAAAATAAGCTTTTCGAACGGGATAGAGCTAAGGAAATTATGGGTTATAGCTATGGAGGTTATGGGTAATATTCGTGGGTATTGTTTGCAAGTCAAACCTAGTGTTTATCATCTCTGTTGCATCTACGTACTTTCCTGCAATATTAAATCACAATATTAATACGTGAGCATTCATATCTTATCTTTTATATATTAATAGTGTATACATGTCTAGTGCTCGAGTATATATGTTTATGCATGCTTGTATGCTAAATTTCGTTGTTAGATAATTATGATGAATCACGAATTAAATACATATATTACTGATAAAAGGTATATGATATGCATGTTTTTGGAAAGCTGGCGAAAAATCAATAACTTTTCATTCAGAAATCGCGTAATTTCGATGAACGAATTAAAAGATATGGTCAACTGAATTATGATTGACGTTAATTGGTATTGCTTTTGAATCTACAATTAATATTTAAACAACTTGTTTGTAAGATTGATAAATTGGATTTTTGAATATTACCAGCCGAGTAAATGAATCCTTATATAAGGCATATCTCGTTTTGTTGAACTATTGTCAAAATTGACTTTTTGAAACGACTTTGGATAACTTTTGTATGTCGATCTCGAGCATTAGGATTGTGATACACTATGACCTGACCTAGCTTGATAGACATTTATTGACCAACATATGTTCTCTAGGTTGAGATCTACGATTATTTGGTAATCCGAGTTTCGGTCACATTTTGGTGAACGACTTTATATGCTGCTAAGATGAGTTTCATATGATCCCTTTTTAATTGCTTTTGCAATACATTTTTGGGCTGAGAATACATGCACTTTATTTTAAACGCAATGGACACAAGTACATACTAAATTCTACACTGAGTTTAAATCGAAAATCCCTTAGCTTTGGTAACTAGTAACTGTCGGTTATAAGAACCGATGGGCGCGAATAGAGGTATATGGATCTATAGGGCTTGACATCCCCATCTGTTCCAGGTATAGAAACCCTAGTGATAATGCTAAAAATGAACATATATTTCATAGCATTATCCCTCAAGAAAGACAAGCTTTTAGTTGCAATTTGTAGTGACCCGAACTTTTCCATGTTTATATATATATTAAATGAAATTGTTATTTACATGATTAAGTGTTTCCAACATATTAAGCAATCAAACTTGTTAAGACTTGATTAATTGAAATAGTTTTCATATAGACAATTGACCACCCAAGTTGACCGGTGATTCACGAACGTTAAAACTTGTAAAAAACTATATGATGACATATATATGGTTATATATATAGTTAACATGATATTATGATAAGTAAAAATATCATTAAGTATATTAATAATGAACTACATATGTAAAAACAAGACTACTAACTTAATGATTTTGAAACGAGACATATATGTAACGATTATCGTTGTAACGACATTTAATGTATATATATCATATTAAGAGATATTCGTACATCATAATATCATGATAATATAATAATTTAAAATCTCATTTGATATTATAAACATTGGGTTAACAACATTTAACAAGATCGTTAACCTAAAGGTTTCAAAACAACACTTACATGTAACGACTAACGATGACTTAACGACTCAGTTAAAATGTATATACATGTAGTGTTTTAATATGTATTCATACACTTTTGAAAGACTTCAAGACACTTATCAAAATACTTCTACTTAACAAAAATGCTTACAATTACATCCTCGTTCAGTTTCATCAACAATTCTACTCGTATGCACCCGTATTCGTACTCGTACAATACACAGCTTTTAGATGTATGTACTATTGGTATATACACTCCAATGATAAGCTCTTAGCGGCCCATGTGAGTCACCTAACACATGTGGGAACCATCATTTGGCAACTAGCATGAAATATCTCATAAAATTACAAAAATATGAGTAATCATTCATGACTTATTTACATGAAAACAAAATTACATATCCTTTATATCTAATCCATACACCAACGACCAAAAACACCTACAAACACTTTCATTCTTCAATTTTATTCATCTAATTGATCTCTCTCAAGTTCTATCTTCAAGTTCTAAGTGTTCTTCATAAATTCTACAAGTTCTAGTTTCATAAAATCAAGAATACTTCCAAGTTTGCTAGCTTACTTCCAATCTTGTAGAGTGATCATCCAACCTCAAGAAATCTTTCTTATTTACAGTAAGATATATTTCTAATATAAGGTAATACTCATATTCAAACTTTGATTCAATTTCTATAACTATAACAATCTTATTTCGAGTGAAAATCTTACTTGAACTATTTTCGTGTCATGATTCTGCTTCAAGAACTTTCAAGCCATCCAAGGATCCTTTGAAGCTAGATCCATTTTTCTCATTTCCAGTAGCTTTATCCAGAAAACTTGAGGTAGTAATGATGTTCATAACATCATTCGATTCATACATATAAAGCTATCTTATTCGAAGGTTTAAACTTGTAATCACTAGAACATAGTTTAGTTAATTCTAAACTTGTTCGCAAACAAAAGTTAATGCTTCTAACTTGACTTTTAAAATCAACTAAACACATGTTCTATATCTATATGATATGCTAACTTAATGATTTAAAACCTGGAAACACGAAAAACACCGTAAAACCGGATTTACGCCGTCGTAGTAACACCGCGGGCTGTTTTGGGTTAGTTAATTAAAAACTATGATAAACTTTGATTTAAAAGTTTTTCTTCTGGGAAAATGATTTTTTCTTATGAACATGAAACTATATCCAAAAATCATGGTTAAACTCAAAGTGGAAGTATGTTTTCTAAAATGGTCATCTAGACGTCGTTCTTTCGACTGAAATGACTACCTTTACAAAAACGACTTGTAACTTATATTTATGACTATAAACATATACTTTTTATGTTTAGATTCATAAAATAGAGTTCAATATGAAACCATAGCAATTTGATTCACTCAAAACGGATTTAAAATGAAGAAGTTATGGGTAAAACAAGATTGGATAATTTTTCTTGTTGTAGCAACGTGAAAATTGGTAACAAATCTATATTAATCATATCCTAGCTAACTTATATTGTATTATACATGTATTCTAATATATTATGTAATCTTGGGATACCATAGACACGTATGCAAATGTTTTGACATATCATATCGACCCATGTGTATATATTATTTGGAACAACCATAGACACTCTATATGCAGTAATGTGGGAGTTAGCTATACAGGGTTGAGGTTGATTCCAAAAATATATATAGTTTGAGTTGTGAACTAGCCTGAGACGTGTATACACTGGATCGTGGATTGATTCAAGATAATATATATCAATTTTTTTTCTGTACATCTAACATTGGACAACTAGTTGTAGGTTACTAACGAGGACAGCTGACTTAATAAACTTAAAACATCAAAATGTATTAAAAGTGTTGTAAATATATTTTGAATATACTTTGATATATATGTACATATTTGTTATAGGTTCGTGAATCGACCAGTGGCCATGTCTTACTTCCCGACGAAGTAAAAATCTGTGAAAGTGAGTTATAGTCCCACTTTTAAAATCTAATATTTTTGGGATGAGAATACATGCAGGTTTTATAAATGATTTACAAAATAGACACAAGTACGTGAAACTACATTCTATGGTTGAATTATCGAAATCGAATATGCCCCTTTTTATTAAGTCTGGTAATCTAAGAATTAGGGAACAGACACCCTAATTGACGCGAATCCTAAAGATAGATCTATTGGGCCTAACATACCCCATCCAAAGTACTGGATGCTTTAGTACTTCGAAATTTATATCATATCCGAAGGGTGTCCCGGAATGATGGGGATATTCTTATATATGCATCTTGTTAATGTCGGTTACCAGGTGTTCACCACATGAATGATTTTATCTCTATGTATGGGATGCGTATTGAAATATGAAATCTTGTGGTCTATTGTTACGATTTGATATATATATATATATATATATATATATATAGGTTAAACCTATAACTCACCAACATTTTTGTTGACGTTTAAAGCATGTTTATTCTCAGGTGAATACTAAGAGCTTCCGCTATTGCATACTAAAATAAGGACAAGATTCTGGCAGATTTATTTCAAGATTCTGGCAGACATTACAGCAAGCATTAGGAACTCGTCTAGACATGAGTACTGCCTATCATCCACAAACTGATGGGCAGAGCAAAAGGACAATACAAACGCTTGAAGACATGCTACGAGCATGTGTTATTGATTTCAGAAACAGTTGGGATCGACATCTACCGTTAGCAGAATTTTTCTACAACAACAGCTACCATTCAAGCATTGAGATGGCGCCGTTTGAAGCACTTTATGGTAGAAAGTGCAGGTCTCCGATTTGTTGGAGTGAAGTGGGGGATAGACAGATTACGGGTTCGGAGATAATACAAGAAACTACCTAGAAGATCATCCAAATTCAACAACGGTTGAAAACTGCCCAAAGTCGACAAAAGAGCTACGCTGACATTAAAAGAAAAGATAGAGAATTTGAAATTGGAGAGATGATCATGCTTAAGGTTGCACCTTGGAAAGGTGTTGTTCGATTTGGTAAACGAGGGAAATTAAATCCAAGGTATATTGGACCATTCAAGATTATTGATCGTGTCGGATCAGTAGCTTACCGACTTGAGTTACCTCAATAACTTGCGAATGTACATAACACTTTCCACGTCTCGAATTTGAAGAAATGTTTTGCTAAAGAAGATCTCACTATTCCGTTGGACGAAATCCAAATCAATGAAAAACTTCAATTCATTGAAGAACCCGTCGAAATAATGGATCGTGAGGTTAAGAGACTTAAACAAAACAAGATACCAATTGTTAAGGTTCGATGGAATGCTCGTAGAGGACCCGAGTTCACCTGGGAACGAGAAGATCAGATGAAGAAGAAATACCCGCATTTATTTCCAGAAGATACGTCAACACCTCCAACTGCTTAAAATTTCGGGACGAAATTTATTTAACTGGTAGGTACTGTAGTGACCCGAACTTTTCCATGTTTATATATATATTAAATGAAATTGTTATTTACATGATTAAGTGTTTCCAACATATTAAGCAATTAAACTTGTTAAGACTTGATTAATTGAAATAGGTTTCATATAGACAATTGACAACCCAAGTTGACCGGTGATTCACGAACGTTAAAACTTGTAAAAAACTATATGATGACATATATATGGTTATATATATAGTTAACATGATATTATGATAAGTAAAAATATCATTAAGTATATTAATAATGAACTACATATGTAAAAACAAGACTACTAACTTAATGATTTTGAAACGAGACATATATGTAACGATTATCGTTGTAACGACATTTAATGTATATATATATCATATTAAGAGATATTCGTACATCATAATATCATGATAATATAATAATTTAAAATCTCATTTGATATTATAAACATTGGGTTAACAACATTTAACAAGATCGTTAACCTAAAGGTTTCAAAACAACACTTACATGTAACGACTAACGATGACTTAACGACTCAGTTAAAATGTATATACAAGTAGTGTTTTAATATGTATTCATACACTTTTGAAAGACTTCAAGACACTTATCAAAATACTTCTACTTAACAAAAATTATTACAATTACATCCTCGTTCAGTTTCATCAACAATTCTACTCGTATGCACCCGTATTCGTACTCGTACAATACACAGCTTTTAGATGTATGTACTATTGGTATATACACTCCAATGATAAGCTCTTAGCGGCCCATGTGAGTCACCTAACATATATGGGAACCATCATTTGGCAACTAGCATGAAATATCTCATAAAATTACAAAAATATGAGTAATCATTCATGACTTATTTACATGAAAACAAAATTACATATCCTTTATATCTAATCCATACACCAACGACCAAAAACACCTAAAAACACTTTCATTCTTCAATTTTCTTCATCTAATTGATCTCTCTCAAGTTCTATCTTCAAGTTCTAAGTGTTCTTCATAAATTCTACAAGTTCTAGTTTCATAAAATCAAGAATACTTCCAAGTTTGCTAGCTTACTTCCAATCTTGTAGAGTGATCATCCAACCTCAAGAAATCTTTCTTATTTATAGTAAGATATCTTTCTAATACAAGGTAATACTCATATTCAAACTTTGATTCAATTTCTATAACTATAACAATCTTATTTCGAGTGAAAATCTTACTTGAACTGTTTTCGTGTCATGATTCTGCTTCAAGAACTTTCAAGCCATCCAAGGATCCTTTGAAGCTAGATCCATTTTTCTCATTTCCAGTAGCTTTATCCAGAAAACTTGAGGTAGTAATGATGTTCATAACATCATTCGATTCATACATATAAAGCTATCTTATTCGAAGGTTTAAACTTGTAATCACTAGAACATAGTTTAGTTAATTCTAAACTTGTTCGCAAACAAAAGTTAATCCTTCTAACTTGACTTTTAAAATCAACTAAACGCATGTTATATATCTATATGATATGCTAACTTAATGATTTAAAACCTGGAAACACGAAAAACACCGTAAAACCGGATTTACGTCGTCGTAGTAACACCGCGGGCTGTTTTGGGTTAGTTAATTAAAAACTATGATAAACTTTGATTTAAAAGTTGTTCTTATGGAAAAATGATTTTTTCTTATGAACATAAAACTATATCCAAAAATCATGGTTAAACTCAAAGTGGAAGTATGTTTTCTAAAATGGTCATCTAGACGTCGTTCTTTCGACTGAAATGACTACCTTTACAAAAATGACTTGTAACTTATATTTCTGACTATAAACCTATACATTTTCTGTTTAGATTAATAAAATAGAGTTCAATATGAAACCATAGCAATTTGATTCACTCAAAACGGATTTAAAATGAAGAAGTTATGGGTAAAACAAGATTGGATAATTTTTCTTGTTGTAGCAACGTGAAAATTGGTAACAAATCTATATTAATCATATCCTAGCTAACTTATATTGTATTATACATGTATTCTAATATATTATGTAATCTTGGGATACCATAGACACGTATGCAAATGTTTTGACATATCATATCGACCCATGTGTATATATTATTTGGAACAACCATAGACACTCTATATGCAGTAATGTGGGAGTTAGCTATACAGGGTTGAGGTTGATTCCAAAAATATATATAGTTTGAGTTGTGAACTAGCCTGAGACGTGTATACACTGGATCGTGGATTGATTCAAGATAATATATATCAATTTTTTTTCTGTACATCTAACATTGGACAACTAGTTGTAGGTTACTAACGAGGACAGCTGACTTAATAAACTTAAAACATCAAAATGTATTAAAAGTGTTGTAAATATATTTTGAATATACTTTGATATATATGTACATATTTGTTATAGGTTCGTGAATCGACCAGTGGTCAAGTCTTACTTCCCGACGAAGTAAAAATCTGTGAAAGTGAGTTATAGTCCCACTTTTAAAATCTAATATTTTTGGGATGAGAATACATGCAGGTTTTATAAATGATTTACAAAATAGACACAAGTACGTGAAACTACATTCTATGGTTGAATTATCGAAATCGAATATGCCCCTTTTTATTAAGTCTGGTAATCTAAGAATTAGGGAACAGACACCCTAATTGACGCGAATCCTAAAGATAGATCTATTGGGCCTAACATACCCCATCCAAAGTACTGGATGCTTTAGTACTTCGAAATTTATATCATATCCGAAGGGTGTCCCGGAATGATGGGGATATTCTTATATATGCATCTTGTTAATGTCGGTTACCAGGTGTTCACCACATGAATGATTTTTATCTCTATGTATGGGATGCGTATTGAAATATGAAATCTTGTGGTCTATTGTTACGATTTGATATATATATATATATATATATATATATATATATATATATATATATATATATATAGGTTAAACCTATAACTCACCAACATTTTTGTTGACGTTTAAAGCATGTTTATTCTCAGGTGAATACTAAGAGCTTCCGCTATTGCATACTAAAATAAGGACAAGATTTGGAGTCCATGTTTGTATGATATTGTGTAAAAACTACATTCAAGAAACATATGTCGATGTAATATATTTCTATTGTAAACCATTATGTAATGGTCATGTGTAAACAGTATATTTTAGATTATCATTATTTGATAATCTACGTAATGCTTTTGAAACCTTTATTGATAAAATAAAGGTTATGGTTGTTTTAAAAATGAATGCAGTCTTTGAAAAACGTCTCATATAGAGGTCAAAACCTCGCAACGAAATCAATTAATATGGAACGTTTATAATCAATATGAACGGTACATTTCAGTTGGTATCCGAGCGTTGGTCTTAGAGAACCATAAAATTGCATTAGTGTGTCTTACTGAGTTTGTTAGGATGCATTAGTGAGTCTGGACTTCGACCGTGTTTTTCTTCAAAAACGATTGCTTAACATTGTTTTTGTTGGAAACTATATATTATTAACATGTAAATATTATGTGATATATTAATCTCTTAACGTGTTTGATATTGTGTGATAGATGTCTACCTCTAGTACAAATCCCATTGATTCACCTAATAATAATGAAGAGTCGAATATATTTTGGGAAGATTCACAAATTCCCGAAGAGGAACCGAAAGAAGAAGAACCGGAAGAGGAGGAACCGGAAGAAGATGAACCAGAAGAGGAGGAATCAGAAGAGGAGGAACCAGAAGAAGAGGTTTCGGAGGAAGAAATATTGATACCTATAGTAAATCGATTAAATAAAAGAAAATCCTCAACCAACAGACCAAAGTTAATAATGGTCAATGGTGTTTCCACCGAGGAAGCAAAATATTGGGAAGATTACCAAATTTTCAATGAATCAGATCCCGATGAGGATTCCGATGATGTTATAGAAATTACCTCAACCCAATTTAATAAAGCGAAAGAAAATAATAAGGGAAAAGGTAAATAAATAGAGAAACCCGATTCCAACCCCGATGAACTTTATATGTATCGACAACATCCGTATTTCCTAAAATGTAACAATGACCCGGGAACCTCTAAACCACCAAGTTTTTCTAAATCATTGTGGAAAACGACGGCTCGTATTAGAGGAGCACCATATATTCCTAGAAAATTAGGAAAACGAACCAAGTCCGAAGAAGAAAAAAACCAGTGATTCAGATTAGAGGGTTGTAATCATGTTGTATATTATATGTATTGTAGTGTGCTTGTACTTTTATGTTCTATGTAAAAAAAATTGCTTGTATTGTTTGTTAATTATATTTTACGAATCCAATCCTTGTCTATTTTACAGTATAAAAACAAAATGGACGTTAAGGGTAGACAACCGAATATTTTAGAAGAGCTACCAGAGGATATGATTGGGGAAATCTTGTCTAGAATTGGTCAGAATTCATCAGCGCATTTAGTTATGGCGAAATTAACTTGTCAAACATTTGAAAGACTTTCCAGAAATGCCTTAGTTTATAAAAGGCTTTCCTTTGATAGGTAGGGTATATCACATTGGGGAGACCGTAAGTTACGCCGTGTTTTCTTTAAAGCATTAAATGCGGGGAACCCAAATGCAATTTTACGCTACGGGTTAAGAACCTATTTTGACTCAACATATCCCAACATAGGATTTCGTGAATTAGAAAGAGCTTCTAACATGCAACATAAAGAAGCATGTTATGCTTACGGATTAGTGATGTTCGCTTCTTACCAAAGTGAGAAAAAGAACATCGGATTGCAATTTTTAAATAAGACCCTCCCACAAGTGACGGATTCAGTAGTTGGGGGTGAGAAACAAGGTTTTTAGATTATTACGGGGCTGTTGGACATTACGAAACCCTCGTCTTTTTTACGACATTACAATATGCTGCCTAGCCAATGGTCATAACGGTTATTTTCCACAAGACCAAGGATGGGAATTCGTCTTAGTAAAACCAGAATGCATGACTTGTTTCTGGACTTATGAATTACGTGTCTTTATTTTCTTTGCTGAACAACTTGCGTATTAACTAGGTTTATCTTCAAAACTGTCCTGTATCAAAGTGTACTATATTTCATGTTATATGTAATATAGCGAAGTTGTAAGTTTGAAGAATATTTGTATGTGATATATTATTATAATCAGTTTTTCATATGAAATTGTAGTAGTTGAACTGTATATTAGCTACTAAGTATGAACTTAACGGGTAGGTAGTACCCGAATTTAAACTTATAAAATGCTAATATGAAGAAAAAGCTTTTATAAATGAGTTCATATTATGCTACAAAATACTATTGACTACTCTTAATATTCTGTATGATTAACTCGATTCAATTGGCTATTTTGAAAGAAATGGCACCGACTACTCGACACACCATGAATATGAGCGAAGAGGAATTTCGTACCTTTCTTGCTACAAACATAGCCGTAGTACAGGCTGCGCTAGATACCAACAATAACTCTGAATCTAGCAATGTAGCTAACAGTGCGAGAAATCGTATAGGATGCTCCTACAAAGAATTCACTGCCTGCAAACCTTTGGAATTTGATGGAACCGAAGGACCAATTGGATTGAAACGGTGGACCGAGAAAGTCGAATCGGTGTTTTCCATAAGTAAGTGTACTGAAGAGGACAAAGTTAAGTACGCTACGCATACCTTCACAGGTACTGCGTTAACTTGGTGGAACACCTATCTTGAACAGGTAGGACAAAATGCTGCTTACGCACTACCGTGGTCGGCATTCAAGCAATTGATGAACGAGCAGTACCGTCCTAGAAACGAATTCAATAAACTCAAGGCAGAACTTAGAGAGTTACGAACACAAGGGTTCGACGTTACCACATATGAACGACGATTCATAGAGTTGTGCCTATTGTGTCCGGGAGCATTCGAAGATGAAGAAGAGAAGATCGACGCGTTTGTAAAAGGGTTACTAGTAAGAATTCAAGAAGATGTGAGTTCACACGAGCCCGCTTCTATACAGAAGGCAAGTCGAATGGCTCATAAACTCATAAATCAGATTGAGGGAAGAATTAAAGAGCAGGCGGCCGAAGAAGCTAACACGAAA
This sequence comes from Rutidosis leptorrhynchoides, assembly GCF_046630445.1. Lineage (NCBI taxonomy): Eukaryota > Viridiplantae > Streptophyta > Magnoliopsida > Asterales > Asteraceae > Rutidosis > Rutidosis leptorrhynchoides. The sequence continues at coordinate 23,433,692 of NC_092341.1, read as the reverse complement.
CAACTCAAGAGGAAGTGGGAGGAAAACGGTGACAAGAGTCACCAGTACAACAACAACAACAATTACAACCACAATCGCAACAACTATCCCAACAACCGCAACAACAATCGCAACAATAACCGCAATCCTAACAATAACTACAACAAATATCCCAACAACAACAACTACTACAACAACCGTTTCAACAACAATAACAACCCCAACAACAACCTCAATAACAACAACGGCAACAAAAATTAAAAACAGCCATGTCATAGGTGTGAAGAAAATCATCAGGGGTTTTGCACGACATTTTGCAACAGGTGTAAAAGAAATGGTCATAGCGCGACAAAGTGTGAGGTCTACGGACCAAAGTTTAACAGAACTAAAGAAACAAATAATGTCGGAACAAGTAATGCCGAAACGAATAGTGTCGGAGCAAGTAATACCAACGCTGTTTGTTATAAATGTGAAAAACTGGACCACATTATTAGAAATTGCACGAATCAGGGGAATACTAATGGGCAGGGCCGTGGAAGAGTTTTCAATATTAATGCGGCAGAAGCACAGGAAGACCCGGAGCTTGTTACGGGTACGTTTCTTATTGACGGTAAATCTGCTTATGTTTTATTTAATTCGGGTGCGGATAGAAGCTATATGAGTAGAGAATTTTGTGCTAAATTAAGTTGCCCATTGACGCCTTTGGATAATAAATTTTTACTCGAATTAGCAAATGATAAATTAATTTCAGCAGATAATATATGTCGGGATAGAGAAATTAAACTGGGTGATGAAACCTTTAAGATTGATTTAATACCAGTCGAGTTAGGGATTTTTGATGTAATAATTGGCATGGACTGGTTGAAAAAGGTGAGAGCAGAGGTCGTTTGTTACAAAAATGCGATTCGCATTATGCGTGAAAAAGGAAAACCTTTAATGGTGTACGGAGAAAACAACAACGCGAAATTAAATCTTATTAGTAGTTTCAAGGCACAAAAACTAATAAGAAAAGGTTGTTACGTCATTCTAGCACACATCGAGAAAGTTAAACCTGAAGAAAAGAACATCAGTGATGTTCTCGTTGCAAAAGAATTTCCCGATGTATTTTCGAAAGAATTATCGGGATTACCCCCACATCGATCCGTTGAATTTCAAATAGACCTTGTACCAGGAGCTGCACCAATAGCTCGTGCTCCATACAGACTTGCACCCAGCAAAATGAAGGAACTTCAGAGCCAATTACAAGAACTTTTAGAGCGTGGTTTCATTCGACCAAGCACATCACCGTGGGGAGCTCCTATTTTGTTTGTCAAGAAGAAAGATGGTACATTCAGGTTGTGTATCGACTACCGAGAGTTGAACAAACTTACCATCAAGAACCGCTACCCACTACCGAGAATCGACGACTTATTTGATCAACTACAAGGCTCGTCTGTTTATTCAAAGATTGACTTACGTTCCGGGTATCATCAAATGCGGGTGAAAGAAGATGATATTCCAAAGACTGCTTTCAGAACACGTTACGGTCATTACGAGTTTATGGTCATGCCGTTTGGTTTAACTAATGCACCAGCTGTGTTCATGGACCTTATGAACCGAGTGTGTGGACCATACCTTGACAAGTTTTTCATTGTTTTCATTGATGACATACTTATTTACTCAAAGAATGACCAAGAATACGGTGAACATTTGAGAAAGGTGTTAGAAGTATTGAGGAAGGAAGAATTGTACGCTAAGTTTTCAAAGTGTGCATTTTGGTTGGAAGAAGTTCAATTCCTCGGTCACATAGTGAACAAAGAAGGTATTAAGGTGGATCCGGCAAAGATAGAAACTGTTGAAAAGTGGGAAACCCCGAAAACTCCGAAACACATACGCCAGTTTTTAGGACTAGCTGATTACTAAAGAAGGTTCATCCAAGACTTTTCCAGAATAGCAAAACCCTTGACTGCATTAACGCATAAAGGGAAGAAATTTGAATGGAAGGATGAACAAGAGAAAGCGTTTCAGTTATTGAAGAAAAAGTTAACTACGGCACCTATATTGTCATTACCTGAAGGCAATGATGATTTTGTGATATATTGTGACACCTCAAAGCAAGGTCTCGGTTGTGTATTAATGCAACGAACGAAAGTAATTGCTTATGCGTCTAGACAATTGAAGATTCACGAACAAAATTATACGACGCATGATTTGGAATTAGGCGCGGTTGTTTTTGCATTAAAGACTTGGAGGCACTACTTATATGGGGTCAAGAGTATTATATATACCGACCACAAAAGTCTTCAACACATATTTAATCAGAAACAACTGAATATGAGGCAGCGTAGGTGGATTGAATTGTTGAATGATTACGACTTTGAGATTCGTTACCACCAGGGGAAGGCAAATGTGGTAGCCGACGCCTTAAGCGGGAAGGACAGAGAACCCATTCGAGTAAAATCTATGAATATAATGATTCACAATAACCTTACTACTCAAATAAAGGAGGCGCAACAAGGAGTTTTAAAAGAGGGAAATTTAAAGGATGAAATACCCAAAGGATAGGAGAAGCATCTTAATATTCGGGAAGACGGAACCTGGTATAGGGCTGAAAGGATTTGGGTACCAAAATTTGGAGATATGAGAGAAATGGTACTTAGAGAAGCTCATAAAACCATATACTCAATACATCCTGGAACGGGGAAGATGTACAAGGATCTCAAGAAACATTTTTGGTGGCCGGGTATGAAAGCCGATGTTGCTAAATACGTAGGACATTGTTTGACGTGTTCTAAGGTTAAAGCTGAGCATCAGAAACCATCAGGTCTACTTCAACAACCCGAAATCCCGGAATGGAAATGGAAAAACATTACCATGGATTTCATCACTAAATTGCCAAGGACTGCAAGTGGTTTTGATACTATTTGGGTAATAGTTTATCGTCTTACCAAATCAGCACACTTCCTGCCAATAAGAGAAGATGACAAGATGAAGAAGTTAGCACGACTGTATTTAAAGGAAGTCGTCTCCAGACATGGAATACCAATCTCTATTATCTCTGATAGGGATGGCAGATTTATTTCAAGATTCTGGCAGACATTACAGCAAGCATTAGGAACTCGTCTAGACATGAGTACTGCCTATCATCCACAAACTGATGGGCAGAGCAAAAGGACAATACAAACGCTTGAAGACATGCTACGAGCATGTATTATTGATTTCAGAAACAGTTGGGATCGACATCTACCGTTAGCAGAATTTTCCTACAACAACAGCTACCATTCAAGCATTGAGATGGCGCCGTTTGAAGCACTTTATGGTAGAAAGTGCAGGTCTCCGATTTGTTGGAGTGAAGTGGGGGATAGACAGATTACGGGTCCGGAGATAATACAAGAAACTACCTAGAAGATCATCCAAATTCAACAACGGTTGAAAACTGCCCAAAGTCGACAAAAGAGCTACGCTGACATTAAAAGAAAAGATAGAGAATTTGAAATTGGAGAGATGATCATGCTTAAGGTTGCACCTTGGAAAGGTGTTGTTCGATTTGGTAAACGAGGGAAATTAAATCCAAGGTATATTGGACCATTCAAGATTATTGATCGTGTCGGATCAGTAGCTTACCGACTTGAGTTACCTCAATAACTTGCGAATGTACATAACACTTTCCACGTCTCGAATTTGAAGAAATGTTTTGCTAAAGAAGATCTCACTATTCCGTTGGACGAAATCCAAATCAATGAAAAACTTCAATTCATTGAAGAACCCGTCGAAATAATGGATCGTGAGGTTAAGAAACTTAAACAAAACAAGATACCAATTGTTAAGGTTCGATGGAATGCTCGTAGAGGACCCGAGTTCACCTGGGAACGAGAAGATCAGATGAAGAAGAAATACCCGCATTTATTTCCAGAAGATACGTCAACACCTCCAACTGCTTAAAATTTCGGGACAAAATTTATTTAACTGGTAGGTACTGTAGTGACCCGAACTTTTCCATGTTTATATATATATTAAATGAAATTGTTATTTACATGATTAAGTGTTTCCAACATATTAAGCAATTAAACTTGTTAAGACTTGATTAATTGAAATAGGTTTCATATAGACAATTGACAACCCAAGTTGACCGGTGATTCACGAACGTTAAAACTTGTAAAAAACTATATGATGACATATATATGGTTATATATATAGTTAACATGATATTATGATAAGTAAAAATATCATTAAGTATATTAATAATGAACTACATATGTAAAAACAAGACTACTAACTTAATGATTTTGAAACGAGACATATATGTAACGATTATCGTTGTAACGACATTTAATGTATATATATATCATATTAAGAGATATTCGTACATCATAATATCATGATAATATAATAATTTAAAATCTCATTTGATATTATAAACATTGGGTTAACAACATTTAACAAGATCGTTAACCTAAAGGTTTCAAAACAACACTTACATGTAACGACTAACGATGACTTAACGACTCAGTTAAAATGTATATACAAGTAGTGTTTTAATATGTATTCATACACTTTTGAAAGACTTCAAGACACTTATCAAAATACTTCTACTTAACAAAAATGCTTACAATTACATCCTCGTTCAGTTTCATCAACAATTCTACTCGTATGCACCCGTATTCGTACTCGTACAATACACAGCTTTTAGATGTATGTACTATTGGTATATACACTCCAATGATAAGCTCTTAGCGGCCCATGTGAGTCACCTAACATATATGGGAACCATCATTTGGCAACTAGCATGAAATATCTCATAAAATTACAAAAATATGAGTAATCATTCATGACTTATTTACATGAAAACAAAATTACATATCCTTTATATCTAATCCATACACCAACGACCAAAAACACCTAAAAACACTTTCATTCTTCAATTTTCTTCATCTAATTGATCTCTCTCAAGTTCTATCTTCAAGTTCTAAGTGTTCTTCATAAATTCTACAAGTTCTAGTTTCATAAAATCAAGAATACTTCCAAGTTTGCTAGCTTACTTCCAATCTTGTAGAGTGATCATCCAACCTCAAGAAATCTTTCTTATTTACAGTAAGATATCTTTCTAATACAAGGTAATACTCATATTCAAACTTTGATTCAATTTCTATAACTATAACAATCTTATTTCGAGTGAAAATCTTACTTGAACTGTTTTCGTGTCATGATTCTGCTTCAAGAACTTTCAAGCCATCCAAGGATCCTTTGAAGCTAGATCCATTTTTCTCATTTCCAGTAGCTTTATCCAGAAAACTTGAGGTAGTAATGATGTTCATAACATCATTCGATTCATACATATAAAGCTATCTTATTCGAAGGTTTAAACTTGTAATCACTAGAACATAGTTTAGTTAATTCTAAACTTGTTCGCAAACAAAAGTTAATCCTTCTAACTTGACTTTTAAAATCAACTAAATGCATGTTATATATCTATATGATATGCTAACTTAATGATTTAAAACCTGGAAACACGAAAAACACCGTAAAACCGGATTTACGTCGTCGTAGTAACACCGCGGGCTGTTTTGGGTTAGTTAATTAAAAACTATGATAAACTTTGATTTAAAAGTTGTTCTTCTGGAAAAATGATTTTTTCTTATGAACATAAAACTATATCCAAAAATCATGGTTAAACTCAAAGTGGAAGTATGTTTTCTAAAATGGTCATCTAGACGTCGTTCTTTCGACTGAAATGACTACCTTTACAAAAATGACTTGTAACTTATATTTCTGACTATAAACCTATACATTTTCTGTTTAGATTAATAAAATAGAGTTCAATATGAAACCATAGCAATTTGATTCACTCAAAACGGATTTAAAATGAAGAAGTTATGGGTAAAACAAGATTGGATAATTTTTCTTGTTGTAGCAACGTGAAAATTGGTAACAAATCTATATTAATCATATCCTAGCTAACTTATATTGTATTATACATGTATTCTAATATATTATGTAATCTTGGGATACCATAGACACGTATGCAAATGTTTTGACATATCATATCGACCCATGTGTATATATTATTTGGAACAACCATAGACACTCTATATGCAGTAATGTGGGAGTTAGCTATACAGGGTTGAGGTTGATTCCAAAAATATATATAGTTTGAGTTGTGAACTAGCCTGAGACGTGTATACACTGGATCGTGGATTGATTCAAGATAATATATATCAATTTTTTTTCTGTACATCTAACATTGGACAACTAGTTGTAGGTTACTAACGAGGACAGCTGACTTAATAAACTTAAAACATCAAAATGTATTAAAAGTGTTGTAAATATATTTTGAATATACTTTGATATATATGTACATATTTGTTATAGGTTCGTGAATCGACCAGTGGCCAAGTCTTACTTCCCGACGAAGTAAAAATCTGTGAAAGTGAGTTATAGTCCCACTTTTAAAATCTAATATTTTTGGGATGAGAATACATGCAGGTTTTATAAATGATTTACAAAATAGACACAAGTACGTGAAACTACATTCTATGGTTGAATTATCGAAATCGAATATGCCCCTTTTTATTAAGTCTGGTAATCTAAGAATTAGGGAACAGACACCCTAATTGACGCGAATCCTAAAGATAGATCTATTGGGCCTAACATACCCCATCCAAAGTACTGGATGCTTTAGTACTTCGAAATTTATATCATATCCGAAGGGTGTCCCGGAATGATGGGGATATTCTTATATATGCATCTTGTTAATGTCGGTTACCAGGTGTTCACCACATGAATGATTTTTATCTCTATGTATGGGATGCGTATTGAAATATGAAATCGTGTGGTCTATTGTTACGATTTGATATATATATAGGTTAAACCTATAACTCACCAACATTTTTGTTGACGTTTAAAGCATGTTTATTCTCAGGTGAATACTAAGAGCTTTCGCTGTTTCATACTAAAATAAGGACAAGATTTGGAGTCCATGTTTGTATGATATTGTGTAAAAACTACATTCAAGAAACATATGTCGATGTAATATATTTCTATTGTAAACCATTATTTAATGGTCGTGTGTAAACAGTATATTTTAGATTATCATTTTTTGATAATCTACGTAATGATTTTGAAACCTTTATTGATAAAATAAAGGTTATGGTTGTTTTAAAAATGAATGCAGTCTTTGAAAAACGTCTCATATAGAGGTCAAAACCTCGCAACGAAATCAATTAATATTGAACGTTTATAATCAATATGAACCGGACATTTCACAATTGTTCTATTTACAAGTGATATTCGTTTAAATAATAAAAGGTGAAGACAAAAGACAGATTCGACGATTTGAAGACGCAAACGACCAAAAAGCTAAAAAGTACAAAGTACAATCAAAGTGGTTCAAATTATTGATGAGAAACGTCTCAAAATTACAAGAGTACAAGACGCAAAACGCAAAGTACAAGATATTAAATTGTACGCAAGGACGTTCGAAAATCCGGAACTGGGACCAGAGTCAACTCTCAACGCTCGACGCAACGGACTAAAAATTACAAGTCAACTATGCACATGAATATAATATAATATATAATTAATTCTTAAAATTATTTATATATTATATTATTTAATAAAACCGTCGGCAAGAAGCAAACAATCGATTGTGAGCTGGATTGCTGCTTCATGCGATCGCATGGCCTGGAGGCTATATTTCCATGCGATCGCATGGGCCACCTTTTCTGGCCACACTCCTATAAAAAGCAGTTTGATGCTCGAGCAAAAACACATCTTTTTCTTTCCTCTCCCTCACACGATATATATTTATATTTATATTTTAATTATAATTTTAATATTAAAGTTTAATAATAAGGGTATATTAGCGAATGTTGTAAGGGTATAAGTCGAAATTCTGTCAGTGTAACGCTACGCTATTATTAATCATTGTAAGTTATGTTCAACCTTTTTAAATTAACGTCTCGTAGCTAAGTTATTATTATGCTTATTTAAGCCGAAGTAATCGTGATGTTGGGCTAAATATTAAAGACGGGGTAATTGGGCTTTGTACCATAATTGAGGTTTGGACAAAAGAACGACACTTGTGAAAACTAGACTATGGGCTATTAATGGGCTTTATATTTGTTTAATTAAATGATAGTTTGTTAATTTAATATAAGGATTTACAATTGGACGTACCTATAAATAACCACATACACTCGATCGGATACGATGGGCGAAATATTTATAAGTACTAATAATCGTTCATTTAACCGGACACTAGAATGGATTAATAGTCAATGGACTTATTAAAATAGGGATGAATTACATACAAGGAAAATTGGTGTAATTATAGTTTAAGTCCCCAATTAGTTGGAATATTTGACTTCGGATATAAGGATAATTTGACGAGGACACTTGCACTTTATATTTATGACTGATGGACTGTTATGGACAAAAACCAGATGGACATATTGAATAATCCAGGACAAAGGACAATTAACCCACGGTAATAAACTAAAATCAACACGTCAAACATCATGATTATGGAAGTTTAAATAAGCATAATTCCTTTATTTCATATTTAATTGCACTTTTAATTATCGCACTTTAATTTATTGTCACTTTAATTATTGCACTTTTTAATTATCGCAATTTTATTTATTGTCATTTTATTTATCGCACTTTAATCTATCGCACTTTAATTATTGTCATTTACTTTGCGCTTTAAATTAAGTCTTTTATATTTTTAATATTTTACATTGGGTTTTAACTGTGACTAAAGTTTTAAAATCGACAAACCGGTCATTAAACGGTAAAATCCACCTTTTATAATAATAATAATACTACTTATATATATATTTATATTTATACAAATATAGTTTTAAAAATATAGCGTTAAACTTGGCTAGCTCCCTGTGGAACGAACCGGACTTACTAAAAACTACACTACTGTACGATTAGGTACACTGCCTATAAGTGTGTAGCAAGGTTTAGGTATATCCATTCTATAAATAAATAAATAACTTGTGTAAAATTGTATTGTATTTAATAGTATTTTGTAGTAAAAATATAACTATTTCGTATACACCTCTACGCACATCAAGTATTTTTGGCGCCCCTGCCGGGGAAAAGTTCAACGCCGAAAGCGCAACGCTATATAAAAAAAAAAGATTTTTAGTAAGTTTAATTTCTTTTTGTAAAAATACGTTTTAAAAATTAAAAATACAAAAATATAAAAAGAAAAATATAATATATATATATTTTTAAGAGTTTGTTAAATATATATAAATTATAAAATATTTCTATTTCTATTTTAGTTTGTAAAAATATAAGTTTTTATTTAATTTTATATAAATACTTTATATAATTATAAAACAGAAAATTAAAAAAAAATTACGGGCCTGACACTGTTGCAGCCCGGACTTCTGGCCCGGATCCAAGAGTCATGCGATCGCATGGCCTGTATGAACAAAACTCATGCAACCGCATGAGCAGCCCTGACACGCCTGATACCTTTGACCTACTGCATTAATTACGGAGTATATTTTAATTATTATTATTAAAACCCTAATTAGGGTTAATTATAATATTAATTATTTTAGTTTTTAGTTTTAATTTGTATTTTAAGTTTTATTTAGTTTTATTAAATATATAAACTTAATACTTTTATAAAATAAATAATATAAAAATAATATTTTTATAAAAATTAGTAATTTTATCATTTTTTTTGTCTCTTTTTATAAATTGTATATTTTTATTATTTAGTACATAATTTGTATTTTTATCGCTCGTAATTTGAAATGTCCCGTTCTTATTGATTAAAAACGTTCCATATTAATTGATTTCGTTGCGAGGTTTTGACCTCTATATGAGACGTTTTTCAAAGACTGCATTCATTTTTAAAACAAACCATAAACTTTATTTCATAAATAAAGGTTTAAAAAGCTTTACGTAGATTATCAAATAATGATAATCTAAAATATCCTGTTTACACACGACCATTACATAATGGTTTACAATACAAATATGTTACATCGAAATCAGTTTCTTGAATGCAGTTTTTACACAATATCATACAAACATGGACTCCAAATCTTGTCCTTATTTTAGTATGCAACAGCGGAAGCTCTTAATATTCACCTGAGAATAAACATGCTTTAAACGTCAACAAAAATGTTGGTGAGTTATAGGTTTAACCTATATATATCAAATCGTAACAATAGACCACAAGATTTCATATTTCAATACACATCCCATACATAGAGATAAAAATTCATTCATATGGTGAACACCTGGTAACCGACATTAACAAGATGCATATATAAGAATATCCCCATCATTCCGGGACACCCTTCGGATATGATATAAATTTCGAAGTACTAAAGCATCCAGTACTTTGGATGGGGTTTGTTAGACCCAATAGATCTATCTTTAGGATTCGCGTCAATTAGGGTGTCTGTTCCCTAATTCTTAGATTACCAGACTTAATAAAAAGGGGCATATTCGATTTCGATAATTCAACCATAGAATGTAGTTTCACGTACTTGTGTCTATTTTGTAAATCATTTATAAAACCTGCATGTATTCTCATCCCAAAAATATTAGATTTTAAAAGTGGGACTATAACTCACTTTCACAGATTTTTACTTCGTCGGGAAGTAAGACTTGGCCACTGGTTGATTCACGAACCTATAACAATATATACATATATATCAAAGTATGTTCAAAATATATTTACAACACTTTTAATATATTTTGATGTTTTAAGTTTATTAAGTCAGCTGTCCTCGTTAGTAACCTACAACTAGTTGTCCACAGTTAGATGTACAGAAATAAATCGATAAATATTATCTTGAATCAATCCACGACCTAGTGTATACGTATCTCAGTATTGATCACAACTCAAACTATATATATTTTGGAATCAACCTCAACCCTGTATAGCTAACTCCAACATTCACATATAGAGTGTCTATGGTTGTTCCGAAATATATATAGATGTGTCGACATGATAGGTCGAAACATTGTATACGTGTCTATGGTATCTCAAGATTACATAATATACAATACAAGTTGATTAAGTTATGGTTGGAATAGATTTGTTACCAATTTTCACGTAGCTAAAATGAGAAAAATTATCCAATCTTGTTTTACCCATAACTTCTTCATTATAAATCTGTTTTGAGTGAATCAAATTGCTATGGTTTCATATTGAACTCTATTTTATGAATCTAAACAGAAAAAGTATAGGTTTATAGTCGGAAAAATAAGTTACAAGTCGTTTTTGTAAAGGTAGTCATTTCAGTCGAAAGAACGACGTCTAGATGACCATTTTAGAAAACATACTTCCACTTTGAGTTTAACCATAATTTTTGGATATAGTTTCATGTTAATAATAAAAATCATTTTCTCAGAATAAAAACTTTTAAATCAAAGTTTATCATAGTTTTTAATTAACTAACCCAAAACAGCCCGCGGTGTTACTACGACGGCGTAAATCCGGTTTTACGGTGTTTTTCGTGTTTCCAGGTTTTAAATCATTAAGTTAGCATATCATATAGATATAGAACATGTGTTTAGTTGATTTTAAAAGTCAAGTTAGAAGGATTAACTTTTGTTTGCGAACAAGTTTAGAATTAACTAAACTATGTTCTACTGATTACAAGTTTAAACCTTCGAATAAGATAGCTTTATATGTATGAATCGAATGATGTTATGAACATCATTACTACCTTAAGTTCCTTGGATAAACCTACTGGAAAAGAGAAAAGTGGATCTAGCTTCAACGGATCCTTGGATGGCTCGAAGTTCTTGAAGCAGAATCATGACACGAAAACAAGTTCAAGTAAGATCATCACTTGAAATAAGATTGTTATAGTTATAGAAATTGAACCAAAGTTTGAATATGATTATTACCTTGTATTAGAATGATAACCTACTGTAATAAACAAAGATTTCTTGAGGTGGATGATCACCTTACAAGATTGGAAGTGAGCTAGCAAACTTGAAAGTATTCTTGATTTTATGAAACTAGAACTTTTGGAATTTATGAAGAACACTTAGAACTTGAAGATAGAACTTGAGAGAGATCAATTAGATGAATAAAATTGAAGAATGAAAGTGTTTGTAGGTGTTTTTGGTCGTTGGTGTATGGATTAGATATAAAGGATATGTAATTTTGTTTTCATGTAAATAAGTCATGAATGATTACTCATATTTTTGTAATTTTATGAGATATTTCATGCTAGTTGCCAAATGATGGTTCCCACATGTGTTAGGTGACTCACATGGGCTGCTAAGAGCTGATCATTGGAGTGTATATACCAATAGTACATACATCTAAAAGCTGTGTATTGTACGAGTACGAATACGGGTGCATACGAGTAGAATTGTTGATGAAACTGAACGAAGGTGTAATTGTAAGCATTTTTGTTAAGTAGAAGTATTTTGATAAGTGTATTGAAGTCTTTCAAAAGTGTATAAATACATATTAAAACACTACATGTATATACATTTTAACTGAGTCGTTAAGTCATCGTTAGTCGTTACATGTAAGTGTTGTTTTGAAACCTTTAGGTTAACGATCTTGTTAAATGTTGTTAACCCAATGTTTATAATATCAAATGAGATTTTAATTTATTATATTATCATGATATTATCATGTATGAATATCTCTTAATATGATATATATACATTAAATGTCTTTACAACGATAATCGTTACATATATGTCTCGTTTAAAAATCATTAAGTTAGTAGTCTTGTTTTTACATATGTAGTTCATTGTTAATATACTTAATGATATGTTTACTTATCATAGTATCATGTTAACTATATATATATCCATATATATGTCATCATATAGTTTTTACAAGTTTTAACGTTCGTGAATCACCGGTCAACTTGGGTGGTCAATTGTCTATATGAAACATATTTTAATTAATCAAGTATTAACAAGTTTGATTTCTTAACATGTTGGAAACATTTAATCATGTAAATATCAATCTCAATTAATATATATAAAAATGGAAAAGTTCGGGTCACTACATAATTAGTTTTTAATTTAGTATTTGCCATAGTTATTTTTATTTCTAGATTTTTAGGATTTGCCGTAAAATCCCTTAAGTGCTTTTTCTTTAGACTAAGATTTAGGTGCTTTAGAATTTTAAGACGCCGTTTTTAAATTTTAGTACTTTTTAAATAATTGCCGTTTTGGATATAGAATTCCTTTTAAGCTTTAATACCTTTAGACGCAACGTTTAATTTTTAGTTTTTAGACTTTTAAGTTTTGACGCGCTACGTTCTTTTTATTATTTTTCGACCTTTTATTTTTCGACGTTTTTCGACGCGCTCTTTTTCTTTCTTATTTCTCGACGCTCTAGTTTTTAGGACATAGAATTTTCTATTTCTTCTCTAAAATTTCTTTAAAATTCGACGAGAAAAATTATTTTAAGCGGTTAAATTGATAGACATTAAAATTCGTCCCGAAATTTTAAGCTGTTGAAGGTGTTGACGAATCTTCTAGAAATAGATGCGGGTATTTCTTCTTCATCTGATCTTCACGCTCCCAGGTGAACTCGGGTCCTCTACGAGCATTCCATCGAACCTTAACAATTGGTATCTTGTTTTGCTTAAGTCTTTTAACCTCACGATCCATTATTTCGACGGGTTCTTCGATGAATTGAAGTTTTTCGTTGATTTGGATTTCATCTAACAGAATAGTGAGATCTTCTTTAGCAAAACATTTCTTCAAATTCAAGACGTGGAAAGTGTTATGTACAGCCGCGAGTTGTTGAGGTAACTCAAGTCGGTAAGCTACTGGTCCGACATGATCAATAATCTTGAATGGTCCAATATACCTTGGATTTAATTTCCCTCGTTTACCAAATCGAACAACGCCTTTCCAAGGTGCAACTTTAAGCATGACCATCTCTCCAATTTCAAATTCTATATCTTTTCTTTTAATGTCAGCGTAGCTCTTTTGTCGACTTTGGGCGGTTTTCAACCGTTGTTGAATTTGGATGATCTTCTCGGTAGTTTCTTGTATAATCTCCGGACCCGTAATCTGTCTATCCCCCACTTCACTCCAACAAATCGGAGACCTGCACTTTCTACCATAAAGTGCTTCAAACGGCGCCATCTCAATGCTTGAATGGTAGCTGTTGTTGTAGGAAAATTCTGCTAACGGTAGATGTCGATCCCAACTGTTTCCGAAATCAATAACACATGCTCGTAGCATGTCTTCAAGCGTTTGTATCGTCCTTTCGCTCTGCCCATCAGTTTGTGGATGATAGGCAGTACTCATGTCTAGACGAGTTCCTAATGCTTGCTGTAATGTCTGCCAGAATCTTGAAATAAATCTGCCATCCCTATCAGAGATAATAGAGATTGGTATTCCATGTCTGGAGACGACTTCCTTCAAATACAGTCGTGCTAACTTCTCCATCTTGTCATCTTCTCTTATTGGTAGGAAGTGTGCTGATTTGGTGAGACGATCAACTATTACCCAAATAGTATCAAAACCACTTGCAGTCCTTGGCAATTTAGTGATGAAATCCATGGTAATGTTTTCCCATTTCCATTCCGGGATTTCGGGTTGTTGAAGTAGACCTGATGGTTTCTGATGCTCAGCTTTGACCTTAGAACACGTCAAACATTCTCCTACGTATTTAGCAACATCGGCTTTCATACCCGGCCACCAAAAATGTTTCTTGAGATCCTTGTACATCTTCCCCGTTCCAGGATGTATTGAGTATCTGGTTTTATGAGCTTCTCTAAGTACCATTTCTCTCATATCTCCAAATTTTGGTACCCAAATCCTTTCAGCCCTATACCGGGTTCCGTCTTCCCGAATATTAAGATGCTTCTCCGATCCTTTGGGTATTTCATCCTTTAAATTTCCCTCTTTTAAAACTCCTTGTTGCGCCTCCTTTATTTGAGTAGTAAGGTTATTATGAATCATTATATTCATAGATTTTACTCGAATGGGTTCTCTGTCCTTCCTGTTCAAGGCATCGGCTACCACATTTACCTTCCCCGGGTGGTAACGAATCTCAAAGTCGTAATCATTCAACAATTCAATCCACCTACGCTGCCTCATATTCAGTTGTTTCTGATTAAATATATGCTGAAGACTTTTGTGGTCGGTATATATAATACTTTTGACCCCATATAAGTAGTGCCTCCAAGTCTTTAATGCAAAAACAACCGCTCCTAATTCCAAATCATGCGTCGTATAATTTTGTTCGTGAATCTTCAATTGTCTAGATGCATAAGCAATCACCTTCGTTCGTTGCATTAATACATAACTGAGACCTTGCTTTGATGCGTCACAATAAATCACAAAATCATCATTCCCTTCAGGCAATGACAATATAGGTGCCGTAGTTAGCTTTTTCTTCAATAACTGAAACGCTTTCTCTTGTTCATCATTCCATTCAAATTTCTTCCCTTTATGCGTTAATGCAGTCAAGGGTTTTGCTATTCTGGAAAAGTCTTGGATGAACCTTCTGTAGTAACCAGCTAGTCCTAAAAACTGGCGTATGTGTTTCGGAGTTTTCGGGGTTTCCCACTTTTCAACAGTTTCTATCTTTGCCGGATCCACCTTAATACCTTCTTTGTTCACTATGTGACCGAGGAATTGAACTTCTTCCAACCAAAATGCACAATTTGAAAATTTAGCGTACAATTCTTCCTTCCTCAATACTTCTAACACCTTTCTCAAATGTTCACCGTGTTCTTGGTCATTCTTTGAGTAAATAAGTATGTCATCAATGAAAACAATGACAAACTTGTCAAGGTATGGTCCACACACTCGGTTCATAAGGTCCATGAACACAGCTGGTGCATTAGTTAAACCAAATGGCATGACCATAAACTTGTAATGACCGTAACGTGTTTTGAAAGCAGTCTTTGGAATATCATCTTCTTTCACCCGCATTTGATGATACCCGGAACGTAAGTCAATCTTTGAATAAACAGACGAGCCTTGTAGTTGATCAAATAAGTCGTCGATTCTCGGTAGTGGGTAGCGGTTCTTGATGGTAAGTTTGTTCAACTCTCGGTAGTTGATACACAACCTGAATGTACCATCTTTCTTCTTGACAAACAAAACAGGAGCTCCCCACGGTGACGTGCTTGGTCGAATGAAACCATGCTTTAAAAGTTCTTGTAATTGGCTTTGCAGTTCTTTCATCTCGCTGGGTGCGAGTCTGTAAGGAGCACGAGCTATTGGTGCAGCTCCTGGTACAAGATCTATTTGAAATTCAACGGATCGATGTGGGGGTAATCCCGGTAATTCTTTCGGAAATACATCGGGAAATTCTTTTGCGATGGGAACATCATTGATGCTCTTTTCTTCAGTTTGTACTTTCTCGACGTGTGCTAGAACAGCATAGCAACCTTTTCTTATTAGTTTTTGTGCCTTCAAATTACTAATAAGATGTAGCTTCGTGTTGCCCTTTTCTCCGTACACCATTAAGGGTTTTCCTTTTTCTCGTATAATGTGAATTGCATTTTTGTAACAAACGATCTCTGCTTTCACTTCTTTCAACCAGTCCATACCGATTATCACATCAAAACTCCCTAACTCTACTGGTATCAAGTCAATCTTAAATGTTTCACTAACCAGTTTAATTTCTCGATTCCGACATATATTATCTGCTGAAATTAATTTACCATTTGCTAATTCGAGTAAAAATTTACTATCCAAAGGCGTCAATGGACAACTTAATTTAGCACAAAAATCTCTACTCATATAGCTTCTATCCACACCTGAATCAAATAAAACGTAAGCAGATTTATTGTCAATAAGAAACGTACCCGTAACAAGCTCCGGGTCTTCCTGTGCCTCTGCCGCATTAATATTGAAAACTCTTCCGCGGCCTTGTCCATTCGTGTTCTCCTGGTTCGGGCAATTTCTAATAATGTGGCCCGGTTTTCCACATTTATAACAAACTACATTGGCATAACTTGTTCCGACACTACTTGCTCCGCCATTACTCGTTCCGACACCATTTATTCCTTTCGTTCTATTAACCCCTGGTCCGTAGACCTCACACTTCGCCGCGCTATGACCAATTTTTTTACACTTGTTGCAAAATTTAGTGCAGAACCCCGAGTGATACTTTTTACACCTTTGGCATAACTGCTTCTGATTGTTGTTGTTGTTGCAGTTATTATTGTTGTTGAGATGATTGTTGTAGTTGCTGTTGTTGTTATTGTTGTTGTTGTTGTTGTTGTTGTTGTTGTTGTTGGGCCGTTTGTTGTAGTTGCGATTGATGTTGCGATTGTTGGGATAATTGTTACGATTATTGTTGTAATTGCTGTTATTGTTGTATTGGTGATTCTTATCACCGTTTTCCTCCCACTTTCTTTTGACTTGCTTCACATTGGCCTCTTCAGCAGTCTGTTCTTTAATTCTTTCTTCAATCTGGTTCACTAGTTTGTGAGCCATTCTACATGCCTGTTGTATGGAGGTGGGCTCGTGTGAACTTATATCTTCTTGGATTCTTTCCGGTAATCCTTTCACAAACGCGTCGATCTTCTCTTCCTCATCTTCGAATGCTCCCGGACACAATAGGCACAATTCTGTGAATCATCTTTCGTACGTGGTAATATCAAATCCTTGGGTTCGTAACCCTCTAAGTTCTGTCTTGAGCTTATTGACCTCGGTTCTGGGACGGTACTTCTCGTTCATCAAGTGCTTGAATGCTGACCACGGTAGTGCGTACGCATCATCTTGTCCCACTTGCTCTAGATAGGTATTCCACCATGTTAACGCAGAACCTGTGAAGGTATGCATAGCGTACTTCACTTTGTCCTCTTCAGTACACTTACTTATGGCAAACACCGATTCAACCTTCTCGGTCCACCGTTTCAATCCGATCGGTCCTTCGGTTCCATCAAATTCCAAAGGTTTGCAGGCAGTGAATTCTTTGTAGGTGCATCCTACACGATTTCCTGTACTGCTAGATCCAAGGTTATTGTTGGTATGTAGCGCAGCCTGTACTGCGGCTATGTTTGAAGCTAGAAAAATACGGAATTCCTCTTCATTCATATTCACGGTGTGTCGAGTAGTCGGTGCCATTTCCTTCAAAATAGTTAAATGGAACAAGTTAATCATACAGAATATTAAGAGTAGTTAATAGTATTTCGTAGCATAATATGAACTCATTTATAAAAGCTTTTTCTTCATATTAGCGTTTTATAAGTTTAAATTCGGGTAGTACCTACCCGTTAAGTTCATACTTAGTAGCTAATATACAATTCAACTACTACAATTCTATATGAAAAACTGATTATAATAATATTTCGCGTTCAAACTTTTATACAATATTTTACAAACTTACAATACCGCTTATTTTACATAAAGCATGAAATATAGCACACAATAACTTTGATACAAGATAGTTGTGAAGACAATTCTAGCTAGTACACAAGTCGTTCAGCAAAGGCAATAAAGACACGTAATTCATACGTCCAGAAACAAGTCATGCATTCTGGTTTTACTAGGACTACTTCCCATCCTTGGTCTTGTGCAACATAACCGTTATGGCCGTTGATAAGACAGCGTGTTGTAACGTCATCAAAGGGACGAGGGTTACGTAATGTCCAACAGTCCCGTAATAATCTAAAAACCTCATTTCTTACCCCAATTACCGACTCCGTCACTTGTGGAAACGTTTTGTTTAATAGTTGTAGCCCGATGTTCTTGTTCTCACTTTGGTGAGAAGTGAACATTACTAATCCGTAAGCATAACATGCTTCTTTATGTTGCATGTTAGCCGCTTTTTCTAAATCACGAAGTCCAATATTCGGATATATTGAGTCAAAATAATTTCTTAACCCGTTGCGTAAAATAGCATTTGGGTTCCCCGCAATATATGCGTCAAAGTAAACACATCGTAACTTATGGGTTTCCCAATGTGATATCCCCCATCTTTCAAACGAAAGTCTCTTATAAACCAAGACATTCTTGGAACGTTCTTCGAATGTCTTACAAACTGATCTCGCCTTAAATAGTTGTGCCGAAGAATTCTGGCCGACTCTAGACAAGATTTCATCAATCATGTCTCCGGGTAGGTCTCTTAAAATATTGGGTTGTCTATCCATTTTGTGTTTTTAAACTGTAAAATAGACAAGAGTTAGATTCATAAAAAAATACTTATTAATATAAGCAATTTTTACATATATCATAAAGCATAAGAACACTATATTACATATATTACACCACACGAATACAACTATCTTATTCCGACTCGCTCGTTTCTTCTTCTTCGGTTTTGGTTCGTTTTGCCAAGTTTCTAGGGATATATGATGTTCCCCTAATACGAGCCGTCGTTGTCCACATTGGTTTAGAAAAACCTGGTGGTTTAGAGGTTCCCGGGTCATTGTTACAACTTAAGGACTTCGGGGGTTGACGATACATATAAAGTTCATCGGGGTTGGAATTAGATTTCTCTATTTTTATGCCCTTTCCCTTATTATTTTCTTTTGCCTTTTTAAATTCAGTTGGGGTAATTTCTATAACATCATCGGAATTCTCGTCGGAATCCGATTCATCGGAGAATTGGTAATCCTCCCAATATTTTGCTTCCTTGGCGGAAACACCATTGACCATAATTAACTTTGGTCGGTTGGTTGAGGATTTTCTTTTACTTAACCGTTTTATTATTTCCCCCACCGGTTCTATTTCTTCATCCGGTTCCGATTCTTCTTCCGGTTCCGATTCTTCTTCCGGTTCCGACTCTTCTTCCGGTTCCTCTTCGGGAACTTGTGAATCAGTCCACAAATCATTCCAATTTACATTTGACTCTTCATTATTATTAGGTGAGTCAATGGGACTTGTTCTAGAGGTAGACATCTATCACATAATATCAAACACGTTAAGAGATTAATATATCACATAATATTCATATGTTAAAAATATATAGTTTCCAACAAAAATGTTAAGCAATCATTTTTAAAGAAAACACAGTCGAAGTCCAGACTCACTAATGCATCCTAACAAACTCGATAAGACACACTAATGCAAATTTTCTGGTTCTCTAAGACCAACGCTCGGATACCAACTGAAATGTCCCGTTCTTATTGATTAAAAACGTTCCATATTAATTGATTTCGTTGCGAGGTTTTGACCTCTATATGAGACGTTTTTCAAAGACTGCATTCATTTTTAAAACAAACCATAAACTTTATTTCATAAATAAAGGTTTAAAAAGCTTTACGTAGATTATCAAATAATGATAATCTAAAATATCCTGTTTACACACGACCATTACATAATGGTTTACAATACAAATATGTTACATCGAAATCAGTTTCTTGAATGCAGTTTTTACACAATATCATACAAACATGGACTCCAAATCTTGTCCTTATTTTAGTATGCAACAGCGGAAGCTCTTAATATTCACCTGAGAATAAACATGCTTTAAACGTCAACAAAAATGTTGGTGAGTTATAGGTTTAACCTATATATATCAAATCGTAACAATAGACCACAAGATTTCATATTTCAATACACATCCCATACATAGAGATAAAAATTCATTCATATGGTGAACACCTGGTAACCGACATTAACAAGATGCATATATAAGAATATCCCCATCATTCCGGGACACCCTTCGGATATGATATAAATTTCGAAGTACTAAAGCATCCAGTACTTTGGATGGGGTTTGTTAGACCCAATAGATCTATCTTTAGGATTCGCGTCAATTAGGGTGTCTGTTCCCTAATTCTTAGATTACCAGACTTAATAAAAAGGGGCATATTCGATTTCGATAATTCAACCATAGAATGTAGTTTCACGTACTTGTGTCTATTTTGTAAATCATTTATAAAACCTGCATGTATTCTCATCCCAAAAATATTAGATTTTAAAAGTGGGACTATAACTCACTTTCACAGATTTTTACTTCGTCGGGAAGTAAGACTTGGCCACTGGTTGATTCACGAACCTATAACAATATATACATATATATCAAAGTATGTTCAAAATATATTTACAACACTTTTAATATATTTTGATGTTTTAAGTTTATTAAGTCAGCTGTCCTCGTTAGTAACCTACAACTAGTTGTCCACAGTTAGATGTACAGAAATAAATCGATAAATATTATCTTGAATCAATCCACGACCCAGTGTATACGTATCTCAGTATTGATCACAACTCAAACTATATATATTTTGGAATCAACCTCAACCCTGTATAGCTAACTCCAACATTCACATATAGAGTGTCTATGGTTGTTCCGAAATATATATAGATGTGTCGACATGATAGGTCGAAACATTGTATACGTGTCTATGGTATCTCAAGATTACATAATATACAATACAAGTTGATTAAGTTATGGTTGGAATAGATTTGTTACCAATTTTCACGTAGCTAAAATGAGAAAAATTATCCAATCTTGTTTTACCCATAACTTCTTCATTATAAATCTGTTTTGAGTGAATCAAATTGCTATGGTTTCATATTGAACTCTATTTTATGAATCTAAACAGAAAAAGTATAGGTTTATAGTCGGAAAAATAAGTTACAAGTCGTTTTTGTAAAGGTAGTCATTTCAGTCGAAAGAACGACGTCTAGATGACCATTTTAGAAAACATACTTCCACTTTGAGTTTAACCATAATTTTTGGATATAGTTTCATGTTAATAATAAAAATCATTTTCTCAGAATAAAAACTTTTAAATCAAAGTTTATCATAGTTTTTAATTAACTAACACAAAACAGCCCGCGGTGTTACTACGACGGCGTAAATCCGGTTTTACGGTGTTTTTCGTGTTTCCAGGTTTTAAATCATTAAGTTAGCATATCATATAGATATAGAACATGTGTTTAGTTGATTTTAAAAGTCAAGTTAGAAGGATTAACTTTTGTTTGCGAACAAGTTTAGAATTAACTAAACTATGTTCTAGTGATTACAAGTTTAAACCTTCGAATAAGATAGCTTTATATGTATGAATCGAATGATGTTATGAACATCATTACTACCTTAAGTTCCTTGGATAAACCTACTGGAAAAGAGAAAAGTGGATCTAGCTTCAACGGATCCTTGGATGGCTCGAAGTTCTTGAAGCAGAATCATGACACGAAAACAAGTTCAAGTAAGATCATCACTTGAAATAAGATTGTTATAGTTATAGAAATTGAACCAAAGTTTGAATATGATTATTACCTTGTATTAGAATGATAACCTACTGTAATAAACAAAGATTTCTTGAGGTGGATGATCACCTTACAAGATTGGAAGTGAGCTAGCAAACTTGAAAGTATTCTTGATTTTATGAAACTAGAACTTTTGGAATTTATGAAGAACACTTAGAACTTGAAGATAGAACTTGAGAGAGATCAATTAGATGAATAAAATTGAAGAATGAAAGTGTTTGTAGGTGTTTTTGGTCGTTGGTGTATGGATTAGATATAAAGGATATGTAATTTTGTTTTCATGTAAATAAGTCATGAATGATTACTCATATTTTTGTAATTTTATGAGATATTTCATGCTAGTTGCCAAATGATGGTTCCCACATGTGTTAGGTGACTCACATGGGCTGCTAAGAGCTGATCATTGGAGTGTATATACCAATAGTACATACATCTAAAAGCTGTGTATTGTACGAGTACGAATACGGGTGCATACGAGTAGAATTGTTGATGAAACTGAACGAAGGTGTAATTGTAAGCATTTTTGTTAAGTAGAAGTATTTTGATAAGTGTATTGAAGTCTTTCAAAAGTGTATAAATACATATTAAAACACTACATGTATATACATTTTAACTGAGTCGTTAAGTCATCGTTAGTCGTTACATGTAAGTGTTGTTTTGAAACCTTTAGGTTAACGATCTTGTTAAATGTTGTTAACCCAATGTTTATAATATCAAATGAGATTTTAATTTATTATATTATCATGATATTATCATGTATGAATATCTCTTAATATGATATATATACATTAAATGTCTTTACAACGATAATCGTTACATATATGTCTCGTTTAAAAATCATTAAGTTAGTAGTCTTGTTTTTACATATGTAGTTCATTGTTAATATACTTAATGATATGTTTACTTATCATAGTATCATGTTAACTATATATATATCCATATATATGTCATCATATAGTTTTTACAAGTTTTAACGTTCGTGAATCACCGGTCAACTTGGGTGGTCAATTGTCTATATGAAACATATTTTAATTAATCAAGTATTAACAAGTTTGATTTCTTAACATGTTGGAAACATTTAATCATGTAAATATCAATCTCAATTAATATATATAAAAATGGAAAAGTTCGGGTCACTACATAATTAGTTTTTAATTTAGTATTTGCCATAGTTATTTTTATTTCTAGATTTTTAGGATTTGCCGTAAAATCCCTTAAGTGCTTTTTCTTTAGACTAAGATTTAGGTGCTTTAGAATTTTAAGACGCCGTTTTTAAATTTTAGTACTTTTTAAATAATTGCCGTTTTGGATATAGAATTCCTTTTAAGCTTTAATACCTTTAGACGCAACGTTTAATTTTTAGTTTTTAGACTTTTAAGTTTTGACGCGCTACGTTCTTTTTATTATTTTTCGACCTTTTATTTTTCGACGTTTTTCGACGCGCTCTTTTTCTTTCTTATTTCTCGACGCTCTAGTTTTTAGGACATAGAATTTTCTATTTCTTCTCTAAAATTTCTTTAAAATTCGACGAGAAAAATTATTTTAAGCGGTTAAATTGATAGACATCCAAAATTTTCTGGTTCGTAGTAATAGTTGGATTTGTTAGTGGCGAGTTGTGGGCTTCCGATTTAAAGGGTCCTGGCTACCTGCTACATCTATTGGCTATTTGAAACGTGGGCAAAATCAGAAAAGTCTATTAATTTGATAACTTATATAATTTTTATTTTTATAACTAATAGGATATTCAGTGAATGCACCGAGCAAAACGTTCACCACCTTTCATACGTTCACCACCTGTAACTCGATCAAGACATCTAGCCAATATTGTCGCCGTTGATTTTTCTTTAGAATCGTCATCCAGTCGACCAAGTACTCCAATTCAAATTTCCGATAATCCATTTTTTGAACCCGACCTCACAATTGAGAATTCGGAGGATATTCGGGGATAATTCAGAGATCCTGAACTATTAATCTTTCCTCCGGAACCACCAATCATTCAAACAGAGATTGTCGAGGAACAAACCATTAAATCAGAATCCTCTAGTGATTCAGATTCAACAAATTTAATCATGGAAAATCTGAAACCTCTAAGTATGGAAGACCGAATGAGAGCTAAACGCACTGGCCAAGCTCACGCAATTACTCAACCAGACATTAATGCGCTAGATTATGAAATCAAAGGACAAATCCTACATATGGTAACTAATCAATGCCAATTTAGTGGTGCGCCGAAGGAAGATCCAAATGAACATCTTCGAACCTTTAATAGGATATGTACTCTATTTAAAATAAGAGAAGTTGAGGATGAACAAATCTATCTCATGTTATTTCCCTGGACTTTAAAGGGAGAAGTCAAAGATTGGTTAGAATCGTTACCTGAAGGGGCGATTGATACATGGGACGTTTTAGTTAAAAAATTTCTTAAACAATTCTTTCCGGCATCTAAAGCTGTGAGACTTTAAGGAGAAATTGTTACGTTCTCACAAAAGCCAAATGAAACTCTATATGAGGCGTGGACAAGATTTGGAAAGTTATTGAGAGGATGTCCGCAACACTGTTTAGACACTTATCAAATAGTACAAATATTCTACCAAGGATGCGACATCACTACAAGGAAAGACATCGATATAGCAGTTGGTGGTTCCATTATGAAGAAAACCGCAACTGAAGCTTACAAAATTATTGATAACACTGCTTCCCACTCACATGAGTGGCACCAAGAAAAAGATATTGTTAGATCATCTAAAGCGGCTAGAGCAGATTCTAGCCATGACTTTGATTCCATTTCCGCAAAGATAGATGCTGTCGAGAGACGAATGGAAAAGATGACTAAAGATATTCACTCAATAAGAATTAGTTGTGAGCAGTGTGGAGGACCACATTTAACAAAAGATTGTCACAGTATTGAACAAACAATGGAACAAAGAGAGAATGTTTCATACATGAACTAAAGGCCTGGAAATAATTATCAGAATAATTATCAACCACCAAGACCAATCTACAAACAAAACCAGAATTATAACCGAAATGTTCCATACAACAACCAACAAGGTCCAAGCAATCAACAAGTATCCAACAATCCTTACAATCAGCAAAGACCTATTTTTCAAAATAAACCACCACAAACCGATGATAAAAAGCCAAATTTAGAAGACATGATGTCGAAGCTAGTTGAATCTCAAACGCAGTTTTTCACATTTCAGAAACAAACCAATGAACAAAATGCTCAAGCATTTAAAAATCAACAAGCTTCTATTCAAAATCTGAAACAAGAATTAAGTAACCTAGCACGGTTGATAGGTGAAAGAAAACCGAGAAGTTTACCTAGTGATACAAATGCTAACCCCCGGAATGAAACAGCTAAAACCATTATCACAAGAAGTGGTATTATACTTAAACCACCTGAAATACCTGTAATTTCCAATGACGCTATTCCCATACCACAAGAACCACAATCTGAGCATGATAAGGAAACAGAACCGGTAGTTAAAAAGGTTAATGAAGATAACACAGTTAAGACTAAACCTTATGTTAAACCATACCAACCACCACTTCCTTACCCGAGTAAAATGAGAAAAGAGAGACTTGAAGCCGAGCAATCTAAATTCTTGGATATGTTTAAACAAATAAATGTCAATCTTCCTTTCATTGATGTGATTTCAGGAATGCCTAGATATGCTAAATTCTTGAAAGATCTAATCACAAATAAAAAGAAAATGGAAGAACTTTCGGCTGTTACTATGAATGCTAATTGTTCTGCAGTGCTATTGAATAAGATACCAGAAAAATTATCAGATCAAGGAAGTTTCACGATTCCATGTTTTC
The DNA here is from genome assembly GCF_046630445.1 of Rutidosis leptorrhynchoides. Taxonomy (NCBI): domain Eukaryota; kingdom Viridiplantae; phylum Streptophyta; class Magnoliopsida; order Asterales; family Asteraceae; genus Rutidosis; species Rutidosis leptorrhynchoides. The sequence goes on along the minus strand of NC_092341.1, from coordinate 23,407,748 downwards.
TGGGTAGTCTTAGTTCAATAGAAGCATTGGAAGACTTAGGTGCTAGTATAAATTTAATGCCGTATTCGCTATACGCTAAACTAGACCTCGGAGAATTGAAACCAACACGAATAAGTATACAACTAGCCGATCCATCAGTAAAATATCCTAGAGGGATAATGCAGAACATGCTAGTTAAAGTTGTTACTTTAGTATTTCCAGTAGATTTTGTTATTCTGGATATGGAAGAAGATTCTCGAGTTCCTCTCATATTAGGAAGACCATTCTTAAACACGGCTAAAGCAATAATAGACGTGTTCGGTAAGAAATTGACCCTAAGTATAGAGGACGAGAGTGTTACCTTTTCAGTTAATAGAGCCATGCAACAATCGCAATCTGCAGATGATACATGTTATTATATTCAAACTATAGATTCACATGCAGAATTGTTAGAAGAATTTCCAGAATTACAAGGAACAGGTTAATGTTCTTTAGGAGAAGGAACTGAACTGATTGATGAAGCTGAAATGTTAGCTACACTCATGGTTAATGGATATGAACCAACAACAGAAGAAATTCAAATGCTAAAAGAAGAAGACAGATATCGATATAAATCATCGATAGAAGAACCACCGACATTATAGTTAAAGCCACTTCCAAACCATTTGGAATATGCTTATTTACATGGTGAATCTGAATTACCTGTAATAATATCGTCTTCTCTTACGGAAAATGAAAAATCTCAACTCATTTCTGTGCTAAAAGCTCATAAACCAGCTATTGCATGGAAAATTCATGATATTAAAGGAATAAGTCCTTCGTATTGCACACATAAAATCCTTATGGAAGAAGGTCATAAAACATATGTGCAACGCCAACGAAGACTAAATCCTAATATGCAAGATGTTGTTAAGAAAGAAATTATTAAACTGCTTGATGCAGGTTTAATTTATCCAATCTCTGATAGTCCATGGGTAAGCCCAGTTCAATGCGTACCAAAGAAAGGTGGCATGACTGTCATCACAAATGAAAAAAATGAGCTTATTCCTACTAGGACTGTAACAGGATGGCGTGTTTGTATTGATTATAGAAAATTAAATGACGCCACCAGAAAAGATCACTTTCCCTTACCTTTCATTGATCAAATGTTGGAAAGATTAGCCGGGAATAGTTACTATTGTTTTCTTGATGGTTTTTCCGGATATTTTCAAATTCCAATAGCACCCGAAGATCAAGAGAAAATCACATTCACGTGCCCTTATGGTACTTTTGCTTACAAACGCATGCCATTTAGACTTTGCAACGCCCCTGCAACCTTTCAAAGGTGCATGATGGCGATTTTTCACGACATGATAGAAGAATGCATGGAAGTTTTCATGGATGACTTTTCAGTCTTCGGTGATACATTTGAAACATGTCTAGTTAATCTTGAACGAATGCTTATTAGATGCGAACAATCAAATCTAGTTCTTAATTGGGAGAAATGCCATTTCATGGTTAAAGAAGGCATCGTTCTTGGTCATAAAATCTCAAAGGAAGGAATTAAAGTGGATAGAGCTAAAGTAGATGTAATTGCTAAACTTCCACATCCCACCAATGTTAGAGAAGTTAGGAGTTTTCTAGGGCATGCCGGTTTTTACCGACGTTTCATAAAATATTTTTCTAAAATTGCCACTCCTATGAATAAACTCCTAGAAAAGGATGCTCCATTCATCTTTTTAGATGAATGCATCAAATCTTTTAATATTCTTAAATAAAAACTCACTAAT